>NC_080671.1:310137165-310463109 GCF_030247195.1 Topomyia yanbarensis | reverse complement strand
ATAAACGTTCTCGTGATCCTGATAGTAAATGTACCAATCTACAAAAAGAAATTAAGCATAGATTCACACTCTTAAGAAATGAAAATTTCGAGAAAGAGGTTGAAAAAATCAAGCCATATTCTAATCCTTTCTGGAAACTTTTTAAAAATTCTTAAGAAATCTCAGAAACCAATTCCAGCTTTGAAGAAAGGTGACATCATACTTCTTACAAACAAGGAGAAAGCTCGAACACTTGTTCAGCAGTTTGGGAGCGTCCATAATTTTAATCTCAACTATGTAAGTCCTAATGAAAACGAAGTCTTACAAAAATATGAAAACGTTTCGAATCAGGTATTGCCTCTAGACGAGATTGTTGAAACAAACTATGATGAGATCCAATCCATCATGAAAAAGTTAAAAAAAAAATTGAAAGTTCTAGGTTATGGAATTTTCAACATTCTTCTTAAAAACCCATCCGAAATCACTTAGAGATACTTGGCCGAAATATTCGACAAAAATTTCCAAGATTATTCCTATTCTGAAACCGGACCGAAAGCAGAAGCATCTAGCTATCGATCAATTAGTTTACTCTCCTCTATTAGTAAATTATTCGAGAAAATCATTCTAACTAGAATGATATCGCATATTAATAAGAATTCCATTTTCCTTCTCGAGCAGTTTGGATTTCGTATGGGACATTCAACTACTCATCAACTTGTGAGAGTAATTAACATGATAAAGGCAAATATCTCTTCACTGGAGTTGCTCTTCTAGACGCTGAAAAAACATTCGACAGTGTTTGGTACAAAGGATTAATTTCCAAAATGTGGGATTTCTTCTTATCTTACTCATCGTGCCCTACAAGTATCTTATCAGATTTGTACATCTAATAAGCTACCGGTTAAAGCAGGCGTCCCCGAATAGTAATGCACAGCAATAAAACCATAATTTTTACTGTGACAGTACAGTAATTTTACAATATTTTATAATAAAGTCTAATGTATCGCTAAAATACAAAAACAATAATCTTCAACGCTTCTACAGTAAATTTTAATATAAAATCAACTTTTTCAGTAAAAAAGGGGTGTGGTTATGTATCTTAACATTCAAAAACTCTACTTTTTTCCATACATTTTTCGTTCAGAAACAGTAACATTTAATTGGAATTTACTATACCATTTTTTCGCTGGACAACAAAATTTGTTGTTACAGGAACTTTCATTGTAAATCTACTCTAACTCTATGTCAAACTATGTTGAAACTATGGTTTGTGGGGTAAACGCTAATGTAGATTTCTATCCGGGTCGCTCAAGGGTCAAGCGTCGCTTCAATCCTATATAATATTTTTACTTCTGATCTTTCAAATCTACCCGTAGGATGTAAAAAGTCACTTTTCTGTGATGATACCACCATCTCTACCACAGGAAACCTTCGAATTATCTGCAGTCGACTGCAACGAAGCTTGAATTTTTTCAATGATCACCTGAAAAATATTGAAAATTTCTACTAATGGGGCAAAAACACAATATATTGTGTTTCCGCATAAACCGAGAGCTTCTTCTTTTAAACCAAATAATAACAATATTATTAAATTTGACGTGGTCAGATCAAGTTAAGTACTTGGGTTTACTATGTTATATTTCCACATAAGGGGCAAAAAATTGCCAAAATTTCTCCCTAGGGCGAAAATTTGTGGTGAAACCACTCTTTGTACGTAGAGGGCACCAATCCTAACTTAACAAAGTCATGGATGCGTTTCGACTGCGTCTCATCAGAAACCGATACTAACTTATTGTCGGAATGGATTAGCGCCGGCTTGACGCTAACGCTTCTAAAACGGAACACACTGCGTTTCAATTGAACGAGTGGTCAAACGTGATGACCCGTCCGAGCAGAAGTTCTGCTTATACCGATGAGACACAGTGAAGCCAAAACTTGTCTTGAATTAGCAGGCCAATACGAAAGCACTATGCTATATTTCCCCCTAGGGAGATTTTTTTTTCGAATTAGGACAAACCTTCTTGGTAAAATCGAATATCCAACGGGTTGAATATGTCACGCTCTCGTTAGTACTGTTTCGGTTTCGTAAGCGCCGGGCCGTGCCCCAAAGAGTGCTTATCGATGTTTCTCTCGTTAGCTCGTCGACGAACCGACGCCAGTAGCTCCGTTTTTTGGCTTTCATCAAACTCTTGATGTGCGTTTCTGCCATCGCGTACTGTCGGTAGCTGGCTGGTATCCCGTCATCTCGGAAGGTCTTATACGCGGTGGCCTTTTTCCGCGTACACGTCTGAGCACTCTTTGTCCCACCATGGTTAGGAGGATGCCCGCGAGAGTTCTCATGTGGTACGCGTTTTGTCTGAGCTTGTATCGCGGTATCGAGAATCTTGTGTCAACTCTACTTTTCAGTAAATTGCGGACGCGTAGCTCTTCCAATCAATATTTCGTGTAAGGTCATAGCAATGCAAATTTCTTTGCCTTTAATTCTGGTTTGGCAAGCGACAACTTCAATACCTGGTGCCGAGGAGAGGTTGATTCGATTGAAAGAGTAGCTCTTTTTAATCCCCAAAAGTACTCCTCCGTAGGAGTCTTGTCGATCCAAGCGAATAATATTAAAATGGTTGAAGTGTAGGTCTATTTCTGAAGTAAGCCATGTCTCGCATAGTGCAAATGCATCTCATTTCAAGTTATTTAGTAAGATTTTAAAGGAATGGATTGTCGAGATAATGCTTCTGCAATTGCACTGTAAAATAGTGATTAAATCCCTGATCTCGTTCGAAGAATTAGCCATCGAAGGATACAATCGCTGAAAGGAGGGGCCATTTCGCAGTGAACTGCATCAAAAATGTTTTTACTGCGGGGAGAAAGCTTATCAAGATGCTTTTAAGAGGGTCAGAAATATTTAGTGCTGTAAAAATGTTGTCCACAATGTCAGAGAAATTTGTTAAGCCAGCGCTGGTTTCATTCTCTGGCTCCTGGTATCGTAAAAACTGGTAGCCTATTGGTTCACGAAACGGATATCGGTACCGAGAGAAATTTCGCCACATTTTGTAGTCTTTGACTGACTTGGACTGTAGAATGTGCGAGAAGTATCCCCATAGCGACCATCAGGTGATTCGCTACCGCATCGGCCAATGGAACCTTGTTGCAGCACGGAGAAGAACGACCGGCAAGCTAAAGTGGAAGACGAAAGTCTTTAACAAAAACCTCTTTATTGAGCCATTTCGGCGAATAGCGGAATCAAGTAGGGGAACTAGGGGTAAGACGGACATGTTAAGGTTATACTCAAATAAAACATAGTAAAAGCATGTTTTTGTCAACATGAAATACTCTATGTTGTAGCTCCATATGTTGGTTTTCGAGTGCCCAGAGGGATTATGTTACAGAAATCAACAAGTATCTTTTTTGAAAGAAATAGAAAACAAAGAAATATCTGCACTTTTTCCAGACTGCGGGTGAAACGGACATATGCTGGGGGTAAGACGGACATGTCACCGGAAGGATGATCACAATACAAAATATTAAAATTTACTGTTTCTAACGGATGTTTTGGATAGTTTGTGGTTCTTCTTAATATATATGTTCAATTCGAGGTGAAAAATAACGTTTTGGGGTTCAATTTAAAGTTGAAGCAAATGATGTATTTTCTAATATCGTTTTTTTCCGTTTTCATAAAGAGGCTATACAATCAGTTCCAATGATCAGTCAAATCATTTATACAAAACTGGAAAGTTACATATTAAATACGCAATTGGTAACATCAGTTCCTCGATTACACATAGCCAGAATATGGGACCTGCACAAAGTCTGCTACCTTTTCCAGGTCCTAGGAATTCCGTATTCAGCCTCGGTCACATTAACGTACATCTTGCAGTCTACTACATGTGAGACTTCAGCTAACTGGATGGTTCTCCACGTTTGACTGCTAGAATTTCGTTTCTACACGCGAGACATTCATATAAGGATGAATCAATAGAATTAATCAAGACTGTCCGTCTTGCCCCACCAGTACACATATTTTTTAAACGCTCGCACTTATTTACTCGTATAAGAACTTACCTGTTACTTTCCACGAAGATGTCATTTAAGAGTTACATTATCGAAATATAAGAAAAAATCCGCGAAAAAATTGATTTTTTCCTCGATAAACCTTAAAATCAGAGACGTAAAAATTACTTCCGCACGAAGATGCACTACTGATTATCAATGTTTACTTAATTTATTCGCTTTTAACAATATTCAAGGCATACTGAGTGCTTCATAATTCAAGGATATCCATAAAGAGAGAGTACTCATATAATGCAATTGAACTTTATATGCTATATGCCTAAAATAACCATATGTCCGTCTTACCCAACCTGTCCGTCTTACCCACAGTTCCCCTACGTTGATGCGGCTGATCTAACAAGAAGGATTGTGACGGCTTGTGACGTTACAATGCCATGAAATTGGAGCCATGCAGTAGACGGCGTGCTGTTTACTGGTTAAATGAGTAGCTCAGTACGCTACACGCTGCTTGTCTTAGAGCTAGAAGGCGGGCTCAGAGCGCAAGATCGGAGAGTGAGAGAGGAGCGCAAGCGACGTTTCGAGAAAATAGGGACTCTTTTAATCGGGAGATCAAGCTTTGCAAGCCAATTGCCTTAAGTATCTGTGCTGAGAAATAGACGCCAATCCCTGAGGGACGCGTACTGAGTCGTCATGATGAAGAAAAGGCCCGTCGACACCAGCTGAAATATGCACGGGTAAGCTAAAGATAATCATTGAGGGTCTTTTCTCAAAGCACGATTCAACTACCTAGTCGCCGACACCGTAGGGCGAAGAAGAAGAATGAGGTAACACAGCCGCGTGGCAAGTGACTAACGACGAGCTCAAAGAAGCGTCGATGTGATAAAAATCAAAGAAAACCCCCAGTCCGGATGGAATACCAACCGTGGCGCTGAAAGCTGCGATCCTGGCATAGCCGGACATGTTCAGGATGCTACTGAGCTACTTCCAGAGTAGAGTACTGCTGTACCAGACGAACAAAGGGTAGAAGGCAATGCGAATCGTAGCGGGCTCCAGTCTCTGTCCAACTCTTTGGAACGGGATGTACAATGGGATCTTAACACTGCGGATGCCCGGGAAAGTGAAAATCGTAGGTTTCGTGGACGACGTGTAACTAACGGTGATGAGTGAGACGCTTGAAGAAATGGAGGTGTTGGTGACGGAGACAATAGATGCGATCGAGAGTTGGATGAAAGGAGTCAAGCTGCAAATAGCTCACCACAAGATGAATGTGCTGTTGGTCAGCAACTGCAAAGCGGATACAGATCACCGTCGAAGGGCATGTGATTGCATCGAAGTATGCACTGAAGGAATTGGGAGTGATAATCGACGACTAGTTGAGCTTTAACAACCACGTTGATTACACCTGGGAGATGTCGGTCTATTTATTTATTTAATTAGATATTTATTTATTTAGTTACACACATCAGCAGGCCGTACTCGGCCCCAATGATGGAAACATAAATTAAGTACTCCTAAAACACTTCAGAAATCGATTTCTTAATAATATTTGCATTAGCATTAAAAAATTCAACTGACACATTTTTCTCTTATTGAATAACACGTAACACCCACAGATTTTACATAATACATAACAAAATCAAAGAAACATATATCGAGTTTAACGAGACGATATAAACTTATAATAATAATAAACGTTTCACTCGAAAAAGCTTTTTCAAGGCTGTCATGGTTATTGCAAACGTTGTTTGAACTCTCTGAAGTGTATCCCTCTAGGACATGTTGATTCGTTCAATGCGTTTGTCTTATGCTGCCATCCAATGCCAATTTTGAATGATATGTAGACACATTCTACGCACTTGTATCGCTTACCTCTTAAAAATGAATCTGCTAATATAAGTAAAAGTTGTTCTGAAATATGTTGGTGTAGGTTTGAGGCTCCCAAATCGTACATATATATAAAAAAAATTAAAAGAATTTTATAACGGTCGTCAATGAAAACCAGTAATACATTTATGACTCGTTTTTAATAATTGAATTGATTTTTCCGTACCACACCGACAGGTTTGTAAAAAAAATTATTTGGAATAAGCTTAAATTCCATTTTATTGTTCACATATTGTACAAAGATTTCATCTTCGGACGCAGATTTATTGAGTGAATTGATCGTCGGATAAAAAGGGGACAAAAATTGACCATTGTTGCGTTGTTCCCTAACGCAAATATCATGTTTTTTCAATTTTTCACGAAAACAAAGCACGCTACCTATGAAATCTTTTCAGAAGCTATTAGTACTCATCAATACCTTTCTAAAAATATGCTATTTGTATATAGCAAGCTTTGGAATCGTTCTTTCAGAGGGGTGCACTGAAGTGTTGTCTCCTAACGCTTTCCGTTGCAATACGATAAATCCTTCTGTAGAGTTACTTTGAGAGCCTACAGAACAGTATATGGACATAAAAGATATAACCAACCTATTTCAGCAATACCGCAGCCATGCAGTGTCATGGGTTGTCTTAGGGCGGGGGGGGTGGTTCCATTAAGGGGGAGGCCTTATAATATCGAAAAATTATCAAGTTTTTTATTACATATATCAGTACATAAACTGTCTAAGGATATATCAACAATTTCAGAACTGAGTTCGAAGTGATTTTAAAGATATAGAATGGAACGCATTAGAATACCAAATAAGCATGAGAGCGCGCGGAAAAATTTGGTCATAGGGAATAACACTCACTCGTCGTCACATCTTTCAAAGTAGCGGGATAATTATTGACCACTTGGAACTAACCCGGTTTGTCTTTTCGGGATAGATTTTCTTCAACACGAACCAAACATCGTAGTTTAATGCAGTTTTTTTTTATGTTTTATAGCACTTTAAATTCAAATTGTTATCCTGAGGACATTTCTTAGAATTCGCTAATAAAAGATACAATTTTACGAAATTCTCCAGTTTTCTATTCTTTAGATAATTCAATGACAAGCCAGCCATCTGAGCCATAAGACCGCAATTGTGTGAAATTTCTTAACGAATTTTTTATTACTCTAATATATAAAAATTTTCAAAAAGCTCGAGCTTACCCTTCTTTTCCAAAAATTGCGTAAAACGGCTACATTTTGATTAATTTCCGCAATCATCACTAATAAGTGTCGTCTTGGAGATCTATGAGTAGAAACAGTTGTGCAAACGCCAGAGGATGAACTGGAAGGGCGATATTCTCTTTCGAACTTTTTTTCAACCGTATTACTCGTATTTCGCGACAACATTATATACAATATGTAAATACAATAACTGCTCGACTGAGTATAATCGTTAGACAGTCTTTCCTTTGTTGATTTGCTTCAGAGTCACATTTGTGTATTTGTAACGTAACAAGAAAATAAATATTGAACAACCCTAAGACGTATTTTATCTGATAAGAGATTTTATAAGGTCAAAAAACAAAGTCAGTGCACCAAACATACATGAAAAAAACTTAGTTGGTTAACAAAATAAAAAAAAAATTGAGTCACCCTAAGAAACAGTTAATTTTATTTCATATATTTTCCTATGTCAATCAGGAGCGGATCCAGAAAAAAATTTCGGAGGGGGTCCAAAATTTCGACTTTAAAATGTTCATTGTACAATACGTAATAGGCACCATCCATAAATGACGTAGCATTTTTTGAGTAATTTTTAACACCCCCCTGCCCCATAGTAGCATTTCGTCACAAACCTCTAAATACCCCTTCTGGTAATTACGTAGCTTTACGGTAACTCTCCCCCCCCTGTACCCCATATTCTTTTTTAAATAAAAAAAACGCTTTTAATCCACCTAACAGTGTGATGAGACATTTCTTATAACTCTTATCACTCTCTTCGGATATCATATCGTTTGAGAACATTTAGAACTTGATGCTTCGCGATGTTTTTGATAACACATACTACATGGGATAGTGGCAGGACCCAGAGAATCGCTCAAATCAGCATAGGACAACATCAGTGCTAGAAATCTCAAACCAAATCAATGGGAAAATGGTCCATAAAATAGAAATACCAACGAATTATTGCTAATGCTCTGTTAATAAAATATCTAAATTGTGGTGGGAAAACTGAATTTTCCTAAAGGGGTTATACAGGGTGTTTGGTTCATGGTTAAGAATCTCTCGGGGGGTGATAGACTGCTCTATTTGGAGAAAAAAATTGTTCTACACATACCATCAAATCTCAATCGTTACAGAGTAATTGAACTTTTTGTGTAAAAAACTTATTTGTCTTAAAATACCTCTAACTTTAAAAGTATACTTTGTATTTTAACTATTTCAGTTCCATTCGAAAGGTGAGAAAATTTCCTATTGAATATTGTTCTCATATCTTTTAAGTAATTAGTTTTAATTACCTTTTAGCTGTAAAGTAGTGAAAAGTTAGTGTTTTTGAGAAGGTTTTTGCTAATTTTCTCAAAATAATGAAGTATGGTTATAGCAATATCCATTATCCAAAAGTTGGGTTTTAAGACGATTCATAATTTGTTCTTGGACGTCATATTTCTATCTCTTCTCATTTCTTTGTAATTTCATTACTATACTTTTCCTGTAACCGACTTGCAAGTGCTTAAAAGACTCTAATCTAAAAAATATGCATTATATCGTTATTTACAATATTTCATTGGAAAGCTGAGAAAATGTCCTATCAGTGTATGTACAAATATCTTTTAGTTAAGTGTACTAAATGATTTTTTACTAACGAAATAACTCAAAATTTGTGTTTTTTGGAGAGTTTTTTAATAATTCTAATTATTAATCAACAAAATTTATCGTTACTATTGTTCATTTGATGCCCCTTAATGTTCTCTATAACTTTTTATTTGATACTCTGTCTATATCTCTTTTCATTTTGCTGCTATTTAATAGTTAACACAGCATGAGCTCGCCACAAATGTAGTGGGTTCGAAATCGTTATTTTTGCATATGAAACGATGTGATAAAAACCGATTTTGCGTCGAAACCAAAAGAGATAATTGAATGGAGTCAAAGAAAGAACTGTAGAACTTGCTGAGATGCATTATTTCCATGATAATAATGGTGATGTTTATTATTTACTATTTTAAGAAAATTAACGAAAATGCTAATAATAGCACTAACTTTAAACTAATTTACTTTTAAAATAATACTAAATTCACCTAACTGAAAGGTATTAATACATTCTTCACTGTAAAATTTTCCTGGCTTTCGAATAAAAAGAAAAAAAAGTACAATAAGTGCCATAATTTTTCAATTAGAGCTGGTACTAGTGAAAATGAGATAAAAATCTCCAAGTTGAATAACCCAAAACCGTGAAAACAAGAAAAGGTAAGTGTATCATGTCGAAGAACGAATTAAGCAGCTCATCAAGACTAACAATCTGAATTATTAAAATGATGAGGTTAACTATTAGGAGAAATGAACGAAAAATCGTTTAAAATTGTTTAATTTTCAATAAATTACTTTGAAAAAGTTACTTAAACTCATTAGCTGAAACTTGTGAGGGCATCACTCAATGCGAAATTTTCTCACCTTTCGAATGGAACTAAAACATTTAAAATACAAATTATACTTTTAAAGTTAGAGGTATTTTAAGACAAATAAGTTTTTTACACAAAAAGTTCAATAACTCTGTAACGGTTGAGATTTGATGGTATGTGTAGAACAATTTTTTTCTCCAAATATAGCAGTCTATCACCCCCCGAGAGATTCTTAACCATGAACCAAACACCCTGTATATTGTACTGAGCCAAAAAAATCGAAATTTTTTTTTGAATCGATTTGAAGTTTATACTTTACTCAAATTTCCAACGCGACTGAGAACTAAGAAATCAACGCTTTTTCTTGAAAAGGGCGATACTAACAGCGATACCATTCAAAGAAAATCAACAGTGAATATTTCCAGACTTGGTTATATTTCCTATTTAAGAACTATTGTGTTTTTTTACATCCTAGATTGCATGATTCAGTGATCGAAACCCAAAACTTCATAAAGTATTTGAAATTATTAAATTAAAATTTGTTTTTGCTATTGAAATTGACAAAATGATAGTATCGCCCCTTTGGCGATTGTTTACTTTTTCGGTCCCACCTATCAGCATTGAAGTATCGCCCTTACGTTTTTTTACAATAACTACCGTATAACACCACCGATTTCGTCCGTGTTTTTTCAATAGCGATCATTGTTACTATTTACAGCTGGTATCAGAAAATAACAGTTTCGCCTCTAAACTGCTAGCAAAAAAAGTATCGCCCTGTTTGTTTGCATGGAGCGTGGAGGGCGAAACTTTAAATAAATAAACAAAAATACAGTTTCGCCCGTTGTATTTTTTGCTGTAGTTTAAGAAAGCAATATCGTAGAATCCAATTTTTTAGGTTAATTTGTTGCGTTTCAAAGCTCTCATGCGCATGCATGAAAAAAAGCCTTATGATTACATTTGTAAGTATCGCCCTTTTCACAAAAAAGAGTTGAAATGAAATCGCAGCTTTTGATATCACGCTATCTCTGAAGTGCATGCGTGCATAGTTCCAAATTTTACTTTGTCATCTACTTTTTCTAAAGGTGAATTCCCAGTAGTATCCTTGATTTGAAATATTATCGCTAATCCTAATGTCAAAGAACAAATGAAAACCTCTCGAAAACGAACCGTTTGGGAAAATCATCATCATTACTGGAATTTTCATTTTCACGAATCTTTTCGATAACCTTCCGTCACTTGCGTAAATGCACTGGGTGCACAGTGCTCTGAAAATCTAGCGAAATCGTCTTAGGGCACCAGCGGGTCTAATTCAGAGCTATCTGCGCGGCGAGTTTAATCCGTAAAGAATACTAAAAATTAATTTCTATTCCATAATTTTCAGTTCAGCAATTCGAGAGATCGTGCTCACCGCAAGCCATGAAAAATAGACTACGTTGTGAAGCGATGGTCACTATTTATTAAAAATCACGGTTAAATAAAAAATAAAACTATTAAAAAAAATTCAAATAGTTTATAATTTTCACAAACTTATTAGGAAAAATGTATTAATAAGCTTTCGTAATATTGTGTAGGAAAAAAGCTAAAAATTTCAGTATTTTCTCTATCTGCAACATATAAACCCTCAAGTATACCAATTAATTGATATACGAATTGGAATAGGTTCGCCAAATTTTGGAAGAAGTCTAGAAAATAACCCCTTGAAAGCTACCTAAAAATTGTTGTAGTTCGATGCAATAAAAAAATCCCCAAAAATGAAATGTATCTATTAATGTGAAACACAGTGAATAATACATACAATAAAGACCCATTTTTATCAATCTCATGGTATATTTTAGGCTGACAAAATGGGGACATTGACTAAATCGGGCAATTTTTTTTCTTTATAATAAACTGAAGCTGTTAAAATATTCTTCCCGTCCCTTGATGTAGTCTGATAACTATTTCTGATTATGATGAACTTTTTATTTTTGCATATTTCCATCTTCATGATAAGGAAAACATGCTCAAGAAAGGATTTACTCGAATTCAGTCTTGTTCGTCTGCTAGAGCCCATCAAACATATGTTCATATTTGGCTGATAAAATCGGGGTTTCAATGTATTATAATAGATATTCAGCATTCGAAGAAGTTTCTTGTGAACGAGTGTAGAACGACTTTGTTTCTACTTACTTGAAGTCAGCGGCGTAGCCAGAAATTCGGTTTGGTGGGGGTTTGGTGAAAATCGATCATACTGCCCAAACGGCATAATTCCGAAACCGTAATTTTTGAAGTTTTAAAATTATGCAGAATTAATTTTTCAGAAAATAGTAACAGAGTTCGTGTCTTCAGCGAATTTGTTGAGACTTTATTGTAGTCATGAATATTAACCTGAGAAAATTCACCATAAATACTTCTTGGACCGTCAAAATTATTTTATCAAATAATGCGCTGTTTAACGTTTGTAAAACTCATCGAAGATACCAAACCTCCGAAATTGGCGGTTTCAAAATGATGCTATCTTGACCCTAAATTACTGTTTTTAAACATTTGACCTATACATATAATTGGTCATATAACAAAAATCAAATGCTCATCAAAATCGATCAGAACCTGCTAGAGTCGAATGGAAATCGTCATTTTTCATAAATTTCTCTCTACATTCGGAAAGTGTTATCCTCGTTATTAATCATCTTACGTTTTCGTCTCAACTCGACGCATTCCCAAAATAAAAACCTGTTTTAATCCACCAAGTAGTGCAATTGTGCTTGTCTCATTTGTCCAGACTACGATTCCATGGCTGGTTATATTCAATACAATGGTGGAAATGAAAATTACATGTTCAGTACGATTTGCACATACATACATTTTAATTTTAAAGTAGCAACCCCTCACTGCATGCCCCCCTCGGGCCGGTATAATTGAAGATTTTTAGAGTGATTGCATAACCTTTCTATATGAGAAAGGCAAAAATGTACCAAAGTCTAAAGAAGTCAATTTTTGTCAAACATCTCAATGTTTCATGCATTTTAAAGTCATTTGGCATCAAAAATACAAATTTGATTTTGAAATTTTTTCATTTCAGTTTATATGGGAATTTGCTGCGTGATTGCACTCTTCAACTCGTAACCCCGGAACCGGAAGTCCAGTCAATAAAAAATTCAATAGCAGCCGATGGGAAGGTTGTACCTTTCATTTGAGCCTAACTTTATGCAAATCGGTCCAGCCATCTTTGAGAAACAGAGGTCACATTTTTTTCCACATACACACATACACACAGACATTTTCCGATATCGACGAACTCAGTCGATTGGCACATGACACGGCCCTCCAGGTCGGGATTAGATTGACGAATTTTAGAGTGAATGAGAAAGGCAAAAACATTTTTAGCAAATGTTGAAAGTTATGCATTTTTTTGGTGAGCAGTTTTATGTTTCACATGCATTAAATCAATTTTAACTTCGCTTCCTATTAAATAAAGACCCTTATTACAGTACATCTCTACAAAAGCGAGCGCAATTTGAAAAGAAATCTGAGGATTATGATTGATTACAGAACTCTTGAATTTTCTATTGGAATGTTTTCAGGCAGGAATTTGACATTGATGCTATTAGACAACTGTGAAATCAAGACCAATAGATCAGTTACATATCAGGAGGACCCCATTCCGACAATTTATCAAAAGTCCTCATGATGTTTGCAACAACAGGTTATCAATGTACGGATCAGATAATTGTTATTGTAATATTGAATTAAATCAGTCTGCATCAATAAATTTTCAACTTCAATTCAATTTTTTTTTTGGGTGCGGTGGGGGGGGCGGTGCTTGTATGATGGTCAACCCCAAAACCTTCTCTTGGCTACGCCGTTGCTTGGAGTAATTTATTTCGCTTCGCATTTTCCGATATGTTTCAGATCGATCCGATGGTTATAAGTTAGAAAAATTGCAGTCAGAAGGTTCGCACAAATGAAAATTTTTGCACTGATAAGTTATCAAGTTCCTTCCAGACAACTTGGAAGTGTTCGGTGATTATTTCTAGCGGTTGTAGATACAAAAATGAAATACAAAATTCGTTTTATCGAAATACTGTTTGGCTTATTTCAATGGATTATTACTATATTGAACAATAAATAGGCGACAAAGAGTAATCCACAAACAACAAGCCATAACTTTTAAAGTATTCAAAATAGATATATGAAGTCTTTAGTAAAGTTATTTGCAAAAGTAAGAGCTACAAATTTGCCGAAGACATCATTTCGATATAATCACTTCCAAGAAAATTTATGAAAATATCTCACTCATAGGGTGATTAATCAGCAAAAGCACAATACCAGAAGAAAGGGCATATTGCCTACATTATATTCTCCGAAGATATTATTGACCTAAAATAAGCCGTTTTGGCGTTAATAATAGATTACATGTTTTTGGTCATATTTCTGGCAATGGGAAATGATAAAAATCTTTCGTCCGCATTTAATGTTTAATATCTCTTTTGATAATAGTCCGATTTCAACAATCTATATATATCTATTGTTCGAAAGGTATTCGTTAAAGCTATCTAAAAACATATAAATTGTTAATCTATATTGTCAATTTCGGCAGATAATTAAAAAAAACTGCGAAAAACGCCATTTTTACGCATTCAAACATTCATATCTTGGAAACTAAACATCAGAATCAAAAACAAATTAATAGGGTTCATACTATTTTTTAGTTCTTTCATTTAAATTTGGTTTGGATAAGATCGGTTCAGCCATTGCTGAGAAACACGAATGAGAATTTGTCCGTTACATACACACACACAGACACACACACACACACACACACACACACACACACACACACACACACAGACATTGTCCCAAATCGTCGAGCTGAGTTGATTGGTACATAAGACTCGGCCCTCCGGGCCTCGGAAAAAATCTTGAAAGTTTGAGCGAATTCTATACATTTCTTTTATAAGAAATGTAAAAACGATGTTTCCCCTTTAAAAAAGCTACGTAGCCTGACATGGCCCCCGTACCCCCCCCCCCCCCCCCCGTCGTCGCACATCATCACAAAATCCAAAACTCCCCCTCCCCCATATAACGCTACGTCATTTATGGATGATCCCATATGTAATACCCTCATTTAATTAAACTCAGTTTTGGTAATCGAATCTGGTTTGCAAAGATTTTGAACTTAGAATGAATTGAAAAAAGAAACTTTTTTAAAAATTCTTAAGATGACAAAAATTTTCGGGGGGGGGGGGGGGTTCCGGACCCCCAAGACCTTCCCCTTGGATCCGCCACTGATGTCAATAATATATTAAACTTACCAAAACTACTTGAAACCACCTTTTTCGATCCATTAGAAAGTGGTAATTGTGGTCTACAATCTCTTCAACACTGTGGTATGCGGTGTGTCCTGTTCTCACTTCAAATTAATTTGATTTCTTAATAAAACACATGAAGGTGAAACTAGAAATACATCTGGTTTGGCGTTTCCAATCTTTATTTTGAGTTATTTACAGGTTCTGAGGTAATATACATCGCTTTGTTTGAGCTTCAATAAATTCTTCAGTCGCTTTAGGGGACAACACTTCATATGCGACCGTTTGTGTTCATTTTGGTGTTGTCCCCTAACGCAGTGTTCGTAGCGGTCGTGAAAAAATTTTCCTAAAAACTCGAAAATCTAAGTATACAGTATTGTTCTGTGACTGTGACTGAAGTTTGCCGCCCAGATTGTCCTCGTAGGGGAAGAGCACTAATTCTAGACCCACAGCTAGCTTTCCTACTACCATACAGAAATTGCTAGATTGTGTGGATGGTCGAAAACTGGTAGTGTGTCGAGAATGGGTGATGTAACCCTACTGCAAGAACTAGTTGGATAGGAGTGTATGCTGTGCACATAAAAAAAAATCTCTTCCCGTAGTAATGTGGTATGGTAACGCCGAGGAGGAATCAGATTCCGTGCAAGATTAGTTATACTGAAACCGTTCCCTGACTTGTTGGTTTTTGTAAATTTTTTTCCTGCTCAGAATGGTTTTGAACATTTTTTCATAAATATACAAAACCATTTATACCCCCCCCCACAATTTTCTTTCTACGCCACGCCACTGGTCAGAACTCGAGAATTTTGCAACAGATTCAAACACTTTTTGTATTTGGTCTGGAAGAAGATCACGAAGGGCCCGGTGGCCGAGCTTGGATATTCTTTGAGCCGGGCAGCCGATTTTGTTTCGACGTCCATCGTAACTTGAGATGAACCGCCGTCAGGGGAAGTCATTTTTGCACGGGCCTATGGTCCAGTGCACGTTAGTAGGAGAACCAAGAAGGGGAAACGTACAATAATATTTAACTTGTATATGTAGGGGAACCGGGGGCAAGTCCGACACCGTGGGTAAGCCCGACACCCCACGACTTTTCCCAGATATCAAATTTTAAATTATACAATAATACAAAGATATCATTAGTACGATTATTTTAAGAATTTCGAGACACACAGATGTCATATAGATTCATCCAACGTCACAAAATAAACAAAACATGCGAAAGGAAAGTTGATGCGCACTTGGATGTTATTTTTAGTTGAAACATTATATAGTGCTAAAAGCACAAAAGCTTTGGAAATCACCAGTATTTTTGCCGCACATTCTAATCTGCTCTCCATATCATTATTTATCTGCATTGAGGATAAATTTGAGTATTCCAACACTGTTTATTGGGCATTTAACAAAAATGTACACTGTTGGGGTAAGACCGACAGTTTTAGGAGGGGTAAGATCGACACGCTGTTTAGATGGTTGAGTTCATTTTTGATTCAATGCGAACGACTGGGAGTTGTTTTTGGTATTCAATTACACTATTATAACATCATGTTAATATTTGAAATACACGGAAACTCTGGTATTTGCATTTATTCCTTGTCAGTATTGTCTCAAACCGACCAAAAAATTAAAAATTTAATTGAGCGCGATTCATAGTTTTATTATAAAACGAAAGAAAAAAGGATAATCTAATATGAGATTCTAAAATGATATTGAAGGACAATTTCCATCGACTTTCGATTGTTGATCAACAGAGTTCCGAAAAATCATAACACGAACCGGATAGTTTACTACAAAAGTGTATGTTACTTCTAAGTGAATGAATCCTAGTAACAGGGGATATATTCTTTTTGCAGAACGGATCTTACTCCTTAGAATGGCTTGACAAGCGACAATAATGCTGGAAAAGATTAAGGGGGGATATCTTTACCGTAGTACAAACCAAGTGTTGAACATTATTTATTCACATCACACATTCGTATGCTCTTCCTCTTGCTACGCGATGAAATTCTAGAGAGCATGCATTTGCATCACATATACTCATATACACATAATTACACTTTATCACACACAACACATATTTAATGAAAAAACATGGACAAAAAGAAAGCTAACAAGGTTGTCGCTCTTGCCACTTCGGGGTGTCGGTCTTACCCGCAGCGTTTTTAAAATGTTATTTTTCTCCATTTTTGGCAACCAATAATTTTTAATGAATCTAATTTTTTGAAACGCTGAAAAAATGTTGTTAAGAACCATCTAAACAAGGATTATGCACAGAATATACAATTTTTTGTGTTATTTTAGGAAAATGATTGCACTTAAGGTGTCGGACTTGCCCCCGGTTCCCCTAACTGTATCCAGACGGCTTACTAGAAGAACACTGTTTCATATGGGCCACTGGCCGGCTAACGGTACTCAGAAACAGAAACACAAAAGAAGGGAAAAATATTAAAACCTCGACGATGCGGAGAGTGCGCAAGATAACCTTGATCGCGGATTAGCACTATTCTTTGTCGCTATACACTGCACGGACTGGCAACAAAACACTTGTGTCCCGACCGAGCGCTCGAAAACGAATGAGGATATCTATATTGAGTTATCTATGCTTATTAGAGTTCGATTTTCATTCCGAAATCAGCTGTATGGCTGTATGTGTATGACATACTGGAACGCTTAGTGCCAATGAATGTGAAAATTCAACAGTGTTGGGTTTTCAATATTGCACTTTCATACGGTTACGAATCAATACAACGATGTTATGGCTCTCGATTTCAATAGTTGCTCCTTAGAAGACCAATTCTTGATTTTGAGAATACAACTTGCGACCTCATCATCTGTTTGTGAATTTTAAGGCAGTGTACGATTCAGTGCAATGAAATGAATTGTGGTGCCAGATAATGCTTGTGCATGACTTCTGAAACAAACTGAATAGATTAGGTCAAAAAACAAGCTACAGAATGGCCAAAGAGACATCCGACTCGTTTGTGACGTTAGAAGTACTGTAGCGGAACCAGTGGCGGCGCGAGATGATTTGCCGCTAGGGGCCAAAAATTGAATTTGGCGCCCCTTTTATAATGAATTTTCAAACGAGTTCAATTTTTTACCATTTATTCGATTTTTTGAAAATTTTATATGAAACCGTCCCCTTAAAAGTTCATGCGAGCAAGTTTCTAATTTAGAGAAAAAATAATAATACTGCCATTTATTAACCGATTGTTATGAAAAATCGCGCATAATACTTTTAACAAAAGAACATAACAAATGACCGCGCTACTAATTTTTTAGACCCGAGAAATAGTTCTATGCTCTAAATCAAGATCTTAAGGGTCTATTAATTTAATCGAACGTGGGTTTGTATTGTATTTGACCAGACCTGCAACCTTTTCTGGATCACTTGAAAAGTACATTCTTTTTTTATTTTTCGGCACTTTGTAATTATTTATTATACTAATAACAAGGTCGCCGAATGGTGAATACTTCCCAGTGCTCGCCAACTTCCAGCTCGTGTCTCAGCTTTGTATGTAATTGCTTGTCAAACGTCCCTAGGTGAAAGGGCGGCCAAGTGCATCTATCACAATATCAAATTTGCTTTAATAAACTATTAATCGTCATCTATATCTTAATGACCTAGTGACAGGATAATTCAAATCATATCTGAATGTATTTTAGATATCCGGGTTACTCAATCTTGGACCGCCAGTTCCATAGACGCCCACCGCATGCGCATCCAGCCAGCGAGAGCGGGTTTGCCTCGAAATTAACGACTTCTCCCAGGTTCTCTGCTCTGTTGTCATTACTTTAATTGGTATCTCTTTCGTCTTTCGGCACTACAAGCCCAGTTCACTGTAGTCTGCCGTGTTTTATCAGTCTTTCAATGTCAGCATGGTTGTATACTTGGTACTGCCTGCGCCATTCTCCATTTTCTACTGTGCTGCCGAGTATTGATCGCAGAATTCTTCCCCAAACAAGCCGAGCACTCGATACCCTGCTTCCTTCAATATCCATGGCCGTACAGAGCAACAAGGAGTATCAACGATTTGAATAGAGCAAGTTTAGCGCGCATCCTCGGCTTGTGGGACTCTAGCTGACTACGTAAACCATATTCGCAGCTGCAACATGCATTTTTCCTTCGCGGCTAACATCGTTATCATATGTCATTAGTGTTCTAAGATATATAAATTGGTTTACCGTACCCCATCGTTTTCCACCTCAAACCCAACACGACTGCTACGTTCTCTGCCAGCTACAATGTACTTTGTCTTGTCCGCAAGTTGTATTCCAGAATTTCTCGCATTTGGTCCATCGTCGATCGTGCTTCTCGAAACCCGCTTTGATATTCATCAACAAAGGATTCAGCCAAGAGACGCAGTCTCCTCAAAAGAACACGAGAGACTACCTTGTACCCGAGCAAACGAAAAGCCCATAATACCCCTATGGTCATGGGGCTTGACATGGGTGTTTGAAATGGGTTCAAACCATGAAAACACCATCACTATGGTCCGGTAGATCCCATATAAAATACCATATGTTGGTGTATTTATGGGTTATTGAGACCATTTTATGGTGTCTTGATGGTTGTGAATTTTGTCAAGGACCACGTTTAAGGTCTTTTCAAGGGGCTATGTGATGTTTGAACCCATGAGTATTTGCTCGGGTAGGCGGCATTGATGATCGTTATGTCTCGGAAGACATTATGTTCGAGTTTGTAGTCCTTCTTGAAGATAGGACATATGAGGCCATTCAACCAATCCGAAGGTATTCTTTCTACTACGCAGATCATCCCGATCACGGAGTGGATTGCTTCTCACAGCCGGTCACTTTTTGGACTTTTTGAAGTTCACGAAAAAATTGGTTGGTCTTCAAGTTAGTTTTTTAGCTTTGAAGACCACTACTAAAAAATGAACTAGAAATTTGTTGAGTAGGAAATGCCGCCCCCTGATTTTGCCGCTCGGGGCGGTCGCTCCCTTCGCCCCCCTTAGCACCGCCACTGAGCGGAACAATGCACTTCCTGATTAGTTGTTCAAGAGTGCTTGAAAGTGTGATGCCCAGATGTGCTGTGCAAAGAAACCGTACTATTAACAAAAGATCAAACATTCTTCTTGGTTTCCCGGTGACTAAGACACCGAGGTGACTAAGTCAATCGTCGAGCAGTGGAAGAGGCTTTTGTGCTTTTTGGAAGAGAGGCTGCTGGACTGAGTATAAACTCTTGCAATATAAAGTAAATGGTAGTTAATAGAGAACCAGGTCGCCAGCACGGTATTGGTTCCGAGATAGAAAAGGATGCGGTAAAAGGTTGTCGACGAGTTCATATATCTTGGAAGATTATAATGACATTAGTGACAAGTAATAACAAGCAGTTTTCGGCTGGAAATGGCATCCGCTAAGATTTGCGTATTCAGCTGAATTTCCGTAGTCTACAGACGTGCAAAATACTTTTTCCATACATATCGTTGGTACTCTTTGTCGGTCTGTACGGATATGAGCCGTAATCATTGAAGGAAACAGATTATCGACTGGTTGGTGTACACAAGGATTCAAGAAAAGGACGCAAGAAAAGCACGGCAGACTACAGTTGGCCAGACATGTAGCTAGTTTGCCTGAAATTAAAAAAATGTTCTGTTCAGTTGTGAATCTAGATGAAGTTGTTGCAGATCCCGTACTTGAGGAATAGCTGAAGGCGAATCTTTTTCGAATTTGGAACAAAACCTTCGGCAAACATCGTCATGCCAACGAAATGATGATTGTATTTTGCGAACTGATTTTTTTCGAATAAAAAAGGGAAAGTCAACTTTAGACTTTTCAGTATGTCAGTACTCCGTTTCTATGCAGAAATTGTACGTTACGTGTCGCCGTGGAACGATATATCTCTAGATATATCGAAAACTAAACAGGAAAGTATTAAGTGAAGCCACTGAAAAACGCACCAAAGCTCCAATCCCGCTTAGAGCAAGTAAAACCAACTCCAAGATAGCGAAACGCTACAGTGATTAGGATTAAAGCTCAAAATTTACCAATCTGACCTCATACAAAAGTGTCCACACTGACTGTCAGTAACCTAACCTGTCATATGAGAGGTGAGGCCTATGACTTGCTTGACATATTGCCATTTTAGAGCGCTCCAGTGTATCTACCCTTGCAAGTTCTGCCTGAAAATAACCCGGTATTCTGGCTGGTTCTGTGTCGTATTCCGGTTCCAGTGACACAACCGATTCTTATTATAATCAGTTGTGTCACTGGAGCCGGATTACGAACTAGAATCAGCCTGCGTTTCGTTTATTTTTCGACCGAACTTACTGGATAGTAGCTTAATACGCCCACTAACGCCATTTATAAGGAAAATGCGGATTGAAGATTATTCACCTGGTATTTGTAATGCGTGTAGATGAAGAAGTATTTGTCGATGAAAACATGATTGATTTGGATTTCTGTGCGTACATGTAAGAATTCTGTGAGTTGTGTCTGAGTCTGAGGTCTGGCGATCTGTTCAAATGTGAATGGTCCATGTAAATCAAAAACGTATAATGGATGTTATCAAGATATATTTACCTTATTTTAACAACTTTAGTTATCTTTCATATTAATATTTTTAATTTACAGTCATATTAAAATGGAACTTGAATAGACATCTTTTCCATGATATTCAAAAAATGCTTATGCAAATTATTTTTGTTTGCGTGAACGTATATTAGTTTGTTCAACATAATGCATTATTAAGTAATTGTTGACTTGAAATTTTGTGAAGTTTACAGGATGAATGCTAGAATAGTTCTTAGGGCGGGTTTCAGATGAAATCTTATAGTTAAATAAAATGAGTGAAATCCTAATAATCAAAAATAAATTAACTTATTGCGTACTTCTTATCTTCTAATTACAGACTGTTCTAGTGTAATTTACAGAGACTTTCTTCATGAAACGAAGGTTTCATATTTTCACCGATCATAAGTTATTGACACTGATGATCTGATTTATCCAACCAATGAATGAAGACACTTTGACGTACACACCCGGAACATCCACCCGACCACATCCGAATCCCCAGGAGACGAGACCGGCGAGTTCGTAAAATCCATCATCCTGACAGACGAGTGGACCACCTCCATCGCCTTGGCAGGCATCATTCCCTTCCTCGCCGCCGGCACAAAAACTAGAAGCTGGCAGTATGAAAATCTTTTCCGTAACAGCATTCACTTTCCGTATGCATTCAGCGTCGCTTACAATTGGGATTTCTGCTTCGCGAACCCGTAGGGGAATCGGACCCGCCTCACCCATATATCCATACCCAGTGACTGTGCACCGTTTTCCGGCCGCGTGGTTTACGCCCCTGGCCGGCAAACAAACCTAGAAATAGAATAAATTTGGTTTATTTTTTCGACTTTTATAAATTATCTGATTGCCGGATTTAATTAAATTTCTAAAAATAAAACCGCCAATAATTTGTGTAACTATCACCGCTGTATATCTAGCGGTGATAGTCGAGTGAACCGACAGATTCGTTCCATCGTCCTCATATTCAAAGTATAACGTATCTGCTTACCAGACATACACCATCTCTTAATTCCGCCTGCCCGTGCAGCTTTAGTAGGGCAATGTCATTGTCCAGCGTTTGGCTGTTGTGGTTGTGATGGATGTAGGTGGTCGCAACCCTGAGCGTCTGAGCACCCGGACTTCCGAATTTTCGTGTCAGATCGTAGTCACCAACCCGCACGTAGATTGCATCACCCGATCGTACGATGCTGAAACAACAAAGTGGTTGATTAGTAAATTTTACACCCGTTGAACATTACTCATACCGACTTCGTCACACAATGCGCCGCTGTTAGGACCCACTGCGTACCAATGAGTGCCGCACCGCACAGGTACTGATTTAGCGAGTTGATTAATGCGACCTGCCAGCACCATTCACCGTTGTCGCCGTCTTCTCCACCTACGACCCGAGCTTGTCGATGACTGTTCCAATATTTGACAGTCGTTGAGTTGGCCCTGCTTATACTAGGATGATGGCTCAGATCTTCAGGAACCGTATCGTTGTGATCGCTGTAAATAATTGGAATTGGGACAATGCTATGACCCAGAACTAAGCGTTCTGTGCTTTTCGATCGGTAAATCTCTCCCATCTCGATGTGTCGCCCCTTACGAGTCTGATGATCAGCAAAATGTTCCATAGCTGTTCGATCAAGGAACGATCGAGCCGCACGGCTGGTGCCCTTTACCCCGCAGACATATTTTGAGTAAACTGGAGGCCTGGCCGTTGTCGTTGATGGTACTGGTTCGTACACGGGTTGTGAATGTTGGTGGATTGGTTGTTGCGTTGGGGGAATCTCGTAAATATTGTTACTCACTGGCCCCGGATAGTTGTTTGGAACCGGAGGACCATAGCTAGGTGGTGGTGGTTGCTGTTGGGGTATTGGAACTTGATGGGGTTGCACTGGGTAAGGCTGAGCAATATTCTGTGGTGGAGGGGGATAGATACCCGTATCGTTAGGTTTTATTTTACCGACTGCCATTTGAACTTCTTGAATTCTAGACTTTGGAGCGCAGCATTGGGTCCCTGATTTTTTGCATTTGAACAAATCGGTCATTTCAGCATTTCGGAAGCATGTGAAACTCAGTAGACCAACTATACAGGACCCTGGACATTCTTCTCTGGGATCTGGAGCTGCTGTTGTTGTTGGAGCTTGAGTAGTTGTGGTTGTTGTTGGCGGAGGTCGCCTAGGTGGAGCTCTGGTGACAGGAACTTTGGTGTTATCACAACAAACTGATCCACGTTTGCAATTTGCAGTATGCTGTATCAAAACCGATGGTCGTTCGCAGAACGCTGCCATGATGTTCAGCATACAGAAACCTGGGCATCTAGGTAGTGGTGGCTAAAAAGCATTTCATTTAGGAAGGATTAAGATTGCACTGCATAAACAAATCTTACCGGTGTGGCAGGCTTCCTTGTGGTTGTAACAAGTTCCTGTTTATTGTCTTCAGCGGTTCCAGTGACACAACAGGATCCTTCGTTAGGACAGAATGCCTCACTATCGACATCATCGCAGAATAATGCAAATAGTCCATTAACACATTCTCCTTCGCAGGATTTATGAACGGTTCCCTGGGAACTCGAAATCGTCGTTTTGTATTTAGGTGGCGTTGGTTTTGTGGGTTTGGGTGGTGGATTAGTTTTTGATTTCGGAGGTTCTTCTTGTGACCCTGTCTTATCCGTCGTAGTCTTCGAATACGGTTTAGGCGTTGTAGTTTTGTTCGCTTTGCTGTCATAATGGGCCGTCGGAACGTAGAGATCCGCTGGGGGCTTATCTGGATATATGTCCCTTGAAACGCAACACTTTGTTCCGCTCTTACAAAGTGCAGGTGTCGTGAGATATGCTTCGCAGTACTCTGCAATTCTATCTGCCACACATACACCAGGACAAGTCGCTGTAAAATTATGCAAGGAAATTTTAATCAATAATTTTCGTTGATATATTGGGTAAACGTTTTAATCACCTACAATTATTTTTGCTATCCTTATCTTTTTCCTTTATTTTTTCTTCTGTTGTGGGTTGGGGTGTAGTAGTCGTTGGTTTTGGAGTAGTCGTCGTCTTCGGCCGAGCCGTCGTCGTGGAAATGTTCGCCGCTGCGGCTTGACTTTCAACGCAGCATCTCATACTAGGAGACGGACACGGAATGTCTTCCAATACTTCGTAGCAGATGAGTGTGGCCAGAGTGTGTACACAGACACCAGGGCATCCTTTGGCATCCTCTGTACTAGTGATCGAGTCCAGCAATCCTGAAATGAAAAATTAACGATGTTTTGTGTTATTTTTGTGGTCTGCAGTAATACATTATTTATCAATAAACAGATTGAAATTAAATAAGCCTAGATCTACTAAAACATAAAAAGAATACCGAAAATGTAAGGCAATAATAGTCATTTCCATAATTACATTTCTTTATAGGAATTGATATAATGATTGCTGAATCCTGCTGACATTGTTATCTATGGTCCCCATTTTGAATTTGATAGTTACTCTTTAGATGTCAAAATACCGCCCAAGTAAGAAGACTCCGCATCTCGCGCATCACTAAAATCTGGTTTATTCAAACATCTAGTAAGCGAAATAGTTAAAGGTAGCACTTTACACGGATTTTCTACCATTTAATTCCACTATGATTATTTGTAGTGAAATGCACTTGCACTTCACTATTTAACAACAGACACCGGTATCTCGACTACAACTTGTAATCTTCTTCAGTGTTGGTATCAGTCTATAGACTTCTGGTCGAACGGGAAGAGAAAAAAAAGACATTTTCAAGCACATGTAACTGTTGAAGTTCGCTGAGAAATATCTGGATCGGCTGGCAATTTGTACTTGAGGTTTGAAAAGTAACAGTTTCATTGCTGCAACAGCGCATTTGCCCACGAGATGTCCGGGCACCCAGACAAGAAAGATAGTCTTGACGATGCTTAGATATTCGATTTGGGTTAAGCACGCGATCACTAGCTTGGACCGTGATTTGTCTGAGCTAAGGGCCTTGATTGCAGCCTGACTATCGGCGCAGAACTTTATAACTTTTCCGGATAAACTCTGTTGAAGGGCCGATTGTATCCCGCAGTCTGCTTGGAATACAGTAGGGTATTGTCGGGAGAAATGTCGCACATTTATAAAAATTAATCCTGCATCAAATGAACTATACAATATATGATCAAATCCTTTTTATCAATTGCGACAAGTATCTAAAATACACTGAAGTGGTTTTTGTCATGAAAAAAAATTTGCGGGTTGCGTACAAGACGACCACCGTCAAATTGAAAATGCAGCATGACTAGCGAATACCCGGCGCGAATTCATATCACCGCATCATTTTTCAGGGCACACACGCAATACGTTGTTACTTTTAATGTTAAAGATACAGAGTTGATCATTAACAAGCACAAAGTTAAGACAAATTAATAAACCTATTTTAATCTACCTAGTGGAGCAATATTGCCTTTCTCATTTGTCCAAACTACGATTCCATGGTTGGTTATGTTCAATACAATGATGGAAATGTATATTACATATTTTAGAGTGATTGCATAACCTTTCTATATGAGAAAGGCAAAAATATATCAAAGTCCATAAAGGCAATTTTCGTCAAAAAAATTTTTTTTCGATATTTCATCAAATCTCAACGTTTCATGCATTTTAAAGTCATTTGGCATCAAAAATGCAAATTGTCACCTGGCCCGACCAAAAGATTTCTCGCATCCTCCGATAACGGAGTCTTGTTCTTCGATGGAAATCCTCTGATTTATGAAATTAGATGACCAGATTCTCCAACAATCGGTGTACTAGATCTGTGTTGGTTTCCACCCTAGAGGACTTTTGAGTATGATCCTTTCTGTAACCTTGTGAGCCTTCGTTCATGGATTGCTAAGTTTTTTCTGACAATTGATCAAAAGGAATTAGGATAGACGAAATCACTTTGACCCCATGAATTACGATTTTATGTACAGACACTGGCAATCATGCAGGCCAACGACAATTAGTGAGGTTTTAAAAGCATATTCATCGAAATTTTTACAGTCGATTTCGATAATAAATTGCATTCTTAATATTAACATAAGGAGTTAAAGCGTGTCTTTATCAGAGGTTAACGTTTCAAGGATTATTTTAAGTGCGGAATGGTCGGTAATTTAAAATAAACTGATTTATTGGGGAAAATAACAAACTTAAAGTACCATGTGGTTGCCACCAAGGCATAGCGTTCTTACTATGTGTTGTTTCATTCGGTTTTTCCAACAGCAAAAAACTTGGTAAGCTATGTTAACCCCTCTCTCTGCTACCTTTCCCCTATGTAACAACATGCTACATACTTCCTCCTTTTACCCTTAAATTTGTGATGTAATTTGGTCTTGTAAAAGGGTTTTATAGTCGCTTTTTTGAATATATGTTTTTGCATGCAAGAGACAGAATGCGACAAATGGTTATCCCTGGATTGGATAGCGTTTGCTTTATAGATAGATGGCTTTGTCTGCGGAAATTTGCGGATTAAAGTGTTATTTCATACTAAAATATTGTTTTTTTGGCACTAAAACTTTGTATAACTCCACATATATAAGAGATAGAAATAAACTTGCATAACAAAAATTGTGTATTTTCTTATGGCGAACAAAATCTTAAAACATTTTAAAATTCTAAAAAATCACGCTGAAACGTTATATTGAAAAAAGTGATTTTCAACTTCACAAATGTGTATTAAAATCAAATGATAGATATATAGTCTCTTCAGCAAAGTTGTTTCCTATTATATTCCCTACGACTTTGTTGAATACAGTTTTTTATTATTTTCATAAATCACCAAACAAAAATTTGCTTCTCAGCTTTAGAATAATTAATCACCAAACTAATACTTTAATAAGATGGGGAATATTTTATAGACAAACTTTGCTGAAGACACTATAGCTCGCAAATCGTTTTTTCGTGGTTAAAACAATTTCGATAAGGTTTATTTGGAAACACCGTGCCCCGCTTGAAGTATTTGACTTTGGCACTATGGGAAAATATGAGGAAAAATATATTAAATGCTATAACCTTTGAAGTAGTATTCGGAAAATTTCAGTTTATACCTATTTCTAAAGCAAACATTTTTAGCATTTCAATGAAAATATTTCCGTTTTTCGAAATATACGGGAAGCTGGAGTTTTTGGACATCTTGTCCTAAAAATCTCCTATTCATAACAACCATTCTGCTCTATGCTGCTAATTATACATATTTTGCAGTTTTTTAATGTGAAAAAATTTCAACAATCGATCGTTGCGACCTGTGTCAAAATACGAGAAGTTTGGGGCTCTAAAGCATTTTGCAATTCATACCAAATTTTATCATTTTCTCGTGCATATGTCTCTATTATTCTTCCATCAATTTTTATAAAATGAATTTTATTGTACGTGGAAAATTGTCAGGAACAAAATGGAAATAGATTCGTTGCTGGAAAAATTCAGAAACATCAAATTTTCTGACATTGGGAATCATATTTTTTCATCAAGTGCCCTTATACCTCAACTTCCCGTATTTTTACTGAAATGAAACATCTACCATGTAATTTCTGAGCGTTTTTCGCACTGAAAATAGTAAATTAATTAATAATTTATTGTTTATATGTACAGGTCATGCAAATTTACTTGACTCTGAACTCAATGTGAGCGGACCAATTCAGTTTGGAATTCCATATAACTCCAACGTATTTCACTTGATCTGCACACAGTAGCTCAGAATCGAAGAACTGCAAGGGACAAACTCCGGTTGTTATTTGCTTCTTTGTGAAAAGAACCATTGAAGTTTAAGTTGGGCTTACTGATAATTTATCTTGTCGACACCACTGTTCGACAGCTCTTAATGCTTGTTTCATTAAGTCAAAGATTGTTCCGATGCAAAGTTCAGTAATTAGTACATATTTGGTAATCGTCAGCAAACTCGTAGGTTGGAAATCAATGAGTTAATCCGAGACATATGCAGGTGCCCCATGACCGCGCGTCGCTTCCAAAATAGACTGGAAGGACACACTGTCAAAAGTACTCTCAATATCTAAAAATACACCCAAGCAAGATTGTTGAGTGAGAAGGCTTTCTCAATGTTTTAAACAACATCGTGGAGCAAAGTGACTGTGGATTCCCCATACTGATACAGATGTTGCATTTTGTGCAGTGGATATTCAACTAGACTAACATTCCTGATGAGCTTTTAGAAGAAAAGGACTTAAGCTGATAGGCGTAAAACTCGTGGCTTCTTCATAGCTTGAGTATAGCTTAGACCCCCTCCCCCTGGGAATAAATCTAACAGTTATTTCTCGCCATGCTTTCAGTATATACCCGGTAGCAGGACAGGAAAGCATAATATTTTTGAAGACATTTTTGAGCATACAAACTTCCTTTCGCAGTAGCATGGGAAAGAATCCATCTTTTCCAGGAGATTGGTGTGGAGCAAAGCTGTCAATGGCCCACTTGACCGATTCAGTGGTAACCAATGTGCTTGCTAACGCTCAGGAGTCCGAATCATCAGAATGGAATCTTTTTTTGTCTAACTAGTGCTAATTTGGGTACTAGTTTAGATACATCGTCTAACTAGGCACCCAGATGATGCTAGTTACTGACGAGATGAATTCGAAACACAAAAAATAAAACTTAATTTAAGTTAGGTTTTGTGCCCTTAATGCACAAAGTGGTTCAGTCCAATTTTCCTTTATGGGAATTTAAGATAGAATAATGCCAGGCGTTTGCCTCCCGAGCCAAAATACAAGAGTTCGTTTTCGCTTTTTCGTCAGTAAACCTGAGTTTCTGTATTTGCTTCCCGGGACATCACTCGGGACAAGGCAGTTGCTTTGAACGATCACATGTGTCGTGCGGACTGTTTGGATTTTTTTGTGTATCTAACTAGTGCTAGTTTGGGTACTAGTTTAGATACATCGTCTAACTAGACACCCAGATGGTGTTAGTTACTGACGAGATGAATTCGAAACACAAAAATAAAACTTAATCAGAATGAGATCTGTGAACATTGTTCAGATCCGGATTGATACATCCTGGAAGTTTGTGTGTCGAATAGACAATTTGGTATATCTTTTTCGTCCGTCACATAAACACTATCTCTGGTTTTTAAGGATTTTGAGAGAATTTCATTTAACCATTAACATTACTGCATAGGTTTTGCCAGCCAGGCTTCTATGCAGATTTAAGACATTTCAAATATGCACCGCAAGCTGACCAGTAAGTCCTGGTCATCACGCTGACGCGGGTTCCAAGCTCTTCTCATATCTTTTTTCATTCTTTCAAAGTTAGCCCTCCAGAGGTTGCCCTAGACGATTTGACAGGGCGAAATGGACAAGCTTCTTCGTAGGATGCTACTATGAATTAGTTTGTCGTATCCACGATGTCATCCAAATCGTTTAGTTGACTAATTGTTGGAAAATAACCATGATATTTAGTTGCCAAGTTTCCCAAAAAGAGGTCCCAGTTTGTTGATTTAAGATTACGATAAGTTGCAACATTAAGGGTGATATCAAGATGATTGAGATGATGTATTATTTATTATCGGATAGAGACGTTTCAGTTTTATTCGGAATCTATCAATTTTCCAGCTCATGCGAAACCCTTTCAGAGCAAAGCGTTATGTCTAACACGTCCTCTCATCCAGACCTCGCAAAAGTTGATCGGTTTCCTACATTCAAAATATGGAGTTGTGAACTCCGATATGAGGCACGCATAAATATCCTTTTTTTAATTGCCCACCACACTCTCCCACACCAAAGAACTCATACAAGAGCCCCCTGGTAGTGGATGCAACTTGTCTCAGCTCATGAACAATGGCAACAAAAACAAATAAAACAAACTGACATTTATATCTATCTGATGTGCAATTAAGATAAGATAATCAACTAAGGTGTTAAGGGATCCACATTATTAATTAAATTAAAGTTAAGATAAATACTGCTGACGGATGTTTACATTAAATTACAAAACAATATCGTTAATTAAATATTTCGTTAAGCCTATGTTTAAAGTACTGTTTCAATCTAGCCTTGTAGATGGTACGATTGTCGATTCTCTGCATGTCAAGTGGAAATGCATTAAATTTGGTAGGACCAATAAAAAGAATCCGCTATTGACCAAGGTTTGTGACTGCTCGAATGCGTTGCAAGTTACTATTTCGGCGTGTTGAACGAGAATGTGTTAAAATTGTAAAATGTATATTATGCTGCGCGATGGAGATATGTAGATTGTCGTGTATGAATAATAGTGTTTGTACGTCACGTAAGTGGGCTATGGGTAAAATATTGTGGGCACTTTCAGAGTATAACAACAAAGTCGTATATAAAAGTGGTTTTTTAAATATAATTTTCAGGGATCTGTTTTGTAGTGTTTGTAGCTTTTTAAGGTGAGAGCTCGCTGCTCGCCCCCATACCGATACTAAGTAGTTAAGTTGTGAATGAATGTATGCAAAGTAGTAGATCAACAGAGGTCGCTGGGGAAAACGCTTTAACTCTCCACAAAATACCACAAGAGGATACCACACGCTTTTCGACAAATTTTATATGGTGTGTACAGGATAACGCAGAATCAATGTTTATACCCAAATATTTGAAACAATCCACATTTTAAATTGTATAATCTCTAAGTTTGGGATGATGATGTGTTGGTAAAGTTTTCCGTATGGATCGGAAGATCATGTACTTAGTTTTAGAAAGGTTTAGTGATAATAAATTTGCTTTAAAATATTGGTCGAGAACACTAAGATCGCCTCAAGTTACCTAGGTCATTATTATACAACAGAAATAACAAGGGCCCTATATTACTACCTTGAGGGACACCGATTCCAATGGGAGCAAGGCTACTACGTTCACCATCCAGAAATACAAATTGCTTTCTATTCGTTAAGTAACTATGAATAACAGAATGAGCAATGCCCCTGATACCGTAACGATCAAGCTTGGCCAGCAGTATTGTGTGGTCCAAAGTGTCAAATGCTTTTTTAAGGTCTAAGAATAGAGCACCAACAATGTTTTTACGGTCCACTTCGCTCATTATTAGATCAACTAATTCAATTATAGCAGTTTGGGTGCTAGAGCCTTGTCTAAACCCATACTGAAATCTATAGAGGACGCTGTGTTTGTTCAAAAATTCTAATAATCTAGCAGCAAATAGTTTTTGGAGGATTTTGTTGAAAACGGACAGTGTAGATATAGGACGATAATTATTACAATCACAACAGTTACCTGATTTAAAAACAGTGACGACTTTAGCCACTTTGAGACAGTCAGGGTAATAACCAGATACGTTGAAACATTGAGAAAGGATTCTAGCAAAAGCGCAAGAATTTCCTTTTAACATATTCACAGGAATGTTATCAGGGCACTACTCTTCTTATTATCTAGGCTATGTATCAGCATAATTACTTCGTTTGTTGATGAAGGACGCAAAAATATTGACTCACGGACGCGACGAACATTACTTAAAGGACAAATGTTTGAGGTGGTGGAGATATCATTTGACAGTTTTTGTCCTATACTAGAGAAGAAGATATTAAAAGTCTTACAGACTTCTGCATTATTGTTGGTTTTTTACCATCGACGATTGGATTTATCTAGTCGCGTTTCTTTGCTAAGCCAAAAGTGCTTTGTAGGTTTTTCCTTAGTTTTGAATGAGGTGTGTTAGTAAGAAGGTTTTCATAGAAGGATTTTTTTACCCATCGTTTTGTGGCATCGACCTTTTTGGATACATGCAATAGCATTTGATTTAGATGTTGATCCGCCGGATTACTTTTGAGACGTTGCAGGTAATTGCTTTTTATTTTTACTAGAGTCCATAAATCCAAAGTCATCCAAGGACAGTGAGTATCTTTCACTCTAACAGTTTTAGTTATTGTTTTCGTATGACGTTCATGTAATGAATTGTCTGTGGATGCGATAGATTGAATAGTAGATTCCGCGTCGACAATGACATCAATACCATTAACGAAGCTGGAAAACTCGTGGTTAAGTTGGCGATGGTTAACAATTTTTTGGTAAGCAACATTGGTTCCTTTTCAGCTGTAATTTTAAAAGTTGTTAAGATCTGAGAGTGGTCAGTCAGATTGTTAAATATTGTGTCATTGCGCACTCGATTTACATCGCCCAATTTGCATAGCACATGATCAAGTACGTTTTCGCTAATTGGTCTGGTAGGAAAAACATTTGTACAAATAAAGCCATAAGATTACAAGAGTGTTTTATATCTACCAACAATATTGTTATCACCAAGATTAATTGGGACATTTACATCACCTACAATAGCACATGAGTGCTTCGATTGGACTGAACACATAAAATTTTCTAGATAGGCTGAGAAATCATTGAAATCAAAGCTAGGAGGACGGTAAATTCCATGAACATCATAAAACTGTCCTTTGATAAACAGTTCGATGTGAATGTGATGAAATCCTTCTGCGGTATAGTTTTTTACAATTCTATGTTTGATAGTCTAATTGACATACACAGCTAAACCTCCGCTAGAGTGTTGCCTGCACGCGAAAAATGCTTTAACATTAGAATTGTCGTCTTTTAACCAAGTCTCACCAATCACTATAACATCTATGGAAGTTTTACAACTGTCAAGGGTTTACAAAATTTCATCAAATTTAGAGAGATTGTTTATACCTCTTACGCTCCGATGCAAAATTTTTAGTGTCTGGTTATCATTATTTACATTATGGTCATTAAAATCGTAAATATGGCCGAAAGAATTTTTTTTATTGTATTACCCATTGGATATGCATGAATTCAAGTTGTTATGCTGGATTGCGAACTAAATTCTAAATTAGGGTTGCCACTCCTCCGGGTCAGACTCCGGTTTTCGGGGGCGATTTCCGGGCCTCCGGGTTTTACATCAATTTCTCCGGGTTTGGTGGGAAGAAGCATAATTTCAATTTATATTTTTCACAAAATATTTAAAAAGTCTAAGTTAACTATTACTCTGGTTCAGATTTATTTTGCCCGACTAACCCTTCGTTTCAAGATAAGTTCACCAAATATTCCTGATTACTTTCACAAAGAAAACAAATCAAATTTACTACAAATTAGGGAAAGTAATATTTCACTATATGCTACAATTGAAATGTTGCATCCCACTAAGTCGCTCAAAATGGTGTAAAAAAGTTATTTTGCTGCAATTTTACCAAATAAATTCACTGTTAGTGGTGTTTATCACCAGCTACACCAAGGTTTGGCATATTTGTTCTAATCCAACTGGGTAGGTGAATATCAAACGAGTTCTTCCGGGTTTGTTGTTATTCCTGCAGCAATCCTTAAGGTATTATATACAAAGTTGTGGCGAAAAAGAGAGCTAAGTTCGTGTTTTTTTTAAAGTATTTTATGCAACTTTTTTTGAAAAGCAAAAGACAGCTCGATGGTAGTGCTATCGAAGTTCGAAAAAACAAGTTGAATTAAAAATAATATTGAAGGTTGGCGGAGCTATGGCCCATCCCCGTAGCGAGTTTTTTTTTGCAGAGGTTTGCGGTGAACGCTCGTCAAGCCAAACCGCTCAACTAAATTCAAAAAATAAAAAGATTATTGAAGAAAAATGTATTGTGGTGTACCTGAATGGATTTTTTTTCCTGCAAATAAAACGAGTAACCAACAAAATGAGTTTTGTAGTGTTCAAAATTTTAAACAAAAATTCATCACAAAGAATCAAATTTTTTTGGATAAAAAAGGTACCGTTCAAGTACACGAGAATGTAAATACAAACAATTCAAAAAAAAATTGATGAAAATCGGATGAATAGTTTCACCGTTTCACCGCAACGGTACTTTTCAAGCAACTTAGTTTCGAGATAATTGCGTTTGAAGTTTTGTGTTAACTTCATACGCGGAAGAACCAGCGCGCTGCGAACGGCTGTAGTTTGAAATCTAGTGCGCCGATCTGGATGAAATTTCGCACAGATATTTTCAAAAGTATGTACTTTCAGAATATTCAATAATTTTTTTTTGATTTTTTGAGTTACAACTTTGTATATAACCTGTTAACCTTAACTGTTGGCTAGGGTGGTGAGTTTTGCCACTTTGTTACTACCTCTGATGATGAATAACAGACACCACATAGTGCATCCTATGTGATGCTGCATCCCTGCCTACTTTGCTCGCCTTTTCCTGTTAGTTGTGGGAAAACCAATGCTCCTTCGACTTGTCCTCCACAGCGAGAGTAGCAGATGCTTTTGTATTCGTGGCATTTAGTCGGGGAAGTTTAATAAAGTTGCCCAATGAAATGATACGAAATCGACAAAAAATTAACTTTTTCGATCAAATATATTATAAAAACCGCAAGACTGGCAGCCATGCAAACCTAACAGCTAGTAAAAGTAAGAAGGCTGTTTTTGACACTTTTCAATGTCAAAAATCTGTCAGGTCAAAGAAGTTGCACTTTTGATCACACTTTTGATTCAGCCACTGGCATTTATGAGGCAAAGTTCCTCGGGACAACAAAACACAAACTAAAACAACAACAACAACACTTTTGATTCATCACACTTTCAAACTGTGCAGTTCGATTTGGTGTGAACTGTGCAATACTTTAACGTAGTAATAAAAAGCGATTCCAATTTCTGTTTAGTCCCACTCAAAATCCTCAACCTCCCAGGTCAGTGAAAATCTCCGGGTCAAAATCTCTCAAGAAGTGGCAACCCTATTCTTAATTTAGTTTTCGCTTAGGGGCAGATTGTTGTGGTGAAGAAGAGGCAGATTCTCCATTTTTGTAATTATTTATGAATCGATCAAGGTCATGTTTACTACCAATTCTTTCAATTTTAGAATGTTCATCATTTTTTACTAAAATCACTCCTCTACGACCAGGCCATACAAATTTAATATTAAGAAGTTTTTGGGATTCACGCATTTCTTTAAACAATTCTTATGACAAGGCTGACAGTTCTTCGCGGATCGCGACTTTTATTGCATTTTCGTTTACATTTAGTGCTTCATCAATAGTCGTAGTTAACAATGGGCCAAAGTGTTGCTTTTTGTCATGCAACAATTCTTTCAAATCTGTGTTTTTAAAAACAACTCTAGTCGGAATTATAGCGTTATTATTTTTATTATTGATTAGAAAATTGAACATTTTATTTCTAACATATATTTCACAACAACTAGAGGACACTAAGCAAGTTGGAAAGTAAACGCATGCAGCCATATCAGGTTTAAACGAGACACGATCATTTGATTTCTACGATTTGCGAAGAGCATAACAGTCCAAATAACGGTATTTTCGCAACGGTATTTTTACAATAATTTAATGATCTAGCGCATAAACAATAAAATATCCCTGGTAACAATTTTAGTACTAGTATACAAAGTTGGCAGTAATGTGGATGATTTCGTGTCGTGTGAACATGCAATGTTAGCAATACAGTTAATCCTTAAAATATTATAACTTTTGAAACAGTAAATCAAAACCTCTGCAAAAAAGCATGAACACGCAGAATACCTTTGCACATTATATCTCAATGACTTTGGAAGGATTGAAAACTTTTTTAGAGATTTATGCAGGTTTAGCAAACAACCTGGTCAAGTCACCCCGTGTTCCCCTATTTATGGTGAAACTTAGTTTTACATTTATATTGATGCTCCCAATATCTGCATGAAAAATTTATTTGAAATTATAAAATATAAATTTCTGTGTAGTATCAAGTATCTTCGAAATGAATAATAAGTCATAAAACGTAGTAACTAACCTGAGAGGAAGCTTCCCGCCAAGGAATCGTCTTGGGCATTGATTGGTGCGAGCAGCGCCGCGATCATTAGCAAATATTTAACACGCATCATCTTCATTTTGGCACACCCTGTTCGCCGGATTACCGATAGGCTTACATCAATTGGTGCGAAACGACCGTTTATTCAAGTTACTAGCACTGACATTCACAAAGCACTAGAGAGCTTCTCGCGCCACTCATACCGTCGGTTGTGGCGTCCGGCTCCAATTAAGGTGTTACTCAATAGCCGATCTCACTTTTCCCTTTTCCACTTGGTTTTCGTTTGATTCTTCCTAATCTTCTGTGTACACTCTAGCAAATTGCCTGTTATTCTTTCGATTATGAAATTATATTGTTTGTAACACTTTCTTAAACGTTAACTTGCTGGCGTCTTTCTTCGCTTGTTTTGTTTCACTGTTCTCTTCTATCGGCGTTTCATATCGTGCATCAAAAGCACTGGTTTTGTTTTGTTGCTTATATCCTCCTTACTAGAGCACTTTTCATTAATTCAGACTAGTTTACTCCTTCGTCTGCCGGTTGAAAACTAGTTCAGCTAGTAGCGGTAAATCGCGTGTCTTATCGCAGTCAATGGTTATCTAGAAATGCAAGAAGAAAAGATGAACGATTAGCAAATGGTTCAGTAGGTAAAATGCATTTCGTGCTATGGAAACAATTTAAAAGACCGTCGAATTCCTGGTCAGGTGACACAAACGTGCCATTAACCCATTTCCATACGGTATTGCGTTGGCGTCGTACATATTGTTCCGCACAGACCCCGATTGAGTGCCATCGCTGGAAACAGGTTTCCGCACTCATTGACGGCAACACGTTCAAGCCTTTTCAACGACGTTAACCGCTAAACATTCTTGACTTACTTCGGCGACAAATTGGTGAAGAGACAAACGGTAAAAATATGCTAAAACTGTAATCAAATATTTGTACAGAGACACAGTGACATTCCTTCCGAAATTTTAAATATGCGCAACGGCTATCCGAACAAGAGTGATACAATCACGTTGACCCATTTCTGTTGAAGCGAAGTGCCCATCAGCATGGACGGAGCAAGACTGGTCAGTCTTGCTGGTGTGCGGGAAGGCGCAGAAAACTTTCCAACCAACAGGCGATCGAGTAACCGGAATGTGTGTTTTGTTCGGTCCAATAATTTTTATCAGAGTTGTATTAGCAGACAATGTAGGATTTTTATTTTGGAAGATGAGATGAATGGGTAGAAACATTGTTATAATCAGGATTAGGGTTGTGGTGCCGGTAATACCGGTACCGAAAATCTCGGGAATACCGACCGATTTTTGGTACCATAATACCGGTCCTGCGCTATTTTGTCCAAATTAAATTTTAAAGATCTTGTACTAAATTTCAAAATATTCACATCTAGCGTAATAGACGTAAAAATTTGTTATATTTTTTTTTATTAGCGACATTCCATTATTCAATTGGTGGCGCGTAATAAGACTATGGTCTAAGTCATGTCTGTATTTGGTTTGCTCTTAAACTTTTATCTATAAAAGAGCGAACAGCGATTTAGTAGCTAACAATTTTAGACTTGGTGAACTGCTTCTAATGGGGCGATTTCGAATTATTGGTGTTCGGAAAATTCAGCAAAACTCCATAGTTTACAGGAAAGCAAAGAGCCTTGTTATGCATTAGAGAATAGTAAACAAACGACATAAACGTCGAAGCCAATTTACAGAAAATCAAGAGAAGAAATGCGAGCAACCTGCTCGGATTTACTGCCATTCTCGCTTTGATTTACTGTTGTTAATAGGGTTTCTTACATTTACCATCTGTTGAAGTCGACGAAAGTCGCATCGCTTAGCAGTTATTGATTTCGAAGTGGCCCATATTTCGAAATAAAAGAAGGTGCCGCATACGAAAAATATCTTCTGCTGAAATGATTTATGCCATTCCGAATAGGGTTGCCACCCCTCCGGGTTTGACCCGGAGACTCCGGTTTTCGGGAGCGATCTCCGGGTCTCCGGGTTTTACATCAATTTCTCCGGGTTTGGTGGGAAGAAGCATAGGTTCATTTTTTTGGAATTAATTGATTCTTTACAAAATATTTAAAAAGTCTAAATAAACTATTACTCTGGTTCAGATTTATTTTCCCTACACCCGTTTCAAGGTGGCGAAGAGTTCACCAAATATTGCTAATTTCTTTCACAAAGCAATGAAAATGAAAAACAAATAAAATTTACTACAAATTAACCTTCCGGAAGTCGCGCTAGTGCACTGAGTGCACGCTGCTCTAAAAATCTAGCGAAATCGTCTTAGGGGACCAGCGGCTGCTCGTTCGGTTAGCCATATGCGCGACTTCCGGAGGGTTAAGGAAAGTAATATTTCGCTATGTGCTACAATTGAAATGTTACATTCCACTAAGTCGCTCAAAATGGTATAAAAAAGCTATTTTACTGCAATTTTACCAAATCATTTCACTCTTAGTGGTGCTTATCACCAGCTGCACTTAGGTCTGGCAGATTTGTTCTAATCCAACTGACAAGGTCAACATCAAACGAATTCTTGCGGTGTTGTTGCTACTCCAGCAGCGATCCTTAACTGGGCTAGGGAGGTGAGCTTTGCCCCTTTTCTGCGAAATTAAAATTTGTTGGTGACGAATAACCGACACCACATAGTGTGATGTCGCAGCTCTGCCTCCTTTGCTCTCCTTCTTCTGTTAGTTGTGGAGAGCAATGCTCGTTCGACCTCCACAATGATAGTAGCTGGTGCTTTTGTATTCTTGGCACTTAGTGAAATACTACACCACATTAAACCGATAAAACCGTCCTCAAGCGTGAAAAATTTACAGTTTTATTTAACGTGCTAATAAAAAGCGATTAAAGTGCTCTAAAATTCCTAGCAATCGCTTTGATTCCAATTTCTGTCTCGTTCCACTCAAAATCCACCACCCCCCAGATCAGTGAAAATCTCCGGGTTAAAGCCTCTCCAGAGGTGGCAACCCTAATTCCGAAGCAATTGAAATCAATAAACATGTTTTTTTTATCAGCACAAATCAATCATCTGAGAATAAGGCCATCAGTTTGAGCAATCAATTTCACTTTGAAGCTTTTTTTCAACTTTTTAAAAAAAATTCGAGCACCGGTACTTTACCGGTACTATCGGTACTGAGGGCTTCAGTACCGTAGTACCGGTTCTCGCCAAAAAAAAGTCGGTACTGCGAACCTAATCAGGATGTTTGGGATTGTTACTACACCCAAAGCAAAAATCTCTTGCAATAATTGCAAGTGACAATCACTTGCAAATAATGTTAGCATCGCTTGCAATTTTGCAGTCAAAGCCGCTTGCCATACCTACATACGTTTCTTCAACACACTGTCAAAGGATTGCCACCGCATTCACGTGCCTATGCTGGCACGCCGAGTTTTTATTTACAATCTGCTTTTTATTCATTCCTCACCAACATCATCAAACGCAGTATTGTGGCTTATTCATTACACACGAGGCAGCATCGAATTCCGGATGTGCTGATTGTACGAGTTTTAACGCTCAATCCATCTGTGCTATAATGCTCAATAATAACTTCGAACTAATAAGTTCGAATCTGGGTTTCGTCTCTAACTTTTTTCATTAATCTTGAAGTTATACAAGTGTTTATATAGGACTTTTAACCGCTTATAATTATCTGATAGCGTGGTTGGATGTATAAAATATGGGTCAGTGATCTCCCTGTGCAGGGCTCATTTTTCAATGCCAGCAGACTTTTTTCTAACACAAACTCTCTAGTGCTTTGTGAATGTCAGTGCCAGTAACTTGAATAAACGGTCGTTTCGCACCAATTGATGTAAGCCTATCGGTAATCCGGCGAACAGGGTGTGCCAAAATGAAGATGATGCGTGTTAAATATTTGCTAATGATCGCGACGCTGCTCGCACCAATCAATGCCCAAGACGATTCCTTGGCTGGAAGCTTCCTCTCAGGTTAGTACTACGTTTTATGACTTATTATTCGTTTCGACGATACTTAAATATTACACAGAAATTTATATTTTATAATTTAAAAAAAAAAATTCATGCAGATATTGGGAGCATGAATATAAATGTAAAATTAAGTTTCACCATAAATAGGGGAACATGGAGTGACTTGACCAGGTTTTGGTCACCAATCCACATATATCGCTAATACATAGTCAAAATTCGTTTTTCTGTTTCTTGCATTCAATGTAAGGAAGCTTTTTGCAATTTTTGCACATTACCAGAACGCTTGCAATTTTTGCTCGTATTTATTGCATTAATGTAAGCGATTATTACCAGGTAGGTTTTGGGTGCATGCAAAATTCTACACGCACACATAGTTTTGAGCCAAGCTAAAAACTAAGATAGTAAGTATAATATTCTTGTAAGCTACTTGAAATAGTTCTATCAAATCCAACTGTTTCTAATTGATTGTAATGCTATTAGAAAAAGTGGGAGCTTACATCAAAGTATCTCTTTTCAAACATTTGTGTTTATTGTTGTTTTGCAATATAAAAAAAATACCAAACTAACTTAGTATGTTGATTTCATGAAACGATACTGTTATCAGTCATTTTTACTTTTTAGATAATTCAGGAATTCTGGGAATTGAAGAGGGCATTTTGCCCCGATGGGGCGTATTATACCCTTTTACCCTATATGCTAAAAAATATGAGAATAGCAAAACCAAGGAGTTTTTATTCTCAGGTGATACGGTCCTCAAAAACGCCGATCAACCATGTTGGTTCTAGAAACGACAGCTGTTAGCTATTGTTTACTAGTTCTCTCTATATGTTTGCTTGGATGTCAATGGGTAAACAAAGTTGTTCGATGTTATTTTTCTTCCCCGCAGAACTCTAAGCAGAGCAAAACAATGTTCAGCTATGTAAGAATGATTCCATTTCATTGATAAGTAAATCAAACCGGCCTAAGCGACTTCATGCACGGAATCAAATGAGTACGGTATCTGTCTCATCGTTTGCATCGCGAGCACATTAATACGCGCCAACCTCCGAATTCACACGTTATTCGTTCTGTCGCATTTCTCTTTCACCCAACCGAGTCAGGCATGGTTTTGCCGCGACGGCAGGTGAAAGCTTATCGTGTGTACGTGTATAAAACTGATCCACATGGTCGCTTGCACCCGGTGAAATCACGAGACGCATCTCTATTGCTTATGCCATGTATCTACCACTCGAAGAAGGGGAAACCCACATGCCGGCAATCCGATCCGTTGGAAGTTCAACAGCGATCAATGAAACGAAAAGAACTCTTCTCTCTCTCGGTCACATCTACCTTTTGCCACGTGAGCTACTCTCGCCTGTTGTTTGTTCGGAAGAAACCTGTGTCAGCTTACGGGACGATAAAACGGGCTCGGTGCACTTTTCTGAGATAAAGCCGAGGTCGGGTTTCGATTTCCATCCAAAAGCGACCAGTTCGGGTGCTGTGGTATGCGGTAGTGTAGATTTTTATAACCTTGACCCAATGCAATGAATGGCAGCGGCGAGCCATAGTCTACATTATGCTCCGGTTGGTGGTGGAACTGAACTCTAGTAACCTATTTTTTTCCTTCTCCTTCTATTCACTGACCCGACTGGAGAGAGTTTGTTACGAGAGTGGTTTCATGGATTTTTGTTGCTGAAGGCTTTGGAATGAGACTGCATCTCCAAGCTGGGACGGATTCAAGTGCAACCGTTAGAATGTAAATGGTTGAAATAACGCTACCTGTAGGGGAAGTGCATTCATGGTTTGATGACTTTCTCTACAAGTTGAATAATTTTGTTAAAAAATAGACTTAATTTTAACTTCAGACACATAGAGACTACTGCTCACAGTTTAAATAACTCAAACATTAATTATTTAGAGCATTTATTCTTCTTCGAATAATAGAAATGTTGCTAAATTCGACAAAGCCTTTAAGCTATAATAATTCGTTGCAATAGCGCCTGAAAATGAGGTTTAGAGGAACATGGGGAGACTTGACGAAGCGCAAAATTCTATTTTTGGCTATGGCGTCTAGAGGTGTGCGCCGATGCATTTTTAATATTTGGCCGGCGGCGTTGGCGGCGTCACGCCGTTGGACCCTATCGGCGGCGGCGCGCCGGCGTGTGTCGGCGTAACAAATATTGACACCTATGTAACTAAAAAAAATCTTGGCAGTACAATTCCTTTCCCAAATTTTCGGGTTCTATTGTATAAGGCACATACAAACAGATGTTACAGCTTGAAGAAAATTCTAAAAAAATCATCGCCCACAATGTACTAGCGACATCTGTTGAACACATTGCACAAAATGTAATTCTCGCAACCACATCAAATTTTTTTAACTGATGCTCTAATAGTGCCCACCCTGCTTGCGAAATGCAAGATAATAAATGAAAGGTGGAACTATTTTTACAGTTGTAAAATTTGAAGAACGAAATAGAAAAATTACGACTTCGCATGAAATAATGATTGCAATTGACAAATTTGAAGAATGCAGAGTAACGACTGTATTTCAATGACCCATAATAATTATTTATTGTTCTATATTTGGGAAATTAAGCAACGGTAAAACAGTTTTCGTTTTGTTTGAGGAAATTAATTCTTGTTGTCGTTTCATTGTTTTTTGTTTCAATTTAGTCTTCGTTACCGTCGCTCCCGCAGATACCAGGTACCCTAACAGGAGGCGTTATTAATGACATTACTGCGCAGAAATATCACTTTTAATTATCGTGTAGTGTAAGGACACCTTTCAAGGTAGACACATCCCAGTTAAGCTCAGCCGGAAATGAACCGGAATCTTGGCTGGTTCCAGTTCGTATTCCTGCTACAGTGACACATCCGATTCTAGTTAGAATCGGTTGTGCCACTGGATCCCGTGTACGAACTGGAACAAGCCAGATTTCCAGTTCAATTTCGGCTGAACTTTGCTGGGATTACTTCATTTTACAGGCTGGCGCTTACTTTTACTTCTTGTAAGTACCAAATGTCCGCGATGATAAGGCATATTCGATTTCATGGCACTACATTTTCTTTCAACGTAAGATTTGCTTATATCTTGAATGCAAAGTATGCTCGATGTGCTGGAATCATACAGATCTGCACCCTGACGAAACCTAAATATACAGTTATTATCATTCATAATAATTCCACGACTTGATGTTTTAGCTCCTGTTGGGTTGAAGCTGATCATTAAACAAGTCTGATTGAAAATGGTCTAAGCGTATCTCTAGTTTTCGTTGCACCTGCACACCGCCAATTTCTCCAGCAGTTCCGGGGATCTTCAAATTCTAATCCATTGCATACATCTATTCAGATTCGATACACCGAATCAATTAATTTACTAACATCCTATTATGTGCTTACTCACAGATCGGTATCGTGTTGTAACTTAAGAAATGGTTGTGAACCACTCCCGCCTTGCTCACTTCGACAAGAATGAGTTTCACATTTTCAGCCCATTTTTTTTTGTTTGCATGAGATTAAAAAGACGGTAACGTTTTCGGATGGGTGCAGAAACTAAGTAACGCATTTAGCTCTGTGTCAAAATCTTTTCACTAACGCCACGCTCGCTGATATTGCGCATTTTTGTAATTTAAATCGACCGTTTTACCTACGAGTGATGAAAACTCATCTCGTATTACGTTCTCTTTGTCTGTGATACCGGGCTGATGCAACTGCTACTGAAAATCTTTCTTGAGTGGGGCTAGATGACACGATTAATAATTTATGCAACCAGAAATCTTACCCTCTGCATCGCCACATTAGTGCACCAACGTCGCTAAAAGTCAAGATCACTCTGCGGAACTATTCTTCAAGAAAAAAATTTCAAAATAGGTCACGATTCAATCAATGATAAATAAACCTCGTTTTGAAAATAATTTTTGTGTTTTTACAAAATTAGTTCACGCAAAAAAAAAGATTCCATTATACTCAAATGTTTAGCAGGTGGTTGTATCTGAATATGTTTAATATTTTTATGATTCTAGTTCATAACTTGATGATACATTGATTTATATTAGCTTTATTGACTGAAAAAGTAAAGAATTGAACGATTGTGCAACGATTTTCGTAAATTCTCGTCGTGTTATCGTGATATTTTAGTCTTGAGCTTACCGTCGGATTTTTTACACAGAGTCACGTGTCTTATAGTTTTCTTAATTATTTCACGGACATGAATTGTGGCTAGGTAATGTATTTTTGGTGCTTAGCGCAGTTTCATTTAATTTCGAAAATTACACTGAATCTTAACAAAAGAATAACAGGGTTACAGGCAGGGATGCCATTATGACAGATTTATCTGGCACAGCCAGAGTTTTTGGCAGCTTCCAGACAAAAAGACAAATCTCTCATTCTGTCAGATTTTTAAGTTTTGGAAGCGGCTACATACACATTTTGGAAATTTGGGTAAACATGTCCCAAATTTTACAAAAATCGATTGATACACATTCTACGAAAACTAAAATATATGCCAAATTTCGATGACTATGAGGTCGCTGTCAAGTGCCAGATTTTGCCAGATATTTTTAATTGAACTGCCAGATTTTCTTTGAAAAATAGTGGCAACCCTGGTTACAGGTCCTAGTAGTTTCCTTGTAACACTCGCGCCTATGAGACTGGTTGCTAGCAGTTGTACACAATAGCTCACATAGAAATTTCAAAACCAAAGAGTAGAGCGAATAATCCATGAATAATATTCTGAATTCTTTGTAATTGTTTACGTAAGTATATTAAGATTATGTGAAAGATTTATTACTTTATGAACTATATCATGAACAGTTTCACGAGCTCGACTGGTGAATCGTGTCTAACATATAAGGAATCAACTATATCTTGAAAGTGGATTTTTTTTTGAATTTGTGGACCATTTCACGAATGGTGAATTGTAACTTATATGCTCGCAATCATAACCAGTTGACAAAGCAAGAATGGATCCATGAATTATATTCCGAGTGTCGTGTAATGATTTTCGAGAAAATATCAAGACTTTGTTAACTTAGTGATCTAATTCACAACCACTAATACCAAATAAAGATCAATATGTGATAAATCATGAATCAGTTAACGTCGTATATTCGGACCATAGACAATGTTCATAGATTTGTGGATAAAATTATGAGCTAATGATTTTCGAGTTCGCGAATTGTCGGCGTGAGAAAAAAGCGTCGGCGGCGCGCCGCCGGTCTACCTTTTGGCGTCGGCGTTTGTTGAAATTTACCAGCGGCGGCGGCGTGGCGCGGCGGCGCACAGGTCTAATGGCGTCTTCTATTCGGTTCTTAAAAAACTTGAAAAATATTTTTATACTTGTTTCGAGCCCTTAACTACCCATGATCGCATAGTTGTCCCGTTTTCTATAGGATTTCCTATCTTTATGGGACTGATATGCGATCATAGGCAGTTAAGGTAATTTTAATAGTTTGGAATGAAAAATCATTTCCTTACAGAAAATATTCCATGATTAATACATTTGCATTAAATGATGTAATTTTTTATCAAACTTTGTATGACCATATCTACTCGACTACTAATTACTATTAAAGTACTAATATATCATTTTATTCCTTATGAAGCAGTGAAATGATTTTACATAAATTGGAGCATTGGAATAGTTATTACTAGAATTTGCACGACATTGAACGCAATAACTATTGTTGGGGAGACTTGACCAAGTGGCAATTAGCTGAAGAAAGATGAAAAATTCCTGATATTTACTATGCTTTGGTTTCTACTGTTAATGTTAATCACGCCGTAAAAAATCCCATCTTAAATATAAGTCTATTTATTTTAGTATTAGTAAATAAAGTAGGACTGATTTGTTGACGTGTGAACATGCAATATAAGCAGTACAGTTAATCCTTAAAAAGAAATGCATTAAAAAAATCGAAATTTATTAAATGCAACCTTTTTATATTTTTTACTACTACCAAAGGAACTCGAGAATATTGAAAAAAAAAATTACACTATATTTTATGTCATTATTTTTTGTTATGATTTTTCAAAATTCTCTTGGTCAAGTCTTCCCAGGCCTTGGTCAAGTCTCCCCGCAGTAGACCAAAAAAAAAAACGATCTCAGAAAAACTTTTGTAACTTTTCAAAAATTAAATTAAAAATTCTGCAAAAAATCATGAATACGCACAATAACTTTGCACATTATATCTCATTGACTTTTGAGGGATTGAAGGCTTTTTTATAGATTTATGCAGGTTTAGCTGAAAACCTGGTTAAGTCTCCCCATGTTCCTCTATACTAGAGGAGAGTGGGGATAGGTGAACCGCTAAGGATATTACGTCACATTCTACCAATTTTAGGGCAAACCTTATGCGTTTTGGTAGCTCTGTCGGTAAGCTAACCTCACATGCATTTGCGATAGCGTCAAGTGCCTGTTGTCACTTTTACAGAGTTACAGTACATTAAAAGTTGTCTCAATTGAGACCTTGCGTTTTTTTGGAAAAAGTTTGTGGTGTCCCTTCTGTGCGACTAAACATCATAAAGTTTTTCGTAAATGTAAGTAGGTGCAAAATCTGTAATTTATTTGAAGAAATTTGCAAAGGTAAATATTTCCTGACGGTTTAAAATTAATTCAAATTTGCTTATGGCATGTGGGGATACATGAACCACTTTTTGCGGGGATACATGAACATCATTTAGGTTGTTTATAAATATGATCCGGATTGAGCAACAACGAAACTCCTTTTAGAGGCTACGAATAATATCAGTCTGAGATCTCACTGAATATACCTATAATTTAATAGCTAGTTACGTTCAATATAACATTGTGAAAATGTCTATTACATTCTTATTATACTTGGTAAGTATCTGTGAGTGCACGACTGCTACGAACCTGATGAGCAACATGTCGACGCTGACACACTTGAAATAAACAAAACTAATATTTAATTAGCTTAATCAGCAAGAATTCAATGCTGTCCTCATGTTAGGGGCCGTGCATATACCACGTGGACAAAGAAAACTTCGTTTTTGATCCCGTCCCCCTCCGCCGTGGAGAAACGTGGACAATTTCTGTACCCCTACCCCCTCCCAACGATGTCCACGTAGGCGTTCCAATTTTTTTGGTTGATTCAATGAAAATGGTTTTTTTTCAGAAAATTCTGTTGTTTTTGACTACTATGGTGAAGAAGGAGTTAATGAAAAGCGTTCAAACTTCAACTACATAGACTTCCTCAGTCTTTTGTGAAATTACCAAGGAAATATCTCATTTCTGAACTATATAATCTTTTATGTTCAGGGAGCATCCATAAATGAAGTAGAACTTTTTGAGTGATTTTTAACACCCCCTCCCCCATCGTAGCATTTCGTCACAAATCTCTAAATACCCTCCCCCGGTAATTACGTAGCTTGACGGTAACCGTACCACCCCTTGTCCCCGTGCAAACCATAAAATAATAAAAAACGATATTAGTTAGATGAATCGGGTAAGATTGTCGTGACAACAGGTCAACCCCTATTCCCCTTTAAAAAGCTACGTATCATGACATGACCCCCTACCCCCCCCCCCTGTCGTCACACATCATCACAATATACAAAACTCCCCCCTCCCCCATATAATGATACGTCATTTATGGATGGTCTCTTACGTTTTAAAGATCCATCATAATAACATAAAATGAAAGTAACCTGTAGTAATTAAAGGAAGCGCGCACACCATTGACGTTCCAGTTTTGTTCCATTTTCTTATAAAAGACAAAAGTTTAATGAAAAGCTCACGTGGACATTTAAATCTATCATATCTTTTGTTTGTAATAAAATTCTTTCGGTATCACATGATTTTTTTCGGGATAACATAAAATCTCGACATTTCACGGAGGCCATTTGACATCAAAAATGCGAATTTGATTTCTAAAATTTCTTTCCGGGCACTTCTAGAACCGTCTATGGTGATCAATGAAGCCAACAAGATGTCGGTGGGCCTTCAGTAACCTAGAACTGCAAATGCAAGATGTTTGGCTCCTATTTTAGCAAAAAGAAATCCTTTTTGCATTTGCGGTATCGGTTCGATTAGGAGTTTGCTCTGTGACCCTACTCCACAACCCGTTACTCCGGAACCAGAAGTCGGATAGAAATAAAATTTAATAACAGTTTTTGGGAACGCAACATCGTTCATTTGAGAGTAAGTTTGGTAAATCGGTCCAGTTATCACTGAGAAATCGATGTAACTGTTATTGACTTTGGATACTTCAGCCGGGGCCTCCGGAACCGTTGATGGTGGCCAATGTGGCCAAAGAGTCTAAATGGTTGTTAGTGACCTAGAACTAAAAATCCAAGCAGTGATGGTCACATTTTGGAAAAATTTTCGCATTTTAGAAATTTTTTCACCTTTTTAGATTTATCGCAGTACATATACGTTTAGGTCGGGATTTGCTGCGTGTTCGTACTCATCACCCCGTAATTCCGGAACCGGGAGTCGGATCATTAGAAATTCAATAGTAGCCAATGGGAATCGTGTACCTTTCATTTGAGACCAATTTTGTAAAAAATCATTAATCACGCTGAGAACTTGGCAAGTTCCCCGGGGTGTCAAGAAGCGTCCTAGGCAGCCAATGTGGTCAAAGCAACTTCGGTGGGTCATTAATGATCTAGACACGCAAATCCATGTAATGTTGCACACAGTTTAATATGTATTACATCGTTTGGACATCATGGTGGTACCAGTTTATAAGGAAATTTGCTGTGTGATCGTACTCTTCAACCCGTAACTCCTAAACCGAAAGTCGGATCGATAAAAAGTCAATAGCGGCCGATGGGATGGTTGTACCTTTCGTTTGAAACTAAATTTGTGTACATCAGTACAGCCATCTCTGAGAAAAATTGGTGAGATTGTTTGACACAAACACACGCACACACACATCGACATTTCCCGAGCTCAACGAACTGAATCGATTGGTATAAGAAACTCGGCCATCCAGGTTTCAGTTAAACAGTCGAAATTCCGACCGATTGCAAAAGCCTTTCTGAGAAAGGCAAAAAGGAAATCAGTTAACGATAAGTTCAGTGGAGATCCCGAAATAAATAGCACCAGTGGAATTACGAGATTGGCCACTGTTTTACGCAGTGGCATTTGTGATTCCCTACTTCTGGTAGGTAAAAAAGCCAATTGCTTTCGCGAAGTTGGCCGCTCTACAGGCTAATTACCAAACTGTATAAACCGTGCACAGTAGTCCAGGCAAAGTCGACGATGGTGGCTTAAGATAATAAAAAATTTAATTTAATTAGTTGTATCCAGTTACGTCGTTGTCTTGCGACTTTATTCTCCAGTCCAGTCGGCGTTCACGGGTGAAAAAATAGAACAGATTAACTTGGCGAATGAAGCAGCTTACCGCGGCGAGTGAGTGCCGCAACTAGAAATAAATTGCTTAGTACAACGCGGGCTATTACTCCGTGAAGTTTGCTCATTACTAGCTTGTACTCTTAACCAATCAAACTATATTCAAGAGTATTTTTTACTCATCTCACCTAGGTTTTCGTGCACAAAATTAGAAAAAATTAAAAAATGCTATGCTATATTTCACCCTAAGGAGGAAAATTTGGTAAAAACCAAAATTTCTCACTAGGGTGAAAATTTTGTTGGTAAAAACCTGTGTCTCATCGGCATAAACAGAACAGTTGTTCGATTAAAACCCATAGTGTGTTTTAGTTTTAAGGGATTTGCGTCAAGCCGGCGCTAATCTATTCCGACAATAAGTTAGTGTCGGTTTCTGATGAGGCGAAGCCGAAACGCAACATAGTATTAAAAAAATGGTTTTATTCGCAATTAAAATTTTTAACTTTAATTTTTATTTTTCTGGAAAACGACACAAATTTTTCAGAGCATATTTTTTCGCGCAGGAGTATTCATTCCCTGTAACTTGTTCTCAGATGTTGCATAAAATACTGTAATCTAACTTTTATGCACTAATTTTTTTTTGCCTGAGTCACAATAATTTTATTGACTATGGAAAATGTTTCTTCCATGCCGGTGAAACGTGTCAAATTTCAACGGAATCTAAAATGGTCGGTCGCGTTTTTGAAGATTTTCGGGCAGATCTTCGTGGAATTCCTTGGTTGAGTAGAAGATTCTGAATATAAATTTCAGCTATCAACGATCCTTCGATGGACAACATTAGAATCAAAGATATCTTTGTTAGAATGTTCGCTTTGAGTCACAGCCTGTCACACTGTACATACTTTGCTTGCAGCGATGCCAGGGCCATTTTCAGTAAACGATGAAAAATATAATTTTGACATACCTTCGATGTCTTATATTATTGAAAAACGAAAAATTCTATCAATTTGGATAGTCGACTACCTTTTTTTGTGTATTGCATTGTTAATATTCTCGAATTGTGTTGAACATAGGAAGGTAAAAATTGAGCAGGTTTTAGCGCTGCGAGAGAAGCCTATATCTTGATCAAAACAGGTTTTTGTGTTTCTCAATCTCAACAGTCGAAAAAAATAAATTTAGAACATTATATGCGCAAAAAAAGTTGGGCATGAAAGGGTTAAAGGGATAAAATAAGCAATGCGTACACATTACTGAACATGTACTACCAATCAGTACATTCCGTAAGTATGAATAAGCATTCTTCGTGTCCAATCATTTCAAAATAACAAACACTACCGACAATTCAAAATAGGCTTGCTAAAATATCATATTTTAGCATTATGCTGATTAAGTAAGAGAGGTAAAACCGAATTCCAGTTCATATATTAAATATTTGTACCCAATGGGACATTACGTATATGTTCGTCATTTCGAGAAATGAATCATCAAAAAACTGAAAGGGTTGTTTAAGAGTACTTCTGATTCACAAAGTGCTCTTGCTAGCATAATCAGCTCGCGTACTGTGGGGTGTTATAATAACTGTAACTCAACACATATCCCCGTCTGCAATGCATTCCGGTCGCTGCGAAACGGGTTCTGCACTCGAGATCAGGTTTTATCTAGTTAGCTCTTAGGTGCATCCATCCGGCTCGGCGTATTTTTTCTGGGTCATACCAATTGCTGACGTTCGCAGCAATTTCACCCTTTGACTCCAGATATTCAATAAAACACCAATTATCTACAACTTTTCCCTTTTACTCATCTGTCTGTGGTTGACATTAAATATACCGCAGAGGTGTCATTGCTGGGATGACGATTTGCCACGAAACCATGCTAATCCATCACCGTGCAACTGTTTTCTACAGGTGAACGAAAAAATAGCACCGACAATAGCCACATTTCTCCTCGGCTTCACTTGCTTCCACATTTTTTCTTTCACTGTAACACCGACAAATAATTAGAAGCACCGATTTCAATCAACGATAAGTCATTTAAATTAAAGTAAAAGTTTTCTATGTTCGTACAGTATACAGCAATGAATCAACGTTATGCACCAAATACTCTCCATTCGCCTACCGCCGAGGCGAACTTTCAAATTTAATTCACAGCTCTTACATCCACCGATTTGACCGTTGTGCGAAGGAAGATAGATATTGTTCAGAACTATGCGGGTTAGTGCGAAATGCGCACAAATCTATACTCAAACTCCCCGATCGTACCTACTCGAAGCAAAATTGAATATGCAAATAGGCAGGAATGAGAACACGGCACCACTTTTCACCAGCAGCACGGATATTCTTCACGATTAGCTACCCACACGTCCGACCGGGCTTAAAGTCAACTCCACAATAAAGTTACTTAACATTGCTCTTGAATGGTCAGCCCCAAGCTTTCTTTTCTGCTTCCCTCTTTTTCCGTTCAACCGATTCTATCGCCTCTTTCTTTTGCAGACTTTCTTCCTCATCGACTACGCCATGGCTGATTCCAGACAGGTATTGCGCAGTGCGATTGGCTGGCGAAGAATCGGCTGAAGGAATATTCCCTGCCAACGTACACGCTGAAATCTGACTATCTGTCTAGGAAAATTCGTGACTAAATTAACTATCGACATCGCTATCGTATGAGGTTTCCTATGAGGTTTACCCGTACAATTTGGGATCTTACTGTAGTTTGTGCCATAATTGCTCATGAAATATTTGTTGACTTGAATTTGTCGCTTTTGTAAAACATAATGTATTTTCTGATTTTGATACATTCCACGCAAAACAGTTCGAGGTATCTGATTTCTTCAGAATCAATTTTGTCATGTTAAGGACTTGGACCAGTCATTCAGCGACGAACCTGATTCAGTCTTTAAGGAGTGGTAAGTCAGTGAACAGCATACATACATGTCGACTGGTTATATCACCATCATGACCAGACTTTATAGATTCTCGAATTAGATAAAGCATTTAAGCGTATTATGCTCTAATTTGCGTTGCGTAGCGACGAAGACACTGGCAGATTACATAGCTATTTCGTCATATTATTCTCATTCCACACTGCAATATTGCCTAAATTGTTAACTAATCTGGTCGTGCATATCGACGGAGAAAATATAATAAAATGACAAAACAACGAGTGCCTTTGAAATCATTACCTTGATATAAAACACGATCTGAACTAAAATATGTAATTATCAAAATTTGCTCGATGCATTTCATTAAACTGTATATTAAAAAATATGGGTGTTATTTGAAATCTAATGATATTCAAAGGAATCACGTTTGAATGGGAAATTTTCAAATTAATCTTTATAATAATTATGATTGATCAGAAAATATCCATTGATATTATCGCTGGTGTTGACGGGTGATACGCTGAATTCGAAGATCGTTGGAGGCTGTTGACTTCTGTCAACATGACATGATTGATGTAGGTTTAGGTCTTCGGCTATAATTTTGCCATGTATTGTATATTGTAGATTTCAAATAAAATAACTGGATCAATCAACTAAAGTTTTGGTCTTAGATATGAAAAGTACGAAATATATCTTCTGCTTTCTGCATGGACAATTTTTATTTTATCAAAAAATAGCCCTTTTCAGCGGTAAAAGGAGTTAAAACGCTGCTGGTTGCTGTATATATTTCGTCAGATACAACTATTAAAGACAAGAAAAACAATTTTTCGTTATATGAATTTATGAGATTGTTGTTTCGGGAGGTTTTTACACAGACATTTCAATGTAGCAAAATATGAAATAAGCTTCGTCTTACCTCTGATTCTGAAGCAGCAACTACACTTGAAAGTAATGCATTGAATCTGGTTTGTGAAAAACGCTAATGTAGAAAGCTTAAGATATACCGTACTTTCTATATCACAGACCAATGCTTACAATACACCAATAAAATTACAACAATCATGTCAAAATTAAATTCATGAAATACATATGAATGAAAACAAAGAGGACAAAAGTCAGCAAAATCCAATGATTTTTTAATCAAGTGCATACCCTATCAACACCAACGCAGACTTTTTTTCCGAATCACCATAATTATCATTAGGAATATTTGAAAATTTCTCATTCAAACAAGGTTTTGTTGAATATCATTAGATTTGAAATAGCAGTCCGAAGGATTGTCATGACACTCCAGATATGTCACAAACATTATCTACCGATTTTTTCTATATGTCTGCTACTTTATACCCATCGCTCGGAAATGAAAAAAAATCTTATTTAATCAAAATAGTAAGCATGGTGGATGTGAAACTATTTCAATGTATGGCCCATTAGACGATGAACTTTTTACTACTTAGGGTGGCATTGCAAAAAAAAAAACATGTCAAACGCTTAAATTGTACGTTGGCGATTTAGATTGCAGAATCCTTCTTCGGCAACAGAACGGCCTGGATGTTAGGCAACGCTCCATCCTGGGCAATAGTCAAGCCAGTGAGCAATTTGTTCAGCTCTTCGGCATTTCGAATGGCCAGCTGCGAAGGACGGGGAATGATGTTGGTTTTTTATTATCACAGGCAGCGTATCCTGACAGCTCCAATACTTCGGCGGAAAGATATTATATCACTGCTGTCAGGAAGACGGGTGCTTCGGCACCGGCACACTCGGCGTAGAGACTCTTTCTCAGCAAACGATGTATTCGGTCGACAGGGAATTGGAGACTGGCGCGAACTGGGCGAGATTTTGACTTTTCCTTCACCTTTCCTCTTATATCGCGTTCAGTGCCACGAAATTTCAAAATCGTAACCTATTTCTGATTGCATTTACCGAAACCGACATTCAGATTCAACGCCTCACTCATTCACTTTCCAACTGACCATCCAGAATCGAATACTTGAGTGCAGAGGAAATATAAATTCATTCACCAACCAAAGCATTTATTTGTTATTATGTCGACAGTTTGAAGGCAGAAGTTAGCATCTTCTACATTTTCGAGCATAAGTGAACTGCGTAATCTATATCTGGTGCACTTTTGCTCAATAATCCCTCTCAGAGCTAGCAAAGAAATAAAATTCACTTTGCTTCTGAAACCGAACATGTCCATACCTGAATGCGCTGCGTCGGGAGAACAAATGACGAAGGAAGTGAACCAAAAATTTCATTCATCGCAACGGGCATGAATTGAATTTCGTTTTCTTTCAAGTTCAAGCTTGGATGTCAATTTTTTAAGCTCTGGTCGCGTTCAGATATAGCGATCGTATATGTGCTGTAGCCAGCACGAGTGTACTCACTTACGACCATCGGTTTTGTACTCGGTCCAGTTTACGTTCGAAACCAAAGGGGCTGGCGATCAAACGAAATCAGTTTACTTCCATCGTCAAAGAGGTTGAACTTCGAATGAAACCTACTCAAGATTGGCGATCCCGTGCATGAGATAAGCGGGAATCAATCACAAACGAGCTTCAGTCAGATTATTTAAAATCGGGTTTTTTTCCCGTATGTGTTGATGAAGGAAATTTTTTTTAAATTCAATTCTTGATTGATAGTTTGAAATTGCTGATAAGGAATAATTTGATTTTCAAAGAAAATATGGGTGAGAGATTTTCATTTACTAGCGTAGAGCTGCACAAACTATAATTTACTGTCAGTCCACGGAGTCGGCCAAATCATAATAATCACCGACCAGAATCACAATCCTTTCTGTTCAAAATTTTCGGCAAGGAACATGAAATTAGTTTCTATTTTATTAACGACTAAGAATAAGTCAGCGGTTTTACACTTGTCCGTACTTGCCGCAGACTCAGGTGATTCGCATTTAGAAAATGTTCAAATAACCTGACTCCTGCGGTAGAAGACAAAGGGTTAAGACGTCAGAAAACTCCAAGCTTTCACGCTTTTCAAATTTTTCCTCCTTCAACTCCTTGCTCTTCCTTGAGTACTATGGCTCTTAATATTGAAAAATATTTCACGCCTTGCCTTGTTAATTAAATGTCGTTACAACATAAATACCATGGAATTGGTGGCAACCAATCACGAACGAGCTTAGGTCAGGTGTTTTAAAATTGTGTATGCTACTTTCGAACCCCCTGAAATGCAAATAATTGCCTATGGTAGTAACACGATATGACACAAACTGAATGTGACCCAATCTAATGTGAAAAAATGTTAGAAATCGAACGGAACCTTTGCGATCTTTGGCCGAATATGAGAAGTTGGGGTTATGACGCCTTTTGTCTTTCATATTAAATTTTATCATTTTCTCGTGCGTGCATCTCTATTATTCTTCAATCAATTTTCAAAAAATGTACCTTGTTGAACGTGTAAAGTCCTTAGAAACAAAATAAAAATGGATTCGTTAACTCTAAAATTCAGAAACGGCAGATTTTTTGGCATTTAGGCTCGATTCCACAATAAATTATTAAAAAATTTACTAATTTTAACGTAAAATACGGATCACATGAGAAAAGTTTCATTTATAGAAAAATACGGTAAGTTGAGGTATTAGGATATTTAATAAAAAAGAGCTTATGTCAAAAAAATTCACATTTCTGAATTTTACCTGTAACGAATTCTTTTTTTTTTGTTCATAAGGATTCATAAGGTACAGTTTATGAAAATTCATCGAAGAATAATAGAGATATATGCACGAGAAAATGATAAAATTTAATACGAATGATAAAAGGTCCCATAACCCCAACTTCTCGTATGCTCGTGACCAGTACCCCACTTTTCCGTATTTTTCGCGAAATGGAAACATCTCCATTCAAATACTAAGATTATTTTCTTCAAAAAGAGGCATGAATTGTAATTTTCTGAGTGCATCTTAAAAAGTTATACCCACTCAAACGCAATCCAATCACTGTAAGCCGAGTTATCAGCGAAATAGTGTGACATAGTGACTAATGAGATGAATAAGGGCTCGTCTACCCAACAATATTAATTTTAAAATCGAAATTTCGAACCGCTCCCGAATTTTTTTCCTGGGTCCGCCCTGTAGTAAACCAATGTTTTATGCAACGGACTCATTTTGAGTTATTGAAAATTGGCAAGTGAGGAATCAAAATATAAATTGTTTAATTTCTCCGCCGATTGTAAACAGATTTTGACAATACATTTGTTTGAAAGTTATGTGTCGTGTTTTGACAAAATTACCCTCATATCTCATAAAGTTAACAACATATCCAAAAATTATAATAATAGCGTCTAATGGTCACGTTAGACCTTTCGATTAACCCGATTGGTCCTCCGGGTCTCGGAGAGAGTTTTCAATGTTTGAGCGAATCCTATACATTTACTTTGCACGAACGTAAAAATATTTTAAATGCTACAACTTTTGAAGTGGCTTTCGGAAAATTAGTTTATACCTTTTTTAAAGGCAATAAATTTTGGTATTTGATTGGAGATATTTTCGTATCTCGAAAAATACGTGATTTTGGGACATGGGAGAATATGAGGAACCCATTTTAACAACATATGCTGCATATCATACATACATCAAACGAAACTTTTGCGCCTTCTCTCCGAATATGAGAAGTTGGGGCTCTAGGGCATGATATCAAATTGTATCATTTTCTTGTGAATATATCTCCATTATTCTTCAATCATTTTTTATGAATGTATCTTGTTGAACGTGGAAAACTCTCAGGAACAAATTAGAAGTATATTCGTTATCGGTAAAATTCAAAAATATCAGATTTTTCGGCATTTAGTCTAGAAACCGCATTTTCTTTATTAAATGCCCCATTATCCAAACTTCCTGCATTTTTCTGAAGTGAAACATCTACCATGTAATTCCTGAGCGTTTTTACACTAGAGGTTTAAAAATTGAATAATATAATTCTGGAGACAATTTAGAATAGGACGTAATTAACATTGAGGGCCTCTCTTCGTTTACTTTCTCTTTCGATTATCACTGCGTCACTATAAATAACACTTTGCACTAATTTCGCAGTACATATCGAAAGCCGATGGTTTATACTAGAATATTATGCAAAGAGTTGATTGCTAAATGCTGAAACGACCGATTAATGAACAGAAGATAAAAACCACAAAGAGAATCTCTTCTTGTTACTTACGTCCTATTCTAAATTTTCTCTAGAATTTATTGTTGATCAACGTTAAAATGTGCTATTTAATAAAATTGTTTTTGGTTCCATTTACCACTTCTGATGGTTGTGAAGCCCCGAGTAAAGTTGTTGAAATACATTATGAACCAGTTCTTATTAAAATTTGAATAAACGGTCTTGGAATCGCTGTCAGTATGAATATCTATGTTAACATTGACTAACTATACTGTTCTCTGTAAGTCGAAATTGACTTTATTCATCTAATATTGATTACAACTGCGCCACTGCCAGAAAGAACTGAATAAGTGCAAAACAATTTGACTATGTTTATAGTTTAGTTCTATAGAATGATGCGCTTCCCGCTAGATAGTATTTTAGTTATTATCGATAGGTATAGTTGTTTACATAAAAGGAGCTCATACTTCAGTGGACAAATTTCGCTGTGATGCTGCCTTTGTCTATACATATATTTTTTCTTTCCGCATTCAAACGAAGAATCTGATTTAAATAAATATGAGTAAAAATGGAACTTAGATCAGATGTAATAGAAAACTAGTACATAATCATAAATTCGTTTACATGTTTAGGAATTTAAGGGTACACAAAATAAAATCAGAAGGTGAACGACTTTCATTGTGACTCACTGTACCTAGGTAAATGCAAAAGGTTACATATTTGGGTTCCACAGTTTCGTTCAAGGCAGATTTTTATCATTTACTACAGTCGGCGATCCTCTCCAGGTGGTTCCTTCATTCGCCTGCTCATTTACAATCATAAACCAACCGTCGAGTCGACCGACGGGTAGTTGAAATTTGCCTACTCTTTTGAACGAATGATGAGTGTTTCAGCAATATCGTGTTCAGTGCACCGTTATGACTGCTTTTCATAATTTCGTGCTATTCAAATTCAACATACATTTTTGCTTGTTGGCATCTAGTTACGAAAAGTTAACTCCTGACCAAGTTAGTAATATTGTTTAATCAAATTTTGCATCTGATAATGAGGACAATGCTCCAATAAAATGAAAATGAAAGCGTGTCGTCGTCCGATCTAGTTTAACCTATTTCACAAACAGCTTTCGTCAGTCGAACTTCCTCGTATTATGTTCTTTTTATACGATGATAGAAGATATGTCCATCGTGATATTATTTAAAGGTGATCGATTTCGTTTTCACTTAACACTTACGTTCCAAGTGGAGGTACGAAAGGCAAAAAAACTGTTTCTGAGGTCACTTTCTTTCCTCTGCTTTCTTACTGTTTCAACACTGCGTCCACACCTAACGAATTGCAACGAGAGACTAATGATCGCGAAAAATGTTAAACGCTCGGCAGGCGCAGTACAGAAGGTGGAACAAATGGAAGATGTAGCTGAAGGAGATATAAAGTAGCCTGATTGGTTTTTTTTGCTCTTTTGCAAACCCTGGGAGTCTCTCGTACATTTTTCCTGTGGTTTTGAACAGGTATAGGGGAAGATAGATTAGTTATTTTGTTTCCTTTGCGGTGTTAGATTTGCTATGGTGTGCTCATGGGTAATTTCTCTTGAAAAGACATTACCAATATTTGGAGTGGTGTCATCATTCTGGTTGGGCATTTTCGCACACTTTCGGTTGCGCATAAAATCGGACTATTTACTTGCTGCATCGATAGCAAGTATGAATTTTCCCTTTGTTAATCATATAAATACCAAACGCTGGGTGAAAATAAACATAATACTATAAATGCACCTTAAGGGGAAACAGAATCAAATTCACTTTTTCTAACAACGGCTTATTTACTTGAGTTACACATTTTCCAGGGAATTTAATTTCAACAGCGTAGTAACAGCAATATAGGGGAGAGGGGGTAACAGTGAAACACATTTTTTGACGTAGGACTACGTCTTTGTTTTCGATATGGGGGTGCACTCTGCAAATTCTACAAAAATGGTATGTAACGAAAAGTGGTCCAATTTTAAACGCATATAATTCAGCCATCTCACGATAAATTTTCAAATTTTTTGCGCAAATCGCCCCGAAATACTTCTAAGAATAGATACTAATAGATAAACCCAAAGATTTTTGATATCATAGCATTAAAAAATTAAATAATATACAACCTTGTCAAAATATCGCGCATTTACACACAGAAGATAGCGCTTCCCAAGCCCTGTACGACGGATTGGTGTACCTAGCGCGCAACGCTTCTATGAATAACGTCATCATCGACTATTTAAAGAACGGACTTGGCCAGACACGCTCAGTTCACTGTTGAACGGCTGGCGAAGCAGATCAGTGCGCTGTGTTTTTTACAACCAGTGTAACTGAGCTAGAAGTATTTGCTATTTGCGCTTGAAATTAAGTAATGTAGTGGTAGTAATAAGCTTCCCATTTTGGTTTAAGCGCAAGGACAGTTTTTAAAACGGGATTTGATTAATTAGTTTTGCTCATCTAAGCAATTTTATCAATTCTGTAATTTAAAAGGAACTTTACGGAACTTGGTGAATTTGGCCCCACTTGCAACTGGTATAATCAACCTGCACAAATTGTTACATAACGCAGGGCTGTTGTTTGGAAAAAAATCATTCAGCCCTTCGCTATGCAAAATCACGATATTATGACAGATAGGCTAAGCGCGGCCGTTCCTTTCAATCGGGAAAGGCCGCGTGGAATTTTGGTGAAACGCACTAATAGTGTCGTGGTGGTACTAGTTGTCTCTTTCGCTCTACCCATCATCATCAGCGTTGACTCATTTTGCATTGAACGTTGGGTTCAATGTTTGGGGCGAATGTGTTGGTAGGTAGGGGAACTGGCGGTAAAATGAACACGTTAAGGACATTATACATGCAAGCCACAACATAGCTCCTACGCCGCACATACCCCTCTCCCCTGCCTAACCATGTATCTGACATGAGCCAATATAAAAATACGTTTTTCAATATACTAACCTTGCCGGTGTACCACGAAACTGCTACTTGAGGAAGCTAGAACATTTTCCTATACAATCAACCCGAGTTTTTGACTGAATTCCATCTGTAGATCTCATTTTGTGCGAAAATATCACCCCTCTTCACTTAGGGTTTCTTTTCGAAACACTCTTATTTTTCCTCTTCTCATTTTCAGAACACTTTTTCAAATGCACTTTAATCACACACCACTGAATGAACACCCGCGAAACTTTAATCGTTTACTAACTTCAACTTCATTTTCTGCCAATGTGCAGATGACTGAAGTAAAATGTCCGAAATCTCTCATTTGTGCGTTTGAATTTTCACTTCGAATTTCATTTTTTCTCAATGTAAACAAGCGCGTCGGTGCCTAGCAACAAGCGTGCGTTCCTGGCTTCCACATATCTTCACCTTAAGAAAAGTCATTATTTTCTAATTAATAAGTGAATGAGTTATCACCTTATGTTTCTTGTTAGACATGTTTTGTACATATCTGGTAAAAATACTTCGTCATAAACACATTTTTTCAAACATGATTCTTGATTTCTAAACATGTCCAAAAATGAGACATGTTTATAGCGAGTGGGTAAAATGAACAGCTTCTGGTGACCTGCAAAATGTCCTGTATGTATGCATTTTCCGATCAATGCTTAATATCCCAACAAATCATGAGCTTTGCATACACACAGGGCATTTTGCAGGCAAAAAAAAATTGTCACGGAAGAATTGAATTTTCATGACGCAATATTAACCATTTTACAATCCTGTGGCATCGAAACACATCTACAAACTTGGGGTTATCCATGGGTGTTTAAACTTTTAGGATCTGTTTGAGAGCAACTAGAAAGCTTGTTCTATACATGAGACGTCATTATATTGTCTAAAATTTGATTTTTCTTCACCGGTCCGGGTGTTTTTTCCCACACACTAAGTACTAAGAAAATAAATATTTTACACTAAGTAGTATAGTCCTACGTCTACAGTTCGTGCAACCCCATAGGGCTGCCCCTTGTAGTTTTCTACGATTTAAATTTGATGATAATATGTGATATTTGGGTAGCCAAAAGTGGTACATTGTTAAGTAGGGGAATTGTGGGAAAAACCGACACTGTGGGTAAAACCGACACCCCACAACTTTTCCTAGAAATAAATTTTTTTATTCATTTCATAATGATACATTATTATTAGTACGTTTATGTAGAGCATTTGAAGAAAAATTGGATTTACGTTGGTGCGCAGAATGTCATAAAAATAAACAAAACATACGATAGCAGTGTTCATACTCGTCTGGATGTAAAATTTCGTTGGTAGATTTTAAGGTTTTAATCGAACAAAAGCTTTTCAAATCACCCCAAATTCCTATGATCAACTAGGTGCATTGAAGACGTGTTTGAGAAATGTTTAGTTGCGATTCATTACAAAAGGCTGGGGATCTTTGTGACACTTCAATTACACTATTAGCACACTATAGTAATAGCTGAAATACACAGAAATACTTTTATTGTGTTTATTTCTTATAAGTCTCTTTAAAAATCAAAAATTGGAATTTTTGCTTATCTGATTCTATCGAAGCTTTTGCTATTTCTGCAAAAAGCCCATCAAACCGAATGTCTAGTGTTTTCTTGGTTTGTCATAGACGAACTTTATCACAATGAGACAATGATATTATGTATACCCCAATAGATCGTTGATAATCAGAGTCCGAAAAATCAAATCTGAAAAAGATAGTTTTACTAAGATGAGTGTGTGTCACTTATAAGTGAATGAATCCAATTAGCAGAACGTAAAACGCTTCCAAATCTTCTCATACGAAATAAAATGACACTGGAGGTTGCAATGATGTGCGCAAGGATTATTTAGAAATACTCATATCAATAAATAATCCTATAGCATAAAATATTCTTATTTATAGTACTACGCTTTCGAACTTTCTTCCCCTCACTACATGATGAAGCAATAAAAAGCACATATTTGCATCATACATACTCACACTTTATTAAACACGCATATATCTAATTTTCAATCAAGATAAAGATTTTAATAAAGTGGAGAGAAAATAAATTAAAGGGGGTGTCGGTTTTACTCGCAGTGCCTACAAAAAGTCACTTTGTTTTCCAAGTTTTACAACCAATAATTTTTAATGAAATTAATTTTTCGAAGCGCTGAAAAAATTAAGTCTTGTTAAGAAGAATTGTGCATTAAAATTATAATTTTATTGGTTTTGTGGCAACTTAGAAAAAGTGTTAAGCTTAAGGTGTCGGTTTTAACCATAATTCCCCTAATACATATTTTTTTCCAACTGGTTAAACTCACGGGAAATAAATTCTTGTGGGTAATAAACAGTCGGTGGTAAAATGTACCATTGTGCCCCATGGGTAGGAACTGTAAAACACGACGTCGTCTATAGTGAAATATTCTATTTGTAAATTCTGTTCTTTTGTTTTGACGAAGAATTATCCTAACGCTTCGAATTAAAGTTATACTGAGGCGAAAATCACTTGCTTACGAAAGAAATTACTATATCATCGCGTAACATAGGACTACCATATATGCATATTGGCTGCAATCCTGAAAGTAGCGAGAATTTCTACAAAATTTGTCCAAACTTACCAATTTTGCACTTTATGAAGTATTTACTGTGGAAAATCGGAACCCATTCACATTTTGAGACAGACCACAAAAACAAGAAAATTCCACTGTCCCCTATACGTCATCGTTTCACAGTTACCCAATGGGTCTATTCACGAAAATTGTGAAATTACACAGACAACACCATGACACGTTACCAAAAAACTTTGTTCGCGGCTAATGTTGAGCATAAAATTTGCTATAAATATCAATGGACTAAATATTTATTCAATGGATGGTAACTCATAAAGATGGAATAATGTTTTTCATTGCAAATTTACTCTGGCTATAACAAAACAAACAAATATTCATTAAATGAGATGCAGTTATCAGATCTCTCTCAAAATACAGCAGCACGCGTAAAGAATTAGAAATTGTGAAATATGAGGGAATGAGACGATTCTGACCATGCATTATTATTTTATTGCGAATGTTTCATAGTTCCTGCTGACATTCGTTATCGAGCACTCAGTCGAGATAGAAGTCTTTTGTCATCGGTCCGTACACTCTATAGCGACAAATAGTGTTAATCCGCGTTCAAGGTTATTGGCACACTCTACGCCTAGTTGAGGTTTCATTATTTTTCCCTTCTTTTGTGATTCTGTTTCTGAGTACCGTTAGCCGGTCAGTGAAGTGAAGCAGTGTTCTTTTAGTAAGCCGTCTGGATACCGTTACATACACAAGCTAAGTATTAGTTTTCGTTTCCCCTTCTTGGTTGTCTTAATAACGTGCACTGGGCAATAGGCCCGTGCAAAAATGACTTCCCCTGACGGCGGTTCATCTCAAGGTGAGATGGACGTCGAAATAAAATCGGCTCCCCGGCTCAAGGTATATCCGAGCTCGGCCACCGGGCCATTTGTGATCTTCTTCCGGACCAAAGAAAAAAAGTGTTTGAATCTGTTGCAGATTTCACGAGTTCTGACGGATCGGTATTCGGCCGTGACAGAAATATCGAAAATTCGCCCTGATAAGCTTCGGGTGGTGGTTAACAGTTCTGCTCAGGCAAACGATATTGCTGGCTACGAGCCCTTTACGAAGGAGTACCGGGTTTATATTCCAGCTAGCAGGGTTGAAGTCAGTGGGGTCGTTTCCGATTCGAGTCTGAATTGCGAGGACCTGCTAAAATATGGGACTGGCTGTTTCAAAGACCCCATGCTTAAGCCAGTGAAGATACTGGAATGCAAACGTTTGCATTCAGCATCAGTCGCAGCTGACGGCAAGAAAATATACGTCAACTCAGACTCTTATCGGGTGACCTTCGCCGGCTCTGCCCTGCCCAATTACCTCCTCTTTGACAAGGTTCGTCTACCTGTTCGCCTCTTTGTGCCGCGGGTCATGAACTGTACTAATTGCAAACAATTGGGACACACAGCCTCCCATTGTAGCAATAAAGCCCGCTGTGGGAAATGCGGTGGGAATCATGCGGATGATTCCTGTGGTAGAGATGTCGAAAAGTGTCTCTACTGTGGGGGAAACCCACATGATCTCCCTTCATGTCCCGCGTACAAACAGCGCGAGGAAAATCTTAAGCGTTCCCTTCAGGGACGCTCTAAGCGATCTTTTGCAGAAATGCTTAAGATAGCTACGCCACCTGTCTCTACGAACATCTTTACCAACTTGTCTACTGACGAAGGCGACTGTGATGAACCCCAGGAGGGAACATCTTCTGCTGTGCCTAGAAGTAGTAGAAAAAGGAAGAACATTTCTTCTTCCAAGCTTCGTCGTAAAGGCCAGAAGGTGTCTCTTCATGGTCCCCCTAAAATAACTACTCAAGGAAGTACTGGTGCAAAACCGAAGCAAGTCGCTCCCGGTCTCAGTAACCTGAGCTCAGAAAAGGAGTTCCCAGCACTTCCAGGAACATCAAAAACCCCAAGTGTTCCCATATCTCAGCCAGAGAAAGAAAACAGTGCTGGCTTAATAAATTTCTCTGACATTGTGGACCGTATTCTTACAGCGTTAAACATTTCTGACCCCCTTAAAAGTATCTTGATAAGCTTTCTCCCCGCAGTAAAAACATTTTTGATGCAGTTCACTGCGAAATGGCCCCTTCTTTCAGCGATTGTATCCTTCGATGGCTAATTCATCGAACGAGGTCAAGGATTTAATCACTGTTCTACAGTGGAATTGCAGAAGCATTATCCCGAAAATCGATTCGTTTAAAATCTTACTAAATAATTTGAAATGCGATGCATTTGCCCTATGCGAGACATGGCTCACTTCAGAAATAACCCTACACTTCCACGATTTTAATATTATTCGCTTGGATCGAGAAGACTCTTACGGAGGAGTACTTTTGGGGATCAAAAAGTGCTATTCTTTCAATCGGATCGACCTCCCCTCGACACCAGGCATTGAAGTTGTCGCTTGCCAAACTAGAATTAAAGGCAAAGACCTTTGCATTGCTTCCACCTACATCCCCCCTAGAGCCTCAGTTAGCCACCGACGGCTTTGCGATATTGCGGAACTCCTCCCCGCACCGAGGCTAGTTTTAGGTGACTTCAACTCCCACGGCACGGCATGGGGTTGCCTTCATGACGATAATCGATCTACCCTACTCCATGAGCTTTGCGACAACTTCAATATGACTATTTTGAATACGGGTGAAATGACACGGATTCCTGCCCCTCCAGCGCGTCCGAGCGCCTTAGACCTGTCCCTCTGCTCGACATCGCTGCGGTTAGATTGCATGTGGAAGGTAGTCTCTGATCCCCACGGCAGCGACCATCTGCCAATCGTAATTAATATTGCTAACGGTTCAGGGCCACCGAATACAATCAATGTTTCGTATGACCTCACACGAAATATTGATTGGAAGAGCTACGCGTCCGTGATATCCGAAAAAGTAGAATCGACACAAGAGCTTCCTCCGGAGGAAGAGTACGGGTTCCTGGCTGGCTTGATTCTCGATACCGCGATTCAAGCTCAGACTAAACGCGTACCAGACGCGAATTCACGCGGGCGTCCTCCCAATCCATGGTGGGACAAAGAGTGCTCAGACGTGTACGCGGAGAAGGCCGCTGCGTATAAGACCTTCCGGGACGACGGGCTGCCAGCTAGCTACCGACAGTACGCGATGGCGGAAACGCGCATGAAGAGTTTGATAAAAGCCAAAAAACGTAGCTACTGGCGCCGGTTTGTCGACGGACTAACGAGAGAAACATCGATGAGCACTCTTTGGAGTACGGCCCGACGCTTACGAAACCGAAACAGTACTCATGAGAGCGTGGAATATTCAAACCGTTGGATATTCGATTTTGCCAAGAAGGTTTGTCCGGATTCCGCCCCGGCACAGAAGATCTACCGCGCCGCGTCCCCTCACAATAACGCGAACGAAACACCGTTTTCGATGGTGGAGTTCTCACTTGCTCTCTTATCATGTAACAATAAAGCCCCAGGGCCAGACAGAATCAAATTTAACTTGTTAAAGAATCTGCCAGACTCTGCCAAGAGACGCTTGTTGAATTTATTTAATAAGTTTCTTGAGGGTAATATTGTCCCTCATGACTGGAGGCAAGTGAAGGTCATCGCCATTCAAAAACCAGGAAAACCAGCCTCCGACCACAACTCGTATCGACCGATTGCGATGCTGTCCTGTATCCGAAAGTTGTTCGAGAAAATGATCTTGTTTCGCCTCGATAATTGGGTTGAAGCAAATGGCTTACTGTCAGATACACAATTTGGTTTCCGCAAAGGCAAAGGGACGAACGATTGTCTTGCGTTGCTCTCAACAGAAATTCAAATGGCTTATGCTAGCAAAGAGCAGATGGCATCAGTTTTCCTAGATATAAAGGGGGCTTTTGATTCAGTTTCTATCAAAATTCTTTCTGAGAAGCTGCACCAGCATGGTCTTTCACCGACTCTAAACAACTTTTTGCTAAACTTGCTGTCTGAAAAACATATGCATTTTTCGCATGGTGATTTATCGACATCACGAATTAGCTACATGGGTCTTCCCCAGGGCTCATGTCTAAGCCCCCTTCTCTATAACTTTTACGTGAATGACATTGACGAATGTCTTGTCAATTCCTGCACGCTAAGGCAGCTTGCAGATGACGGTGTGGTCTCTATTACAGGTCCCAAAGCCGTCGATCTGCAAGGACCATTGCAAGATACCTTGGACAATTTGTCTGCTTGGGCCCTCCAGCTAGGTATCGAGTTCTCCACGGAGAAAACTGAGCTAGTCGTATTTTCAAGGAAGCGTGAACCAGCGCAACTACAGCTTCAATTAATGGGTCAAACTATTGCTCAGGTTTCAACTTTCAAATATCTCGGGGTCTGGTTCGACTCTAAAGGAACCTGGGGATGTCACATTAGGTATCTGAAACAGAAGTGCCAACAAAGGATCAACTTTCTCCGTACAATAACCGGAACATGGTGGGGTGCCCACCCAGGAGACCTGATCAGGCTGTACCAAACAACAATATTGTCGGTGATGGAGTACGGGAGTTTCTGTTTCCGCTCCGCTGCGAACATACATTTCATCAAACTAGAGCGAATCCAATATTGTTGTTTGCGTATTGCTTTGGGTTGCATGCACTCGACCCATACGATGAGTCTCGAAGTGCTGGCGGGCGTCCTTCCGCTGAAAAATCGATTTTGGGAACTCTCATATCGATTGCTCATCCGATGCGATATCTTGAACCCGTTAGTAATTGCAAATTTCGAAAGGCATGTCGAGCTCAATTCTCAAACCCGATTTATGTCCTTGTACTTCGATTACATGGCACAAAATATCAATCCTTCTTCATACTATCCCAACCGTGTCAATCTCTTTCATGCTTCTGATTCAACTGTATTCTTCGACACATCCATGAAAGACGAGATTCGTGGAATCCCGGATCACATACGTCCGCAAGTGATCCCAAGCATCTTTCATAGTAAATTTCGAGAAGTCGACTGCAACAAGATGTTTTACACCGACGGGTCAAGCCTCGACGGCTCCACTGGCTTCGGTATATTCAATCAAAACCTCACCGCCTCATTCAAACTCAATGATCCTGCTTCAGTTTACGTCGCAGAACTTGCTGCTATTCAGTATACCCTTGGGATCATTGATACTTTGCCCACCGATCATTACTTTATTGTCTCGGATAGCCTCAGCTCAATCGAGGCTCTCCGGTCAATGAAACCTAGAAAGCACATTCCATATTTTCTGGGGAAAATCTGGGAGCGCCTGCGTGCTTTGTCTGTAAGATCGTACAAGATTACCTTAGTTTGGGTTCCCTCGCATTGCTCCATTCCAGGTAATGAAGAAGCGGACTCTTTAGCTAAGGCGGGCGCTTTACAAGGTGACATATATGAAAGACCAATTAGCTTCAGCGAATTTTTCAGTATCACTCATCAGAGAACCCTCGAAAGTTGGCAAACTTCATGGAGCAATGGTGAACTGGGAAGGTGGCTACATTCGATAATCCCTAAGGTATCGACGAAACCTTGGTTCAGAGGGATGGATGTGGGTCGGGATTTCATTCGCGTGATGTCTCGGCTCATGTCCAATCACTACACGCTGGACGCACATCTCCGACGTATTGGGCTCGTGGATAGCGGTATCTGCGCTTGTGGCGACGGTTATCACGAAATCGAACATGTTGTCTGGGCATGCGCCGAGTACTGTTCTGCCAGATCTCAACTATTCGATTCCCTTCGGGCCCGAGGAAGATCACCCAATGTCCCGGTTCGAGATGTACTAGCAAGCCGCGATATTCTCTACATGTCCCTTATATACACGTTCCTCAAAACCATCAATATCCAAATTTAAATGCCCCTATCTTTTCTCTTATTATTCCCAGAAGTGCCCTCTTCCGCCTACCGTACCCCAACGATGGTTTGATACGACTCCAAGACGAGACAAAACATCTGTCGAATGAACCAACAACACGAGATCTACAGTACAACATCACACACGCAGCGCGGTGTGTTCCCGATCCGTATCTGAGCCGTACTACGAAATCGTCTGGAGGAACCCCTGCCGGCTCGAGGAAAACCGCCCGGCGTCCCAATACTTGATACATCCGTTCGAATCTGTAATCCTGGCCGTTGATTCCTGATGCCGGAAACTGAAAGTTTATATTCCCCCCCCCCCCCCCCTGTTCAGCCTTGTCCACCCTCTCTCCCATGTCTCTGATACACAGATGTATGACTTCACCCCTTCTCCCCTTGAATATCTTCCCAAAACTTATGTGCCGCCCTATCTTCTAGTGTTAGTTGATCAATCCGTTCGAATCTGTAATCCTGGCCGTTAATTCCTGATGCCGGGGACTGAAAGTTTATATCTCACCCCCCCCCTTCAGCCTTGTCCGCTCTCCCTCCCATGTCTCTGATACACAGATGTATGACTTGATCCCCTTCTCCCCTTGAATATATTCCCAAAACTTAAGTGCTTAGTTTTAGTTGATCAATATTTAATCCCGTTAAGAAATGCCCAACAGTACCACTACTTTAAAATAGCCCCAATTAATTCCCCTTAATCTTGAACCACTCTTTCTAGTTATTTCTAGTTAATAAGCTTGTAAAATGTTCCGCTTAGTTAATAACTAATTTCTCCTACAATCTTACTATACAAAGAACACACAAAATGACCCGTCCCCCAAATCTTACGAATATTATATTATACCCTCTTTTATATGTATAAGTTAGCTGTAAAGTTTTTTTTTAGTTTCATTATATAAAACAAAATAATATTGAAATGTGTAACCCCCTAGTTTTAAGAAATTCAAAATGTAAAACAATGAAAAAATGGCACCTTTAAGCTAACGCATACGTGCCTTATCAAATAAACAAATTGAAAAAAATAGTTCCTGCTGATCTAACGCTGGTGGACAACGATGACAGAGAAAAGCCGAATTGAGCTTGCAGTTTATGGCAGATCGTCGACGGTACGCCCTGTACGATTAGTAGGCGAGGACTCATTTAAGGTTGGACAGAGAAAGGGTAAAATTCGCAAACGAAAAAAACAGTTTTTTTCCACACTGTATGTCAGATCTTCATAAAAGTCAATCAGCAGTACTGTAACAACATTCTACATACGCTGATTGATTTTTATGAAGATCTGACATACGGTGTGGAAAAAACTGCTTTTTTCGTTTGCGAATTTTGCGCATTCTCTGTCCAACCTTAAGACAGTTCGTTTTTCACGACAAATTTTTTCGTGATATTTTTTCATTTGTTTCCTGCATTGTGGGTTCAGATCCCCAGAAACTTTTTGAGGTATCCTCGGTGACCGCAAGCCTGGTGGTGAAACACAGAATCCAATATGAGTGATAGCCAGTGCGAGAAAAAGCTTGGAGGAAAATTATTCGCGAGTGGTGTTATTTGGAAGTTTAAAATGAGGAAGCATTTACAGGAAGCGACCATACGAAAGGAAGTACAATTTTATTTTATATTATTCATCATACTCTTACCCGGCAGAGAAAAGGATGCAAAATTTTGAATGCAGAAGGTTTCCGTTGATTAGAATGATTGGATTCTTGTGTATCTTTCCACAATTATCTGAATTACATGATAGAGTGATAGAATGTCTTAAATGTAATTTTAGAATTATCTTAAATGTAATTTTACAGGTACTTTTCATGATAATTATTAACCCTCCGGAAGTCGCGCATATGGCCCACTGAACGAACAGCCGCTGGGGCCCTAAAACGATTCCGCTAGATTTCCAGAGCAGCGTGCACTCAGTGCACTAGCGCGACTGCCAGAAGGTTAACTGCAGAGTAGAAAATTAGGCGGCATGTAATCGGGATTTTGGAATATATGTTCCCGGTTGATACATAAGGGTTATGAAGAAAAAAGAAAAAAACATATTAGAGATAGTGCAACCCTTTCCATGTTCGCAATAACCAAAAATTAAATCATTTTCTTATGTATTATTTGTAGTGGGTGTATTTAGTAATTGTGAAATATGATGTATTTTATTTTTCCTGCAAACTGAGATAACATTAAGATACATTCCGGCTTCACGAAAATTTTCTTAATTTTTTTTCACAAAATGTGGAGGAAATGCGTTACGGAACGTTCCGAAAGGTTTCTGTTTTCATGATCCTGTACTTCCTATTAGGACATAGAAGTCCTGTATGGATTTTTGTCGAAGGTCAGTTGTCTGTTGGTTTGTATTTTTATGCGTTTTTTGTTTATATTACTACTAATTAACCGGATTCGCCAATTTTCCCTATTCTTTCAGAGAACGAGTAAGGGCGCTATAACCCTGGCTCATTAGCCAGGGCAGGGCTAAATACTTCTGTCCCAACCCAGGAGCCTAGGACCAAAGGAGTGACATTAACCCTCTTGGCAAAGTCACTCCCAACGATTTATCAAACCCCCATCAAATTTAAACGGTTGTGTACGGTTGTCCACGTTTCTTCCTTATTCAAGGTTCAAAATAATCCGTTGATTAAATTATTCATTGAATGAATAATTTGATTGTCGTATAATTTTTTAATCATCTTTATTTTGTGCGCTGCACAGTTGGCCTGGCCGCTTTAATGATTGTGTCATATTCAATATGTGCCACAAACATTAATGACAAGAAAAATTATGGACGAACGTCTGCAATTTTCAGGGATCCCTACACGTATTGGCTGTGTATGTGTAGACTAGACTAGACTAGACTAAATCGTCGACGGTACGACCTGTACGCCTGTACTGCCAAGACAGCACGCAGCGGGATGTCGGGTGGTCCTCGTCGGACCCGTGAGGAACCCTCCGAATTGGTCAGAACTTTCGGTTGTTTCGGCTCCAATTTTGATTTATGCCAGTACAAAAATGAGAGTGAATAGCACTTTTTGATCCCCAAAAGTACTCCACCGTACGGGGTATCTCGATCCAAGCGAATAATAATAAAACAGTGGAAGTTTGGGTTTAAGTCGGTTTCACATAAAGCGAATGTATAACATCTCAAGCGAAATTTGTAAGAATCTAGTTTTAGGATGCTACTTCTGCAACTGCACTTTAGAACAGTGATCAAATCCGTGACCTGGTTCGATGAGTTAGCCATCGCAGGATACAATCGCTGAAAGGAGGAGCAATTTCTCAGTCAACTGATATAAAAATGTTTTCACTGTAGGTAGAAGAGCAAACAATAGACTTTTAATGTGATCAGTTCTAAGAAAGTTTTTATTATCCAATCCAGTAGTAGTAGATAGTAGATGTACCCACTTGTGGGTCATCAGCCCCGCCTTCGGTAGAAGGCAAGATAGCATAGCGGTTCGTTGAGGATGGTGACGTAGCTTTCTTTAACATTTCTGCGAAAGACCGCTCGGAACGTTCCGCAATGGAACGTTTTAATTTATCCCCGCGTAGTTTGTACGCGGGACATGCCGAGATCTCATGCAGAATGTCTGCACAGTAAGGACACTTTTCAGCATTCCTACTGCACGAATCATCCACATGATTCTCGATGCATTTTCCACAGCGGGCCTTATTGTTACAATGGGTGGTTGAGTGACCCAATTGTGCAATTCATGACTCGCAGTACAAACAGACGAATAGGCAAACGGACCTTGTGCAAGATAAAGTAGTTCGGTAAGGCCGTTCCAGCGAAGGTCACCCGATTGGAATTTGATTGGGGGTATGTTTTCTTACCATCCCCCGCGAGTAATACTGAATGTAAATGCTCGCACTCAAGTATTTTCACCCGCTGAAGTAAGCGGTCTCTAAAACAGCCAACTCGGTGCTGCAGCAGTTCCTCGCTTGTCAAACTCTCATCGTTGACGAAGGCTGCAGACTGCACCCTTACAGCTGGAATATCCTGTGAAAACTGCTCGCAGCGAGCAATATCGTTTGCCTGCTTTGAATTAGTCAACACAATCCTGACCTTCTCTAAGCGGACCTTTGTTATTTCGGTCACAGCCGAGAACCGTTCTATCAGGTCTTTCGAAATATGTAAGAGATTCATTTGTTTTGGGCCGAAAGAAGACCACAAAAGGTCCGATCGAGAGCTCTGGATATTGTTTTTGGTCGAGAGGGAGCCTTGGGAGTCGATTCGACTTCCATTTGGCGTTCCTGGAAGGGGGCTATCGATATCGTCAACGCACGGGGTCTGCACCCGCGCAGACGGGAAAAAGCAATAAATGTTTCAAAAAGGTAGATATCGCTTATCTGTATATTTGTTTCCCATGACGCACCAGTCCAGCTTATATAGCTGGCTATTGTTTAATCCTCACTGTGCGAAGAAAAAGCTGAAGAATGCGGCCTTGGAAATTAAAACACAAAGCTAAACCGAGACAAAGCGTATAATCACTCACCGCACCGAGATTAAAAAGCACCCGAACTGGTTGAAAGTCACGGTAAGTATCTTTTCACTTCTTATTCCAGTGACTTTTTCGTGAACGAAGGAATTTTGATTTTGAGTATATTCCTATTTTTTAGTATATTTCAATTTTCTCAGTAAAATTAGTACCATTTTGTAACAAAAGAGATTTTTTTAAAACGTTCACGAAGAGCGTCCAGACATGTACTAACGAAAACAACACTGTGGCAACACTGTCAGTTTTCAGAATTGACGAACAGGGTTGCCAAAATTAAATCTGTATTTTTATCCTGAAAAATCTTTTCATCTGTGTTTACTCATCGAAAAATCTGTGTCGATATCTGTATCGAATCAGTTGAGTCGTTTAACCTTTTGCTGGATAATCTATCGAAGATATTAATTCCTGTTGTTTAAATCAGTCAAGCAAGGACCTGTTTACATTTTCGTAAAAAAAACACTACAAATCGTTCTGATATTTAACATCCAGAAACTTGAAGTTTACCGATGTGCACAATGGAAAAATAATTTTCTTCTTCATTTAATGACTTTTGTTGGTATATAATGTTATATACATTAAGTCGACCAATGTAGCTGTCGAATTTTTGGACAAAGAATTTAGGCTTAACAAAGTCATCGAGCATTACAATTAACGTTTCTGGAAGTAGACTTCAGCCAGGCGTTTGCTGGGTGCTAACCTGAGTGTGCTACAAACCTTTACCTTTCAGGATGAGCGACCACTCTCAAATGTGAAGATAAATTTTATTTAAACTGTGCACGCTGACGAAGTCGATATAAATAATGACTTACTGTGAGCCGTGTTTATCAACACTGCCATTAAACTGTGAAGCAATGTTTGTAAATACGGCTCACAGTAAGTCATTTCTAAGTCGACTTCGTCAGCGTGCACAGCCTAATATAGAGGGCTAAGCTGAGAGAGACACAGAGGAAGTATTACTGAAACTGAAAAAAATATTTCTAAGAATAGTTTTTGTTGTTACTATGTTTTAATTGCCGCCATGTTCTACTGTATCGATTTTGTTGGTTATTTTCGGCTGACGTCGGCGGTAAAACATGATGTCGAGTTATGTTCTACCATAGACCATGCGGTAGACTTGGGTGCAACGCCCAACTCCTACTTAGCAGAAGGCAAAGAATTCTTCACATTTCCTTTCGATGTCCATATGAGCCTGCCTAGTCCTAGTTTTCCGTTCTAAGTTTATAACTGATTCGCTCTAGAAAACCTATCCGTCTTTCAATCTCATTGCTTTCGTTTCTCTTAGTCTTAAATTTATCGAAAATAACCAACAAAATCGATACAGTAAAAATAGTTAATGTAACATCATTTCTCAAAAATCTGTATATCTGTACATACACGCAAAAATCTGTATATCTGCACATACAGATTCTTGGCTGAAAAATCTGTATAAATACAGATTATTCTGTATTTTTGGTAACCCTGTTGACGAATTCAAATTATTTTATTAGGTAACTTGCATTGATCATGATGCCAACACTGCGAAATGGGCCCTGTGGTAACGAAAACAGTATCCCATTAGTCAAATTCGAAGACGTCATTTGGGCTCCACGCAGGCTCCAGAAATAGCTTACTAGTTGTCTTGTGTTGTCTTTGGATTTTCTTCAAGCACATATGAATGCATCATTGTTTCTCTTTTCAATTTGCATGTAACAAAATATTCATTATAAATCGTAGTGTTCAATCTAATTTTGAATAAAAGAAAATTGAACACTACGATTTATAACGTCCATTCGTTTCGCCTGTTGTTTTTGGTCTTTTTAAGTGGAAATGAGCTGTATTACAATACAGTACAAACAAATTTTCTTTGAAGAAGACCGAACACGACAGTTGAAACGTTTGGAGGTTATAAAACATAGTATTAAATTTTAATTCGACTGGATAGCCATAAAACACAAAAATGTAATAAGACAAAGTTGAATAGTGATTTAACGAGACACAAGGAGAATATATTTTAGGTCTGGAGAAAAATCAGGACTAATCAAGCGTTTTCCTGGACATCCCGGGACACCAGGACAGTCAATTGAAAACCAGGGCATGTCCTGGGAAACCAGAACGTATAGTCACCCTACAAATCGACATAGATCGTCCATTAGGGCCTAAATCGTAAATGTAAACAAACTTCGTTTTCGCTATTAGGACATCATGCGACTAAAATACTATAACATTGAGGTGAAAATTAGTTATAATGGTTTTTAGTTCGATTTATAATTAAAGAAAACAAAACGGCGAAACATGCATTTTCTTGGAGATTTCTTAGGCCCTTTTTCTTATATGGAATATAAAGGCTAAACTTACATTTTTGGATAGAACTGGGGCGAATGGTTATTATTCACAAAATTATTCTGTAAACGGCGGTTCTACTCGGTGGTTGTTTCACATAAACATTCGAATATTTCGAAATTTTCATGAAATATGAAGAAAAGATGCACGCTCCCTTTCATTTGCATTGGGTTTCTATGCGCCCATTTGCTGAGCCCTATTAGAAATATCCTGCCAAGCGCGCCCATAAACTATTTTACGGTTAATGTACGTACACGTCACGTGACACAAATACTCAAATTCTTTGTTATACTGTTATAAGGTTGAACCAAACATGCTTTAGGAAAAACATAGTCATACATACCTACAATAAACGCTACATTTAGAAAAGCATTGTCGAATATTGAAACTGATTTTTCTCCATTTGAGAACATTGCGAATTGGGCCCTTATAAAAGATCTGTGTCGAAATGAGCATTGGAATTGTCGAAATTCGCGTAGTAAATGGTATGTAATTTGTTTCCCAAGCTGTACGAGTGATGACTGTAGAGCGCACATACTGCGAACCTATAAAGCATATGTCTCCCACCACCCACTTGTATACTAGTTTGTGTACGATCTTCAAAACAAGTTGTCGATTAGCACATGTAAATAAAGTAAAATTGAACATCGTGTTCTCTTTAGCTACTGCAGCGACCATGTAAACGATAACGGCACCTCGTTGAATCACGTCTGACGCTAACACTCTGACGTTTAGACTAACTGTTTTGCTTTGTTTTGCTTTCGTCATCCGTCGAGCTACGTGCCATTCATGTACTGTTCCGCGAGCTTTGTTGACGACCAGCTGGACTGGAACAGAGGGCTGCGATTTTCACAACGCGATATACTGATTTCAGTATGCGGTTCGATACCGATGCGATTGTTTGCGGCAGAAAGGATTCAATTGGCTTAAGAAACAGGTGCCAGTGGGAGATGTGAAAGTGAGCACGAACGCCATCCACCAGGTTTGTTTAAAGTGTTGACGTGTAGATTTCCTAGTGGGAAATCCCAAAACGCACCCCACCGATTGAGCCGTGTACTGAAAAGGTGCTCTTGAAAATGAAGATTACATATTCACGGTTAGTGCAATTGAGCGGTCCTTTTGTGCTTGTTACACACATTTACCACAGGAGTGTGTCCCAGTGAAAACAAAATACGGAATAGAAAGTTGAATAACTGTGTCTAGTGTAAATAACAACATTCCCAGACTGCTACAAATGAATGAAGCAGCGACGACAATGTCAGTGTCAATGACACCGTGCCGGAGGAGGTCTTCCGGTCATTTGCACCGGTTCCAGTGGTTTTTTGTTAGTTTTGTGGCGCTTATAGTTATAGTGAACAATTCCAGTGGTTATTTTTACAAGGATGGTGGCGATCAAGCGGAAGATCGGTTCTGTTTCTGTCAGGTTTGTATCGATATTTGAGATTCATGGTTTTATATTTTGTAGGTGTATTCTCCACCCGACTAACTCAATATTTTGGCTACGTGTGCAGATGCGTAGATTGCCATTTTGGGGGTGTTTGCAATAGATTGTGATTTTTGTACTATTTCGTTGAACATTAGTAAAACTAAATTGCATATTAAATCCATCTTCAACACAAACGGAGATGTGTCTAATTCTAGTAACCATCTCTAATGAAGCATTTGATGGAACTAAAATAGGAAGGTGCGGTTATAATTATTAATGTTTTAATGAACAAAACGTAGGTGTTTACTTTTAGGACGAATAATTTGCCTACATTAAATATTGACTGCAAAGTACATACGTTAAACTTTAGAGCTGTGTAATTAGAACAAATTTCGTTTTAGGGGAGGTACGCTGTTGTAGAAACTTTAGGTAAGACTGCGTTTCTCGCAAACTTTTAAAGTCGATAATCATAATGATCATTTCTAGAAGATTGCGAAATGCACAGCTAGTGGATCGACGAATACAATATGTAAATTAACCTGAAGGTATCCGTCTTTATCTACTTTTCCCTGCGTTTAGTAAGAAACCGAGTTGTCCCTCGCCGTAGCATTTTTTTTCTATACCCAGTTACGGTTGAATTGAGTATGCCACAAAGTTAATAAATGGAGCATTTTATTCCAGTCATCTTCATGACTATGAACGATTTCAACGAGTATATTTTGAATATTGTTTCCGCATTGCTGCTCAATTTCATGAAAATATAGCAAAAGACCGTTTGGAAAGTAATTGTTTTCATTTTTGATTTTTATAACATTCTGAATTCAGCCTTCACCTGCGCCTTTGCTAATTGCCAAAAGCCACGTAATGCTTATTAATTTTGTAGGTTGCGTGTAAGGGCTGCTAATCAACAGCAGTTGATATATAACCGGTTGAAAGTAAAACGCTCTAATACAGTTACCTGAAGAAATAGTGATAATTCCTCCAACCCAAATAAATGCATTGGTATAGGTCTGGTTGTATAGGTATAGGTTGTTCAGGTTACAGATCCAACACAAATCCGGAATTTTTCCTGAAATAGGAGACTCTTTATGAGATTATTGGACAGGAACATCGGGGAAGTCCACGTGAACATCGTGTGGAGGGGGTACAGGAATTGTCCACGCTTGTCCACAGAGGGGTGAGTCGAACACGAAATTATTTTGTCCACGTGGTATATGAACGACCCCTTAGTTCGTTTTGTATGGGTTTAATGATACTTTTTGCTGAGACAACAAGACGTCGGGTTCAATTCTTGAACAATCTAGGATGTTTCCAGACTGAAATTGCTCTTGGTTGCCTTGGAATTGGCGAAATAAGTTGTGCTGAGTATTATCAGAAATGGGGGACATTAGGTTCAATTCCTAATTCCATCAAGTGTCTTCCGAAGATGAAATTTTTTGAATAGCTGGTTCTTCTGAGCAATATTCGAAAATCATCTAGTTAAGTTCTTTTAAAGCAATGTGATTGCAATGGTTTAGATATAAAAGGATGATGGTTGGGATCTTGTATTTTTAGCCAAGTTATCTTATCTATCTATCTATCTATCTATATATATATATATATATATATATATATATATATATATATATATATATATATATATATATATATATATATATATATATATATATATATATATATATATATATATATATATATATATATATATATATATATATATATATATATATATATATATATATATATATATATATATATATATATATATATATATATATATATATATATATATATATATATATATATATATATATATATATATATATATATATATATATATATATATATATATATATATATATATATATATATATATATATATATATATATATATATATATATATATATATATATATATATATATATATATATATATATATATATATATATATATATATATATATATATATATATATATATATATATGTATATATATATATATATATATAAAAGTCAATGTTTGTATGTATATGATTTATAGACTCCCAAACGGCTTAACCGATTTCCGTAAAAAATTATACGTAGTAGGCATTCGTTATGGAGCATGTTTGTGTACAACTATCACGAACCTGATAAGCAACATGTCGATACTGACACACATGAAACAAACAAAAATAAAATATTTTTATAGCTTAATCAGCGTGAGTTCAATGTTGACTTCATGGTAGAGAAGGGACAGGATATAATTAGTAGGCTGGCGAATCACCCACATAGGTTAAAGCCACAAATAAACAACAACAACATAATTAGTAGGAGGGGGAGGATGTGTCGGGAATCATCTAGCTTATTTTAGTATACGGGGTGGATGAAGGGGATGCATGTGGGAGGTTGGTCTGAGAGGGTGGAGGTGAGGCAGGGGAGCGGGGGCAGATTCAACACCGAACTTCATATTATACCTTCCATTTGAGACTAGGTTAGTGAAATTTGGTTCAGTCGTCACCGAAGTGGCTTTGGATCTGGAATTTGCCCGGAACCCCAGGACTTCCGGAATTATCGATAGGAGACAATACATTCCAATAATTTTTGATTCGCCATCAGTAATCTAGGCCTGCGAATCGAAGTAATTTGATGTTCATTTCAATACATCTTAAACCTACGAGGTAATTACGATTGAGCCGGTTTATATGAGAAATGAGACCGAAATAACCAACCTATAACTCAGGAACCAAAAGTCAGCACTGAATGAAATTCAATAACAGTGGGAGTATTATATCTTTCATTTGAAATCAAGTTTGTAAACATCGGTTAAGGGTTTGCCGGAAAATAGGTGACACATTAGCTCGGGAACTTGGCGAGTTCCCAGGGGGCATTAAGATCCGTCATAGGTGACCAATGTGGTCAAAACTACTTTAATTAGTCATTAGTGTTCTAGGCCCACAAATACAAGTAATGTTGAACGTATTTGAATATGTATTACATCATTCGGACATGAAAAGGAAGAGCGTAAAGGAGTGCAGAAGAGAAAAAGGAAAACCGTCGGCTCGTCAGAAGGCGCCAAAAGGATAAGCCGTGCTCGTCAAAGCCAATGACGCAACGACTTATGCAGCGCTGCTCTTAAAAGTCAGAGAGGACTCGGAGCTGAGGGATTTAGGAAAAACGTGGTAATAATCAGACGTACTCAAAAAGGCAAGATGCTCTTCGAGTTCTAGAAGGATCCCACGATTAACAGCTCGACCTTGCACGAGAGTATTCCCATATCAATGGGTGAAAAGGCAGAAGTTAAAGCCTTAAACCTGGAAATTGTGATTTGTGATTGTGTGCAAGAACTTGATGAAACCACGACGGAAGACGAGCTGAGAGGTGTAGTGACGCAGCCAGGGATGCCAAGCGTTTTTTCAAGAAGTCTGTAAAAATTTTGAAAAAAGTCTGGAATTGTCTGGATTACCTAATTTTTTATTTTTTTTTTTTGAAAAAGCTTGAGGATTGAATTTGAGGTTGTGAGCTTTCAGCATCTTGGATTGCTGAAATTTCCAGCTGAACTCAACAAAATTTATTCAGTGAAATTTTTTTTGCTAGTTTGTGTTTCCAACTACTCTAAAAATCGTTACTCGAAAAGGTGGTTTAAAAATCAACAATTCATTTTTATATCTCATTTTGTTATTTTTCAAATTGTCTGTATAAATCTGAACAAATTTTCTGAAATCTGGATAAAACAAACATAAATCTGTATGTCTGGACGACGCTTAAAAATCTGGAAGAATCAAGATAAATCTGGAAGGTTGGCACCCCTGGACGCAGCAGTGCAGCCTGGGCGAGGTGCACATTACGATCCGGTTAAAGAGGGGATACGGAGGATACCGCACCGCAACTCTTGCGGCAGTCTACGACAAATTATGTGTGATAACGATAACTGGGTAGTGGATAGATCGACAACAACTGTGCTACAATTTATGGACAGATTCCCGCTTCAAGACGTAGTAGAACGCTCATACGAGGGTTTCGTGATCGCCAAAATGAACGGAATCTTCGTGTGCAGTTGTCACATTCCTCCAAGGTAGACAATGGAGCAGTTCAGTCTAATACTGGAGCAGTTGAACAAGCAGTTGATCGGCCAAAAGCCGGTACTCATTGGTGGTGACTTCAACGCCTGGGCTGTGAAGTGCGGAAGTAGAGGAACTAATTCAAGAGGGTGTATTCTACAGGAAGCTCTAGCGAAGTTAGACGTACGATTGTGAAATGAAGGTTCTGTGGAGTATATCATCGACGTCACATTCTGTAGTCTTTCATTGACGGCGAGCATGGATTGGAGAGTGTGCGAAACGAATATGCATAGCGACCACCAGGCGAGTCGCTACCGTATCGGTCAACGGAACTCTGCTGCAGCACGGATAAGGATGACCGGCGAGCGAAAGTGGAAGACGATAGCCTTCGACAAAGACCTCTTCGTTGAGGCATTTCGGCCGAACGGTGGGATCGAGAACGTGCATACGGCTAATCTAACAAGAAGGATTGTAACGCCACAATGCCGCGATAATTGGAACCACGCAATAGACGGCGTCCAGCTTACTGGTGTAACGAGATGCTTAGTACGTTACGCACTGCTTGTCTCAAACCTAAAAGGCGGGCTCAGACAGCAATATCGGAGCCCAATAGAGAAGAGCTTAAGACAGCATTTCGGGAAGCTAGGGCCGCATTAGAACGCAAGATCGGACTGAGTAAGTCAGAGTACCACAAGGTGCAGTGGGGTAGCAGGCTGCATAACGCAATAGGTTACAGCCTGTTAGGAGTCCTGACGAAGCAGGTGTAAGGCTGTGCAACAGAGGTTCCGTTAGCGCATTCTGTACAGACGGCCATGAATCCATGATCGACGTAACATTCTGCAGTGCGTCGCTCATGGGTAACATGAATTAACGAGATAGGCAGCAGTACACACATATCGCCCACCTTGGTCGGCGGAATTGCATTGTAACGTGGAGAGTGAGGACTGTGGAAATTAATGAATTTCGATTAGAATTTTTTTGTGGAAGCACGTCGTGCTGACCAAGGAGTTTTTATTCTAAGGTGATACAATCTTCAAAAACGCCGATCAGCCATGTTGATTTTAGAAACGACAGCTAACAACATTGTTTACTATTTCTCTCCATATGTTTGCTTAGATTTCAGGCGGTAAACAAAGTTGTTCGCTGTCATTTTTCTTCGCTGCAGTATGCTGCACGCTTACCTCACTCCTCACCTAGTTACTGCCAAAGACTTATAACTCAAAGCACTTTGGTACTGACAGCCTCACTCCAATTTCGAATGCCAATGAACTGTCGGAATATTAGCGAGGGCGTGTGACGTATCAATGTCGAGGAAAATGGAGCGGAGTAATTGCCGACGTCCGGTGTATTGGTGGAACGAAATGCTCAGTATCTTCTGTGCTACCTACCTAAAAGTCAGAAAACGCGTTTAGAGAGGCTAGGGTCGCCTTCAAATGTGAGATAGTGCTTAGTAAGTCTACCTCGTACAAGGAATTGTGCAGAGAAGTAGACGCTAAGCACTGGGGCAACGCTTACCGTGTCGTGATGGCCAAGATCAAGGATCCAACGAGCTCAGCTGAAATGTGCGCTTACAAACTGAAAATTATCATGGAGGGTCTTTTCCGAAACACGGCCCAGTCGCATGGCCGCCCACCCCGTACGTTGAGGCAGACGGTGAAACTGCTGGTGACAATAGAGTCTCCAACGACGAGCTCCTTATAGTGGCGAAAGGGCTAAAAGCAAGGGGTGAGTTGCTTAGCACAAATCGAAATTATTCAGCTACACTTTGTTGACAGTTTTTGAGTTGTCAGAAGTGTGCCTCATTGAGCCACACATTGTGGTAACAAGTGAAATGATCATGTATTACTGTGAATCGTAATCTTATATCGTGTTGTCGTAAGTGATGCAGTGTGTGTGGCACATTGTTCTAAGCGACTCACCCCTTGGCTAAAAGTGAACAAAGCTCCCGGTCCGGAATCCTCAACGTGGCACTGAAGACGTACCAGATATGTTCAGGATAGTTCTACAGAAATACTTAGACGAAGGCTACTTCCCGAACAGATGGAAGATCCAGAAGCTGCTGTTGCTGCCAAAACCAGGGAAGCCACCAGAGGATCCATCATCCTATCGGTCTATATGCCTGCTGTATACTCTTGGTAAACTTCTGGAAAGGGTCATTCTCAACAGGTTGACGAAGTACGCTGAAAGTCAGAACGGACTATCGCAGAGGCAGTTCGGATTCCGGGAAGGGATCTCGATTGTGGACACCATCCACAAAGACACCGCGAGCGCAAAGAATAGCGGGTCCCGGACCATTTGTGCAAGGTTCCGAAAAGTTTCTTTCAGACCCGAGGATCGCAGGAGCCAGATGCAGTACGAGACGTCTCCTGACGGGTGTCTCATCCTTAATACTGAGGTAGGCGTACCGGGCTGGGCTGCTGCATTGAACTCAAAGCGTAACCGGACGAAGTTGAGAAGCATTTTTCGACTAATGGCTGTTCGTCTCGCGACCGCGTTCAGAACGATATCGTCGGAGGCGGTATGTCGGGATGATTCCCATCTACATCACCCTGGTTGAGAACGTATAATGCTACCAGCGGAGGAATACGCGAAATGCAGCGAGACTGGTCAGAGCCGCTCTGACCTCATTGGCTAAGTGGCAGCAAGTGTGTGACAACGCGGAGAAAGGAAGGTGGACCCACCGACTCATTTTAAATGTGTAGGTGTGGATGCATTGGAAGCATGGTGAGGTAAACTTCCATTTGACGCAGGGCACGGATGCTTCCGGAAGTGCCTGTATCAGTTTGGAAATGCTTCGTCACTCCTTTAGCTGCAGTGCGTGAACGTGCAAGAGACACCGGAACACGAGGTCTTCAAATGCCCTCGGTTCGAAGAGGTATGCCTGGTGTGACAGTTGACAATATCATCGAAGAGATGTGCTACGATGAACATATCTAGGATGCTGTCAACAGGGTGGTTACGAGTATATTCTCCGAGCTGCAGAGAAAGTGGACAAACAATGTAGCGCCATCGGCTAGAAAGTCGCCCTGAAACCACAAATCGGATTTCGGGAGAAAATCTGCCGCCGGGGAACTCTCCATCGATGTAGACTAGGTCAACCGCCAGCGACCAGTTGGGTAGTATGTGACGTAATACCGGGTTCGGGTCGTCGGGGTGTCAGTGGACCGTCAGGCTTCACCGGAATCACCGGACCGACCTCGACACCCTACCGAGTAATTCGTGAGTAGGCCTGATCCACCTCTCCGGTGGTGGAGCGAGTAGACCGCGTCTAACAGCTAGCAGTGGGTCGTTGAAGCGCCATTGAACCAGAAGCTACGCTCCACCTGGAATCGCTGGGCAGACCTCAGCACCTACTGGTTGGCCCGTTGAGTAGGCTAGGTCCACCGCCGGGTACTGGATCGAGTAGATCGGGACGAAGCGGGGAACTAAATGGCTCGCGGAAACGAACATCGTTATCAGGGAAATCTGCTACCGGGGAATTCACAGTAGGGGAGACTCGCCGCCACGGACTATCCGACAAAATCGTGACAAAAACTCACGAAACAAATACCGGTACTGAGAGAAATTCCATTGCCAGAAAACTTTCAGTTGGATTAGGATAGTTCACCGTCGAATTATATCCGATCTCGATAAAGCAGGGACGAGAGCTAAATGGTGACGTAATAGATGGAGACAAGAAGCATGAGAAGAGTCGAGAGTTAAATCAAAGCTCAAAGGTCGAGCCATTTCATGAACCAAGTGGGGCTCCAAGATAGAGTAGAAGGAAGAGGTGCGACGAAAGCACAACGAGCCCCTCTCCTCCACGAAGTAATACCTTGATGTTGTGAGATCCACACACTGCCAATACACTACAGGTCAAGATTTTGAAGCTTTTTAAGCCTTGCCGTAAAACCACACATACACATACAGACATTGTCCCAGTTTGTCGAGCTGAGGCGTTTGGTGTATGAGACTCGGCTCTCCAGTCATCGGAATTTTTTTGAAGTTTTAGCGAATCATTTCTTTTGTAAGAAATGTAAAAATGATTTCCTAAAAATGAGAGTACCCGCTTAAGAAAAGTAAGGGTGCAAACTTATTTAGATGCGCTATTACGTTCCATAAAACTTTGCTGAGGATACCTACACACGTAAACGTCACAGAAAGCCAGTAAATAGTTTTGACTGTCTTTTTCGGTTTGGGACCGCTGTGCACCGGGGAGCTTTCGATCAACTGTGCTAATTTTCATTTAAAAATCATTATAGCAGCTATTACTAAGACTATTGGAAGAAAAGGATTAAACAATTCGACGTTGGAGATAAAACAATTTAGAATTTCTTAGTTATTTCACAATCAATTCCACCTGACAATTATATCTTTCCATTCTAGCTACAAGGCACAATCGACGACTGCAGCTGTAACGTGGACACGGTAGACTATTACAACAATGTGAAAATTTACCCACGGCTGCGTAGTCTTCTAGTCAAAGATTTCTTCCGCTATTACAAAGTAAATCTGGTGAAGGAATGCCCATTCTGGGTTGATGACAGCAAGTGCGCCATGCGTTACTGTCACGTACAGCAATGTGAGGAAAAAGATATCCCACCCGGACTCAAGGGTGACACCTCGTCCTATCTCAAGGTAAGTGTTGGGTAAGTGTGACCGATTTGAAAGAGCGCTTCGCAAATGAAAAATTGTTTGCTGCTTCACCCCGTTCTACTTTTACTATTTACTACACTGCCTTTTATCGCAAGTCAGTCCCATGTAGATAGGGAATCACATAGAACATGGGACTGACTTGCGATTATGGGCAGTACACACCTCGTGAAATCTTTTCTTTATTTTAAGAAATAATTCTCATAAAGTTATTCTGCAAAGTATGTACATTCATAATTAGTTAAATTATATCATGTTTGGGATTTGGTATCTCAAAAGATTCGGGTTTCTCGACAAGGGTGTAAATTCCACGCGTTTCATATTACTCTTGTTTATCATCACTCACCATGTGCAGTTACTGTTCCCGGTGCTGCGGTAACATGCTGTTGCTCACGTAACTCATTGACTGTGCATTGTTCTCCCTGCAGTACATAAAGGAAGTGCAAACGCTAACCAATTGTGACGAAGACTTGGACGTGGAGCTCGGCTACCTGAATACCAGCATCAGTGATAAGGCTCACAAAGAGTTCAAGAAATGGGCGGATTACGATCAGGCTCAAGATAATTTCTGTATATTGGATGACCACGAGCCGGGTGCTGAATACGTGGATCTGCTGCTTAATCCAGAACGTTACACCGGATATCGAGGTGAATCGGCTCGGAGGATATGGAGCAGCATTTATCTTGAAAATTGTTTTCAGTAAGAGAAATACTATTTAATTTTCCTACCAAGATTCTAGAACAAGCGCTTTTCCTGTTTCAGATCACATTCGATTCGTCGTTCCAATCGCTACTCGGCCATGATTCCATACAAAGAAATGACCCAGAGTGAGGTATGTCTAGAGCATCGAGTCTTCTATCGGATGATCTCCGGTCTGCATTCTAGCATAAACATTCACCTTTCTGCGCACTATCTCCTATCGGAGAAAAATTCGATGGGGTTCGTTTCGCCGACCGGCATCTGGGGTCCAAATTTCGAAGAGTTCGAGCGACGATTTAGTCCGCAGACAACCGACAATGAAGGATCGCACTGGCTACGAAATCTTTATTTTGCATACCTCGTTGAGATGCGGGCTTTGGCTAAGGCTGCACCATACCTTCGGAGTGAGGAATACTTCACCGGTCGGGAGCGTGAGGATAAGGAGGTCCGAATTGCGATCAAGGATTTACTCAACGTGATTGAAAGCTTTCCGTCGCATTTCAATGAATCGGTCATGTTTAGTGGGGGGACGTCATCGGTGAAACTAAAAAATGAATTTCGAGAGAAATTCATGAACATCTCTAAGGTTATGGATTGTGTTGGTTGTGATAAATGTCGACTGTGGGGAAAGCTACAGGTAAGTTGTCAATACTATTCAAATTTACGTATGTTGTGAAATCAAAATTTATGCTACAGGTTCAAGGAATGGGAACGGCTCTAAAGATTTTATTCTCCGGAAAATTCGATGATCAAATTGAGTCCAGTATAGCGACTAAACTAAAACCCGAGAACTCGCAATTCAAACTCAAACGAGCAGAAATAGTCGCTCTGTTAAATGCGTTTGGAAGGTGACAGATACGTTTCATGAGATTATCCACTGTACTATTGAACATTTTTTACAGGCTTTCGACCAGTATCCATGAACTAGAGGAATTCCGTCAGAAGATGCGATAAACGCCACTTGTGATAAGTTTAGTTATGTTTAATGACTCCTTTAGACTGGCAGTGGAATGAAATCAGTGATATGGGTGCTTACAAGATACGCTAAATCCTAATATGAGAGGAATTTTCTGAAAGTCGATTCTATTAATGCATGCCCATGTTTCCAACGATCATCGTATTAGCCAGTTGAAAACCAATGATAGATGCTTTTACTATTGGGAAAAGTGTAAGATAACTGTGGTGCTCAAAGATTTAGCGGGCGAGACCTAACTTAAAATATTTCACGGATAAATTTGTGTACATGTTTGTGAACATAGATGGACAATGCGTACTTGTAATTTATATGGAAGACAATGATATTTATAAGTTTGTAAATAAATGCATATTTTTACAAAAGAGAGTTACTGATCTCCACTTTTCGGTTCTTGTTTCATTACTGTTGATTTAAGATTGTTAGATATTTTAGTTGGGGAATTATGCGAAGGAAGAGATAATGTTTGAAGTAAAGATTGGCAGATTGTAACTTTATATTAGGGTAAAAGAAAGGCTATGGCTTACTCGGCATAAGAAGTCATAAGGAAGTTGTAACAATTGGAGATATTAAATTAAAATATCTTTTAACAGAACCTTTTATAATTTCGGCTGACGATATGCTAAATTTTATATGCTTTTATCAAAATTAAAATTAAATAAGATATAATTAACCTTCCGGCAGTCGCGCTAGTGCACTGAGAGCATGCTGCTCTGAAAATCTAGCGAAATCGTCTTAGGGCACCAGCGGCTGCTCGTTCAATGGGCCATAAGCGCGACTTCCTGAGGGTTAATGTGTTCTAAAAGTGTACTTTCATTGCTACCTCTGTGAAAGATCAGATAGATGGTGTATTGGCAACAATCATCTAATGACAGTAATATAGTAATAAAAGATCGATGTTTATTACTTTCCTATTTTCTTTTGTATTTTTTTCAATTAGAAACCTTTTTAATACTTGACTATACTATTGGTACTATAAAAACTGTTAGCATCCCACTTTCAGTTGCATTAAGGGGTTACACCGCCGTAGAGCACGAAAAACTAGGCATTTTTCGGAATTTTGCTTGACGCAATAAGGAGATGAATCGAGATCTTGTTAAATGGAATTTATAACATAAGTAATGAGTCACACAAAATATTTTTTTGAGCAATTTCATCACAAGATGGCGGCTATGCAACATTTTTCCGCTCGCGCATTTTTTGGAAGGGGTCCAGAAATCTATCTCCTGTAGTTTTTTACCTAGAGCCAAAAACTAAAGTTTTTTTTGATTCCTTATGTCAATAGAAAGCGACGTTTGTGAGATTTTGATTTTACGCAAAAAACGCCGAAAATGTCATAATAATCGTCACAAAATTGTTAATGACAAAAGTTAAGCAATAAAAAAATAAAATCCTGCGTACGTCGCTGGAGAAATCAATATACTGTGAAAATTTTAAAGCGATCATAAATCATTTGTTCGAGTTACATTTCCGACCAGCTCAAAAAAGTGGTTTCGAGAAAAACGCGGTTAAAGTTTTCAGTACACTCGGGGTATACATAGGTGACATTTCGGCAGAATTGAAAATATGAAACATTTATGTATTGTTTTCGTCTACTATGTTTTTACCCAAAAGCATACCAACAAAACCGGCTGTGCCATTCGATATAATAAAAATATCACGTGATCTGACAGAGCATTACCGTGACCGTGATTACAAGGGTTCGCGCCAACAAGTTAAAAATTATTGTTAGTGACATCGCACAGGCAAATGAGATTGCTTCCTGTTACCGCTTTACGCTGCTCTATAGAGTATGTATACCATGTAGGGATGTAGAAATTGACGGAGTCATCACCGAGGAGAGTTTGACATGCGAGGACCTGCTGAAGTATGTGGTTGTCAGGTTTAAAATCCTCCTTTTCCAACCGGTGGAAATATTAGACTGCAAAAAATCGCACACGCTCGCTGGAGACAAGGAATGCTATATACCAGCGGTTCTCAACCTTTTTCATACCACGGACCCCTTAGAAATCACCCTGGGTTGCTGCGGACCCCCACGGACAAACATCGACTTTGTATGCTATCAATGTATTACCTTCAGTTTGTTAGGAAACAAAAAAAAATGAAATTTCAATATCGCTTGGAAAATATATTTTTCTTCGCGGACCCCCAGCTACAACTTCACGGCCCCTAGGGGTCCGCGGACCCCAGGTTGAGAATCACTGCTATATACCATCACACGATTCGAGTGAATTTCGCCGGATCTTCTCTTTCAAATTACGTCCTTCTAGTCTGCCTGTTCGCTTGTTTGTACCGCGGGTAATGATCTGAAGTAATTGCGAAGATTTCGGCGACCTATTGTGGCAATAAAAAAATATGTGGCAAATGCGGTGGGGAGCATGAGGATTGTTCTTGCGGCAATGAAACGGACAGGTGTATTTACTGTGTGGGCCCTCAAAAAGTTAATTATGGCTTGCGTAAAAAAAGCGCGGGGATAAAATTAGGCGCATCGACGCGCTACTTTTAGAAAATTCCTTTGCTCTTTTGGCTCGTGTTGAGCAAGAATCTGATGATACACAAGAGGGAAAATCTCTTGTTAACCCGCGAGAGTCCAGGAAGAGAAGACATCTTTCTAAGCAATCCAATGGAAGTGCTGCCCTAAAGCCGAAGCAAGTTGTTCCCTTGGAAATTACAATTCCAACAAGGAGCACCTACCACTTCCAGGAACATCAAAAAGATCTCCCCTTTTTTCGAACAGAGACTCGGTCAAGTACCGGACTAATGAAATTTTCTGACATCGCGAATTTAATTTGTATAACTTTCAATGATACTGATTCTTTTTTTTTTTTTTTTTTTTTTATTTCAATTATAGAGGTTTTAACCTTAAGGTCATTCGCCTCTTCGGGTTAGAAAAATCTCTTAGGAAAAATTTCTAACCCTATGTGCGGGGTCGGGACTCGAACCCAGGTGCGCTGCATACAAGGCAATCGATTTACCAATACGCTGCGCCCACTCCCCAATACTGATTCTCTTAGAAACCTTCTAATACGTTTTCATCCTAGAGCGCAAACATTTTTGAAGCAGTTGGGTGCTAAATGGTCCCTCCTTGCAGCGATCGTATCCTTCGATGGCTAATTTATCGAACGAGTTCACCCATTTCATCGCTGTCATACAGTGGAATTGCAGAGGCACCTATCCGAAGATAGATTCCTTCAAAATTGCCTTACACAGTTTAAAATGCGATACATTTCCCTTATGTGATACTTGGGTAACTTTCAACATAGATCTCCACTTTCACGACTGTAATATAATTCTCCAGGATCGAGAGGCCCCCTACGGAGGTGAGTCTGGTTGAAAATTTCAGGAAGACCATAAATATTGGCTCTAGCGTATATTAAGAATACTTTTGAGGGTTAAAAGGTGTTATTCTTCCAATCGATTTAACCTCACTTCGATATTGAATTTGTCGCTCTTCGTATCAGGATCAAAGACAAAGACCTTTGCATTGCTTCCTTCTACATTCCCCTTATAGCCTTGATAGGGCGCCGAACGCTTTGTTATATCACGGAATTCTTACCAGCACCGTTGCTAGTTCCAAGGCACTTTAGCTCGCACACCATCAGCACACACACACAATCGCGTTGAATTTATCACTATGCTCAACTTCGCTCCAAATTTGAAGCAAATCGAACAAGTCTAGCTACCGGACCAACGTTTCTGAATTTTGTGTGGGATTTTTGGAAAAATTACATGGAGAAAACCCAATAGCTCGCATTTTCGACGCTAGGTGGTACTGCATGCGTCGTATGGTTACTGTAACTGAAAATAAGAAAGATAATTTAATTGTGTACAACTTTGTCGAAGACTTCTTGTCAATCCGGTTTTGTTAAAAGAAGCAGAGCCGTAGCGTGGTGTTCTGGCGGAGTCTCAGTTTTGCGCCCCTTTTTCAGTTTGACCTCCAAACAATAATTTGTGTACATGGAAATGGCACACCTACTCCCTACTTACTTCATGTTTGACTGGCGTTCATTTCATGTAAATTCCAGCCACATTCCATCTTTTACAGTATATTTATGAAATCAGTTGACGGCGACGGATGGAGTATCTATTCAGAACACTGTTCATTATGGTGCCAATGACATGTATGGAAAACAGGTGATAATCAAATTTAATAAGGGACCATTCATAAATTACGTAACACTTTTAGGGGGGAGGGGGTCCGGCAAATTGTGATATAATCTTACATATGGGGAAGGGGGAGTAAGCTAGAACGTTGCGTAACAGATTTTTTACTGAAGAAAAAAAAATTCAGAGGATTTTTTACGTAGTAGGGGAGGGGGGATAGAGAAATTTGAGACAATTTGTTACATAGGGGGAGGGGGAGTCAATTTTGGGCAATTTTTGCGTTACGTAATTTATAAATGGTCCCTAACCGGACGCGCCTCGAAAAAAGTCTCTGCAAAAGTTTAGTTCAATCCGACACGATTAAGAAGTTACGCAAAACGGCCAAAATGCAAAAGTTTTCACTCATGAAATATCCCTTCGAAGATTCAAAGATTGAATTCGAATTTTTTAGGCTAAGTGGTTTAAATTGTAATGAAACTTCGAGCTCTTCTGCTACCCTGATTTTTTTTTATATATAGTCTTTATGGAACTTGGAAAATTCCGGATTTGAGTCGATACTGGGTTTTGAAAAGGCTGCTTTTAATTTATTTTCTATGCCAAATGTCTTGGAAATGCATGAAACAACGGGCCTTGCATCTTCTCGTAAAAAATTGTTCCCTGCTATTTTTAATTTTAATAGATTTTCAAATATTTTTTTCGAATCAACGGATTTAATTACAACATTACACCAGATCTTGACATTGTTTTTCGATTACGCTCATATGTTGCATTGGGACGTTTTTTGGGGGAACCAAAACTTTAGAGGTGAGTCTGGTTGGAAATTTCAGGAAAACCATAAATATTGGCTCTAGCGTATATCAAGAATAGTGAGGAGACAATTTTAGGAACTGATTGGTGGATTGTTGATTATGATTTGAATTTTCTTTATATTCCAGACTGCACCCACTCATCTTTTTGCGCAAGCAAAGATGCTTTTATGATCTATTGCTGATTAAGTTTTTCACATATTCTTCGCTCCAGTTTTTAATAAAATAGGTTGCATTCATCCATATATCGTGTGAAGATAGATGTCCATGTTATTCCTTTACTAACAAATTCAGATAATTCTTCAATTTATATCATCCATGTATCTTCCTTCCTATTCTTCAGTTTTCACTTTACGTCTAGCTCCAGGTCCGTGCATAAATAAACTCTCCTCAATTAACCCAAACGATCCCAAAACGGATGTCGAACAAGATTCGTCGCCAAAGACTCCGAGCTTCCATTTCCAATCAAACACAATGAACTGGGTTCGACCAGATCTGATCTTCTTTCGGATCAAAGATAGTCCGCAAAATATTCTAATATTCCGCAAGACGTAGAAGTATTCAGCTGTGCCAGATATCTCGAAAGTTCGCCTAGAAAAGCTCAGAATTGTGATATTTTGTCTAAAGCAAACAAATGACGTTACTGGCGACAAGACGTTCATGAAGAACTAACGCGTTTACATGTCCGCTCACAAAGTTGAGATCAATGGTGTAGTTATCGATTTGAACTTGGCATGCGTGGATCTACTAAAGGACGGGGTTGGCTGTTTCAATAACCCCTTGGTCCAGTGACCGAAGATTTCGAGTGACAATCGCATCGAGAGAGACTGCTTTGCGTCTTCTTTGACAAGGGTCGTCTGCATGATCGGTTGTTTGTGCCGCGCGTCATGCATGCAGTATTGCACTAAACATATATCAGCAAGAGATAGCTCTGTCACAAATCTGTCACAGCACCTGGTCTTAGACAATTAAGAAGAAACAAAGAGTTTCCAACGCTTCCAGGAGCACCGAAAATCTCATGTGACATGTCATGGATGGATTGGTTGGACCTAGGTTGGGAATCGGCAACTTTGTGATATTGCGGAACTCCTCCCAGCATCGAGTAGGCTTCAAATTTCATGGTACGGCATGGGGTTATTTTCTCGATGATAATTGATCTAGCTTACTCCACGATCTTTGCTACAGCTTTAAAAAGGTGGCCTGCTTTATTGCCCATGACCATATTTCCGTTCCCCTTGTTCCTATGCAACTGAGAAAACGAGCGGAAAAAGTTTGCATTTTTTTTGCTATTTTTATTGGAACTTGAAGTCTTTGTCTTATTAGTTGTTTATTCTGGATCTTCATAAATGGCTATTAAATTTCATCCCGATCCGACTTCCGGTTCCGGAGTTACGGGTTGTGGCGTGAGGTCACAAAGCAAATTGTGATTCAAGCCGATACTCCGATGAAAGCAAAAAGGTAAAAATGTCGTTAAAATGTCTCTTAAACAACTTAAATTTGCAGTTCTAGGTCACTGACGGCCAACCGAACTTTCGTTGACTACTTTAACCACCATAGACGGTTTCGGAAGTGCCCAGGAAAAGCGGCCATCTTTCAAAATTAACGAACATGAAATTTCAGAAACCGAATTCGTATTTTTGATGCCAAACATCTTTAAAATGCACGAAACGTCGAGATTTTATGATACCTCGAAAAAATTTTTTTATAAAGATCGACTTTTTGGGACTTTGCCGATTTCGCACCTTTTTGCCTTTCTCATATAAAAAAGGCTATGCAATCACTGTAAAAAAAATTTAACCGAAGCCCGGACGGCCGAGTGTCATATACCATTCGATTCAGTTCGTCGAGCTCGGAAAAAGTATGTGAGTGTATGTGTGTGTCATTTAAACTCACAATTATCTCTGAGATGGCTGAACCGATTTTTACAAACTTAGTTTCATCAAAGGGTGCAACATTACTTTGATTTGCAGGTCTAGATCACTAATGATCATACAAAGTAGCTTTGACCACATTGGCCACATATGACGGTTCATGATGCCACCGAGAAACTCGCCAAGTTCCTAAGCTAATATCACACCTATTTCCCAGCGAATTGTTGACCGATTTTTACAAACTTGATTTCAAATGAAAGATACGATAACCCCATTGACTGTTGATAAATTTCATTCGGCTCTGGATTCTGGTTCCGGAGTTACAGGTTGTTTAGTAAGGTCACACTGTAATTTCCCATATAAACCGTTACAATCGCAATACCTCAGAGGCTAAAAACTATTGAAATGATCACCAAATTACTTCGATTCGCAGATCTAGATCTCCGATTGCCAATGAAACATTCTTTGAATATATTGTCCATGATCGACAATTCCGGAAGTCCCAGATTCCGGGCATATTCCACAGTTAAAATCACATTGGTTCTTCGGTGATGACTAAACCGACTTTCCCAAATCAAGTCTCAAATGGAAGGCATAGTATGCAGTAGAATATTGCATCGCCTTCCTCCTCTTACCCTTACACCTAACACCCGCATTTTCTTCATCCATATCGCATACCGAAATAAAATGAAGTAGGGGAAGATGGGGTAAAACGCACCCCCTAAGGAAATATGATCATAACTCAGCTATAGAACATCAATCGGGGGAAATTTAATTAATAATATCGTTTTGCCAACATTTTCCTTTGTAATCACAATCATAACGCTTTGCAAAACAATCAAGAACATGAAAAATATTCGGTCTTCAAAATCATTAAAAACTGCGTTTTGAAAAATTAAAGGGGGAAAACGCACCTGTTCGGGGGTAAAATGCACCACAACAACAGGGCATAATGCACTACAACAACGGGGAAGAATGCACCGCAACATCGGGGCAGAATGCTCGGTGAACAAGCAAGTAGTTTTGTTTTCTAACGAGATTTCACAAAAGTGTGCCATTAAAAAGCCTTAGGTTATGCAATTAGTAGGTTTTTAGAACAATTTTTCTGCTTTCGATTAAAAAATCAACCAAATCAAAGAGGGCATTTTGCCCCCGATGGAGCAGAGATATAAATTTAGCAAAAAGTGAATTATTTAGTAGCTTTTTCATACATAGTGCGACAGAATAATGAACAACGGTATAAATAGAACTGGAATGCACTGAAATAATAATACAAATTTCATTTATAAGAGCTTAAAATCCTTGTTGCACGAGCCAAGATAATGACATGAGAAGAGCATGTTATTGTATTTTGTTTATTTCTCGAGCTGCTATTGATGTACGGTTATCAAACTTTGACAAAGTATGTTTACTATGGCGGACTTCCGACTGGTGTTACCCTTTTCTAGAAATTTTCAACAGTTTTCGATATAAGCAACGGGTGCATTTTGCCCCGGGGGTGCGTTTTACCCCATCTTCCCCTATTTCTGACGCATCCTCTACTCTCATTCTGCTAAACCTCCCCCTTCCAAAGCCATTCTCCAAGCATTTCAAATTATGATACACGGCTTACATAAACATAACATTAAACTCATTCTGATTAAGCTAATTAGGGTAATAAGCCTATTTTCGTGATATTTCTGTTATCACCCTACCCATTTGAAGCCGTTGGTTAGAGCAGCGTCTGCCATCTTTGTTCAACGCATTGAGTCAAGTTGTAGGGCAATAATACGGGCACTCGATTCGAGTTTTTGTTGCGTTCAAAAACCAACATTTAACCGTTTTCAGAGCATTTGTGTTATTATCTTGGTTCTTAAAAACGAAGCAAAGCTGTTGATGCCAATTTGTACGCATTCCATTGATTGTAGGCAGAGTAATAAATGAATTAGTGTGGCATTCTCCCAAATAGGATGAAAATAGGAACTTTACCCTCGACTTTCGTGGTAATCGTGAGATACGTGCTAAGTATAATAAGAATTTAATAGACATTTCCACAATTATATTCAACATAACCAGCTATTGAATCATTGTTTGGATAAATGAGAAAGGCACAATTGCACCGCTAGGTGGATTAAAACAGGTTCTTCCTTCTGTTTTATCTACAGTAAAAAGGGCCATTGCAGATCTTTTTCTGAAAAATATTTAAGTTATTAATAAACGAAGATACACTCCATAATTTTTTAGAGCAATAAATGTTTGCATTTGCTAAGATCGTAACGTTAAAGGTTCAGGTTCAGATAGATATTGTTTTGTTCCATTACATCCGTCGTTCTGATCGTTAACACTCTTAAATTTCTACAGGCGCCAAAGCGAAATGAATTCAAACGTTTCATACGCACATAATTTTTATCGCGATTAATAATAATTAATTGGAACTAATAATTAATTTATATAATAATAAAATAATTTATAACAATAGATAATCACTTATAAATAATTAAAATTTGTTGAGCAGCATATGCTGCCCCCAAATTTTGCCACCCGGAACGACTGCCCCCTTCGCCCCCCTCTTCCCTAGCGCCGCTACTGTATGAACCCAATTTTAGACAATAAAGTTTTATTATATTTGTTGCACCGTTTCTCTCCAGATTTCAGTTTTGCAACGTGGGACAAGAGTGCGAACAAATCTTCAACAGCCAATCAATTGGAATGAACTGTTTCAAACGTATCTCGAAACTGTCTCACTTTCCTTACGATCTACCCATTATTTGTACCATCCCTCCCTTTCTTCCAAAATTATATGAGAAAACAAATTTGCCACGCAAATCGTATCTAATAATAATGATTTCTTGTTTGGCAATCATTACTTCTGAAAAAAAACCACTGTTGAATTGTTGTGAATTTTTATTTCGTCAGTGCTTTTAAGGTTGTTATCGTTGCTCAGAATAATAATTACGACAGCGTTGTGCAGCACATAGTTTCATAAGTCCTTCCAATCTCAAAAATATTGTATATGCCTGAGTCACCAAAAAAGTTAAATTCATTTTTAATAGTGAGTAACATTGTTGAAACTTATACTTCATGACAAATTTCCAACAGATTTAGTTACTATCAGTGGTTTACTTAAAGATCTTCTACTCATTATATTGCGCACAATATCCTGTTCAATTTGATCGCAAAAGAATTTTAATTACGTAGCCAAAGACTACTATATTTTTTGTAGGTTTTGCTTCAACTGTTAAAATTTAAGAAATAAAATCAACAATAAAAAATTATCGAACGCCACTCCTCAACGGCACCGTTTTTTTACTTCAAAAGCCACCTCATTAGACTCACCAAATACATATTTGCATTTGGAGTCATTTTCCATATTCCCTTAGTCATCGAAAATGATAAAATTTTGTTACTTCGGTGACATCTTTCACTTTAAGGGCCGATTTTTTCACCCTCGTTTAACTTTTAAACCAGGTACACCAGTAACCTGGCTTAAGCGCTAAGCGAGGGTGAAGAAATCGGCCCTGAGTGAGGTGACTCGAAAATTTCCGATCACCTTAGGGTCGATTTCTTCACCCTTGCATAACGCTTAAGCTAGGGTGAAGAAATCAGCCCTTAGTCACGTGAGATTTGTTTCATCGCATCGAAAGTGACCGTCAGAATAATCCCCACAAAAAGGTAGATTTTTTGTTGGCAGTTGGATGATGAGGAGGAGAGGGCTCATCGCAAAAGCTACGTTGTTTCCAAGGGGGGGTGTCGATTTTTGTGACAAATTGCCACGAGAGGATAGAAGGGCTTAGAAAATATATGTTCAGGTAGGTACCAAAACAAATCTGCGAGTAAACCAGAAACAGCGAAACCCAAGGCGAAACCAGTTCGTTACAGATCAATAAACTGTTACTAGGTTACACCGGTTCAAAATGCGTTTATTTATTTTGCTTCGACACATTTGTGAGTTTTCACAGCAAGTTTGTCAAACTCTTCTCGAAATTTGAACTAAACTGAAAATAAAGAATTGCTACTTCAGTAGTTTACTTTCCGGAAAATGGTTTTACTACATGTTAAACGTGCTGACGAATGCCAATTCTTGTACGAAGCAAAAACCACTATTACTGTTGAGGCTTTGGCACTAGAATTAGTAACAATCTACAACGGTCGGTTGAAAGTCAGTCGCGTATGCTCTGGTAAGAGAAATTTAGTAGCTCACTAATATAGTCAACAGATCATAACTTCAAAATTTTCAGAAATCGAGGAATTATCGAAACACGGTACAATGCTACCACCCGATATGCTTGGGCTCACCGAAGAGCAGGTGCAGGAATTGAATCTAAACGACGAATGGGGCGAGAAATGCGTTCCATCAGGAGGTTGGATATCCAACCCGGATCCTGTAGGCCGCCGAAATGGACGCCAACCACAGCAAAGAATGCAAGAAGTTCTGGAAAAGGCAGTGGCCGATGCCAAGTTGTTGATATCGAAAAAAATGGTACAAGAGGGTAAACTTTTGTTCCAGCGCAATATCCAGGATGCTTTGGATCTGCTGCGGGGTGCAGTCATGATTGTGTATCCCATGCAACTGCCACCGCATGATCCCATTCGAATGGAGTTTACTAATACGGAAGATTTGACTGGGACACAGGTAAGGAAAAATATTGATTTAGTGAAGTGTGTGGTTTTATATGGCTTTATTGTAGGCTTCCCTAGAAACAATTGAGCCAGCGAAAGCTCAACTTTGGTTCGCTGGTAAACTGATGCTGGCTGATCATAGGCTAGGTGACATAGTTGGGAGCAATGAAAAAACAAAAATTATTATCAAACTTGCGAAAATCAATGAGGGAGCTCCTGGGAGGGAACCAGTTGTTTCTGAGGAAGCAAAAAGGCAGCTAATGTTGCAAGCCTATCGTCGGCAGGAAGAACTAAAGGTAGGTGTGCTCTTTCTAATGTCTTATAATATGTTGACAGCAAGCTGGTAGAAGGACGAAGCTTACTTGCAAGGTCCACATAATGGATATAACATCAAACGCCTTTAGCGTAGTGATTATTCAACGTGAGCATCGATGGTTTATAGGTCTGTTTTTCAAACTGGCTGGGTTATTTACTATTTGATTTAACTGATTTGCAGCGTATTATTAATAGACAAGGCGATCAACGCTGTCGCGTTATCTTATAAAAACACTGTTTTGGGGATAAATGAATTAGATATGATACGTTATTGTTTGCAAAAGCACTACAAAGTAACGCTTCCAAAAAGTTCAATTATTGCTTGGTTACTGAGATATAGTGAAACACGATTTGGGACATTGTGGGGTTTTCGTTTAAAATCACTGTATTTCGGGTGTTTTTGTGTAAAAGTGTCAGAGAACCACGAAATCATAATTTTGAAAAAAATGGATTTTATCTGTACCCTGAGTGTATTCAAAACTTTAACCAAATTTTTATCGAAGCCAGTTTTTGGGGCTGGCTAGAAATGTAACTCAAACAAATCAATTTTGATCGTTCTGAAAATTTCACAGTGTATTCAAAATTGCTAGTTAAATATCGCTTATTATTTTTTTGTCGGCGCACAGTAATGCAAAGCTGGCCAAAATAAAAAAAATTGCACGTTGAAGGAAATTGCGTCTTCTTTGAAAATATCATAGTGGCGTGTTGCGCCGGTTTGCGCCAAGGTTGACCGGCAACTATTTTTTGTAGAGCCTTTGATGAAATGACTAGAGAAAAACGAGGATTTATTGCGCTTACGCGTGTTTCCTGTCGTATTAATTTTGCATAAACCAAGATAGCGCTGCAGTAAGTTGCTTCGATACATTCTAGACTACAGTATTCGACCGCAACCACAAATCCATTATGCGTTTTACTTTCTAGTATGTTGGAAAATCGCACAATAAATATGTTTAGACATAGTTTCGAATTAAATAATAACAGAAGATAAAACGCATCTATGACCTATAATTCAATATCATTTCTTCAAAAGAGCTAATGAGATTTTTGTAAACAAACTTGTTTTGCTCATTAATTCGCTGCTGAGTGGAATTTCATTGAAAATAAACGTTAGTCAACATCTTCACCCTTTGTAGAGGCAGTTCCACATGTTTTCTGCGTTGAAATTATAGCCAACTTAGAGAAATCAGCAAAACAAAAGTTTGTTTACAAATCTTATTACCCCTTTCGAAAAGTTAATATGGAATTGTTTTTGAAACTAATCAATATTTCGAGGCAGTTGAGGGAGTTTGTGGTAATGTACGAGTATGTGCGGTACAATATGCCGACGACCGTGCACAAGTTACTATTACATCATGACATTATAAAAATGTCTGTTCAATTGGTTGATTGTTTGAAGTAAAGGATTCGAATGAAGCAGATCGAAGTATAGAGAGGGGGAAATCATCACGTTCATTGACGAACAAAGATATTTCGACTGGATTAATGTTAGCTTTTGTCCTTATAACGTTTAACTTTGAGACGTGATCGAGTGAGCGATAAATTGGAATATCAACAAGAAATACAATACTTACTAATTTCCATTACAGTTTATTGTAAAATAAACTAATATAATTAATAAAGCAATACAAAAATGTGTTTAAGTATCACCATATGCCTGAAAATATGTCTGAAATTTATTGGTTTTAAATTATACACCGTTTAACCACATTACGACTCTAAAGCCAAAAAATGACGTTTTCCATGTTGTTAGAAAACTTCTGGGTGTGTTAGGACCACCCTTATCAATTCAAACCCATTTTTTTAAATCATATGCCGAAATGGAATCGAGAGTATTAAAATATCCTAGTTTCGTGATTGGAAAGTTTTAAAGATTTTGGACAACTTTTGTACTGAATGGCATCAATGTGCGACGCGGAACAATATTGACTAGCAATAAATATCCATAATAAAGAAGTTGTAATGCCCTCGGCATGATACTGTACCTTGACGTGGTCCGGGGGCTTTTCCACCAAAGCAGTATGATCAAATTTAGTACTTAAATTGGCGACCTTTATTACCAACTTATGCCATTGTCGAAATAATGTACAATGTGGGTTTGGGGCCAAGTACTCTCTGGAGGCATCTTGGGCTTAGCGACGAGCCCCAACCTGGGACTATCCTAAATTTGGACTGTACCATGTCAGGGCTCCCGAAGATGACAATATACCAAACAATCTTTGACAGCCCTACGCGATAACTCATGCACACCTACGCCCGCGATCTCCAAAGCACGATAGTACCTCATTGATAAAATGATCGTGTTAGCATGCACAAATTTACAAACGCTAACCCACAGGCGCCGGTGTTCGCGCGGTCACGGGTAGATCACGTCCGGAAGTTTGCTCCATGGCTGCACCATGGCTGCACGACTACAGAACCGAAACTATACTCGCGAAGCTGCATACACGCCATCACACCCGACTTACATAGGCCCAGACGATCGAATACGCTACCATACAAATGTCTGAGTTCCTCGTCGTGAATTGGCAGGGGCGAACATGCAAATGCAATCGTCCACTAATACATCCAAAATCTACGCGAATACGCGAAAGTGATTAGGAAGAACGCACTCTCTTTTAGCATCTGAGCCATACTGCGAAAATTAAGTATCAAATTCACGGTCCGCGCGCGATCATCTAAGAACACACGCGAATATGTGAATGGAAACACGGTTATGAAATCGAATTTATACATGCGAAGTTACATGCACGCTAGCACACGCGACATACAAACGCCCACGCGATCGAACACGTTAACGGACAAACGCTCGAGCCCCTCGTGATGATGCACGCGATCGTGACGTCCCTGTGTTTACACATGTCTGTACCGTACAACAAATATCATTTAGAAGCACGACCCGCTGCAATTGATCTCGTCTGCAATTGTAGTGACGGGTAGCTCTTCCGACACCCTAGCTCTACAGCTCCAGTAGAACAACTTTCGAAAAAACATCCACACACTCTTACGCAATTGGTGAGCATCCACGCCAACTCAGACAAGTATGCACCTCTGGACTCGAACGCTAAAACTTACACATTCCACGCACAAACCACCACAGCAGGACTCACAATTAGACATATACATACATAATCACACGTAACGATTACAGGTATTCGTCTGGCGACCGGGTGAAGTACATCTCATACGCAGAACTTATCATTTCAATGATGGCCTTGGATCTGCGTCGCCTGTGTTCAAGGCACCATAGCTTCGTCCGTCAGGTCAAAGATGTATGAGACCCGCTAGTCACCACCCTCGGCCCTAGCTGCCCATAAAGGGATAAAAAAAATAATAAAGAAGTTGTAATGTCTTTTTGTTACTAACATAATGTGATAACAGTCTAGTTGAAACACCACCAACATTTTCAGTCAGTCGTATTGAATCAAACATGAATCCAACAGTCCATTTTTTTTTCTTCAAATACCAAATTAATAATATCTTAATGCTCAAAGTTATTTTCAAATGCACCCAAATGATGAGTTGATGATTTTCAAAGTTTTTATGCTGTTATAAACTTAAACTCTAAAAATAACATCCAATGGGGAGGGGGGTTGCTTCTCTAATCCTTCGCCCATCACATCACATGAGTGGCACCAGTTGGTTTTTTAATGTTAACATAAAACGCATCTATGACCTATAATTCAATATCAATTCTTCAAAAGAGCTAATGAGATTTTTGTAAACAAACTTGTTTTGCTCACCAGTGGCACCAGTTGGTTTTTTAATGTTAACATAAGCTGAACTACACAATAGGAGTTACCATAATAACACACAAAATAGTGAAATCACAGATAACAGACAATCAAGTTAGCGCGTAATTGAATTGAACTTTTGAACGGTTCGAGACAGAGCTTGATTGTTTTCGATGAAGTTGTAGAATAACACAATTGAGACAAACTTGCTGAAGACACGGAAGATCTAGCTTTTATACTTTCCATTGCACGAGAAATCCAAATTTAAGCTTGTTTCTTAAAAACGGTTTTATTTCTATAACTTTTGTAGCTTTTATTTTACGCTTAAGTCCCCTTTGGATATATTGAAGATTATTTATGAGTGCATAATTTGCGGTGAAACACCAACTACTAAATATTTTTCTTTTCAAAGTTATGAGAACTTTTATATAAAACATAAACCTTTTTCAAATAGCATTATCTTCGATTAGAGTACTTTTTTCATTTCGACTTTAGAGGTTTTGACCTTAGGGTCATTTGCTTCTTTTCGGGTCAAAGAAATCTCCTCAGAAAAAACTCTTACGCAATTAGAGCACCTAACATTAAATACCATTGCTGTCATATGAAATAGCATGCTTTGTAGTATAGATCACCAAATAATGGCAAATACGAAATTTTTTATATTATATTTGCTCAAAAATATTTTAGTTTTTGTAATAAGTATATATATATATAAGAAACAGTTCTCTTTCAAAATATCTTAACCCCTTCATGCCCATGTTGTTTGTGGACAACAACGTTTTTAATCAGCTATATTCAGTCAAGATTTGCTCACAAAAACAAGTAAGGCTTATTAATTAGACTAATATCTTTAATTTGAGCATTAACAGTTACAAGGATCAGCTCTAGAACTGAAGTTATTGCAATTAGTCTGATTGGATTCCAATAGAGCAGTGCTACCAGGGACAGCTTACGTTGACGACGGAAAATGAATTTTTCATATATCTTCTTTACGTTGCAATACTATTGAAAACTGATAAAACTTATCAATTTAGACTGTCGTTGGCTACGTTTTCCACGTAATTAGACTACTGTTTTCATTCTAGGAGAATTGTATTAAGCATTGGAAGGTAACAATTGAGCAGCTTCTAGCACTGCGAGGGAAGCACCTCTCCTTATGAAGATATCCCAAGTAACAATTGAAGTTTTATAGCATGCTACAAGTGCAATCTAAGTTTTATCAGTGGCTATAAAACTATCATAAAACCACAATTGTTACTAGGGAGGCTTTTTGTGTTTCTTGACTCCACCGTTTTCATGGAAAAATAGTTTTGAAACCCTACATGCACTAGAAAAAAGTTGGGCTAAGTAAGTATTTCTATCTTAATGAAACATCAAAACTGCAGAAGTTATATAAAGAAAACGATTTTTTTAAGAAACGCCTTAATTTATTTTGGTAAATTTCTTGTAAAATGAAAAGTACACGACATAGAGTTCCAGTGTTTTCGACAAAGTTTATTTTTAATTTTATTTTTTTCAAATTTCTTTTTCAGTTTTCTTTTTTTTTCCAACGTATCCTTCAGATGTTTTTCAGAGTTTTTGAAGGCAAACATTTTCTTATAATACATCAAAACTTTTGCTTCTATTATTCAAAAGATATTAGTACTTATAATATAAAGAATAGCTTTTTTGAAATCAATTTTTATGAAATTTTAAAAAATATCGCTTTCGTAATTTTTTGCTCAATAATAACTTTAATCACGACCTTATTTGTAGTTGAAAAAGAATTATCTTTTGTTTGCCCCAATGAGTGATATTGGTATTCCAAAGAACCACGTTATTTGCGAAAATGCGCTCATAACTTTTCAATAAAAATAGTTTGATATATGGTGCAAATTATTCACCTTAAAACAATCGTAATGTTGTCTGAAGACTACTTCAGTTTCAAAACAATACCGCAACAGTTATTTGAAAACACCTTAACCTTTTATTTTAAATTGGTTGTAAAATGAAAAGTATGAAAGATAGAGCTTACATGTCGCTGAGGGTCGTTTGGCTCTAGCTAGAATGAACAATGGTTAATTTTTTAATCTTGGTAAATTTAGAACCCCCTTCTCCATAGACTCAATAAGGCTAAGTTGTTTAGTTTTAGTAAAATCTCAAAATTCCTACTAAATTTGCATTTGTTCATCATTAAGCAAAGCACGAAAAAACTTGAAACGTCTCACATGTGTTGAACTGTTTGGTATACGTTCACCAACCTTCCTAATATTATATTACTCTACCACTTAGGGAAGAGTATTTGTGATTCGCCTAGCTTCATTGTTTGAAACTTGGAGTTTATTGTTACTTTTAAATTTTTGGTGCCCATTTAGAGAACATAAGTTTTAAAACAAATAAAAATCCGATGACCAAAAAAACAAATACAAATAGACATTTTTTATGAGTTTCTTAAATTGATAAGCTAATCTCTCCAAACAATAACACTTTTCTACAAAGACACACAACCTAAGTGTCCATTAATTCAGTTTTTGGATTTTGACGTAAGTGCTATTAGTCTTACGATACGTGCGCAAGTATGCAGTATTACCCATATCTACGAATTTGTAAAGTATGTATTAACGTTGTACAAAACGTAGTTCAGCAGATAGTGTTTCAAGATATGAACTTTAAAACTTTCGGAGCGTTTTGCTTGCAACGAATTTTGCATCATAAGAGTGTTAAATTATGTATTACACTTGTAAATATTACACGCAGTATTGCATACCAATGATTGGATGACTTATCGAACCTAGAAATAATTATCATAAGAAGTCTTGAATCACTCGGATAAACGAGATCGAATACTACCGAATACTAAATACACTAGAAATTATTCATTTTGGGTTTTTAACAGTGTTCTAGTCGAGAATACCTAATATTTGATTAAACAACCCCTAGAGCTCATGACGACTAAGCGAATTAAACATGACACGGTGAGGACCCGATTTTGTCTGCCAACTAGGGTCATGAAGCTACTTCTAGAGACTAAAGAAAAATATTTTAACCGCTTCGGTTTATTAAAAAGAGATAAACAAATATATTTTGTCATTGTCTCCATTTTGGCAACCTAAAATTTACCATGGGTCTGATAAAAATGATCCCTACAAAACTTTTGTTTTGAAATGCCATGGAAGTGTGCTAATAATAATCATTATAAGTTTGTTAAGCTCTTTTTCCATTGAAGTTAGTGATATGCGAAAATTTTATTCTATCCGGTTTAAAAAAGTGAGCATTAGTTATTTCAACACTTTTAGTACTTGTTTAGTTCATGTGAGGTAAATCATTCTTTTCCATAAAAGCCTCAATATTAAACTAAGAGTATTAAGCATACTTACCTTTCCAAGTCATTTGAGATTTGCATTTCCATTTAAAAGATAAAATTTCATATTTGAAAGCGCTGTTTTATTATTTCATAAATTTCTCTGAGTCCTCAAAAATTACAAATCTATCTTGTGTGCGATTTTTTTATATATTATTCGTATCAGCACTAATCGACAAAGACTGAACTTTAATGATCAAGCGTGACAGTAATTGCTATTTAGTTTGTTTCATAATTCATAAAAGACTCCTGTTCAGAGGATAGGTAGTTTATATCCTCTCTTTTTAACTACTAGTTGTCGAATCAAAAATATTAAACTTTGAAGCACTTAACATTCCTGCGTTTACTCGAATCGCTTGCAAATTCTAGTTGACGTTAAAATATGTTATTTAATTATTTTATTCATTGGACTTTGTTCTCTGATTCTAGCTATAAGATGACTTTTGTTCGCATACTCATTCTCCAAAATGCTATAATAATAATAATATAATACGTAACTACGTAATTGTAGCGAATGAAAAAAAATCAAACTAACTGCTGATGATGTCTGGAGACTTGACGATTGCTGCTAACAAAAACTGGAATCTGCTCGGCGGCTGTCGGCTGACTTGACTCGATTTGTCACTGTTGCCAATGAAGCTGGGTCCAGCGATGTTTCTTTATCTCATATTTTGCTTATGTATTCGTTAGGAAGGTCAATGTTCCACGACTCTTTACTAATCCACGATCGACCGTATTCACCAGTGTACAAGCGGACAGTGTGGTGGGGGTTATTGATTGTGTTGATGATGTAATAATCAAGAAACAATCGGAATGGAAAGAGAAGAATTGGTTGACAGAAAAGGAAAATACATGTAAAGAATGTTAAGAAAAGTCAATGTTCTAGATAACGAGGAAAGAGTAAACGATAATGCTAGTATGTACTATAAATAAGATGATAATATCAAGATAAACCGAACTCGCGATGTCCGTGTATTTTACTGCATAGGACTATGCAAAATTTAACTCGTCGCAATCAAACGACGTTTTCAACAATGCCATACTGTTCAAAGTTCACTGTAAGTGGTAAGAAGGTGAATGAAACATGGCAATGCGTATTTATGTACAACGATATCGCGACGCTGTTAGTTTTGTTCTATTTACATTTACATAGATTTACAAAATTTGTCCATGTACATCATATTTACAAGCAGCATTCGCTAAATGATTGTAGTAGTCTTTATAGTTAGCTTTACGTTATTGAATACTAAAAAGTAGGACAATGCCGAGAGCTCGTTTTGAACCATGCTAATAAGTAATTTTATTTTATTGGACTAAAACTTGATGTTTTCACAGAGTGATGATGCGAAATTAATGTTTTATCGGTTTCAAAGTATCTATCGCAATTTTAGCCACGTTCAAGCTAGTCAGATTTGGATAGTTCAATGAACAGTGCTCTTAAAATCCTAACGAGCAAAAATGGTGAAAATAGGCATGCAGCTGTAGAACAAAATCTATAAGAATCTGGTTATTATGTCCGAAAAAAATGTTACTGTTGAAAAAGGTCACTGTGTGAGGTGTGAGTGTGTGCAGAATGTTGGTTTTCCGAATTGAGAAAATTCAGCTGCTACGTGGTGAAAAATCGAAAATAAACTTTCAGTAGTCTAGTTCGTCTTCCTCATCGTCACTACGGCACAGAAGTTTGCTATAAAATATATGAGAGAAAAAAAGCGAAAAATGATATCCTTCTGTAAGATTTGGATATTGCAAAAACGCAGATTATGCTGGCAGACAAATTTCTACAGGCTTAATAATAAATGTTGATTAGAAATGATATGAATGTGAAATCATAACTGCTGCAGTGTCTAAGCCTTAAAGTGTTGTTACGATTAATCAGCACCGTACTGGATTTCGATCGGATTAGATCTGTGATCGAAGCGGATTCGTAGTCTTATGATCCTAATTGTAGTTCAGTTAAATTTCATGATCAATACCTGCTACCGGAATTTTCTTTTGGTAGAAAATTTATGTACGAGTGATGATCAATATGATAGTGTATTGCATGGTTGTACTTTCGAACAGATGTAACATGGTCAGTGCTTTTCCACTGCAACACTGGTGCAATCCACAGCTCTGATATTTTTCAATATAATGAAAGTTATTTCTCAATAAGCTAGTTTTCCTCCAGTTCAACAAAGACCCCATGTATATATAAATTATTGTAAACTAACTCTTGGGTCAATTATTTCAAGTAGATCCTCGCCATGACTTGCTATAAAATAACTTCTTTGCGCTTTCCTCATTCTACACGTACTTTTTCGACATACCAACATAATTTGGATCAGCTAAAGCGTTCTACAAAAGAGCAATCTAAGCGTAAGCAACCTTCATTGGGGCTAAGGAGTCTGTTGGTGTAACGAGTGCTCTTTTGCGAAAATACTAGAATCATCTATTTCCAATCACAACTCATCCAAAGATGATGTAGGTATATCGATGGGATATATCGATTATATTTCTACTCTTGATATCAATAGAGAGAAAAGTGATGTCCCTTCGCAGAAATTTACACACAAGAAAGGGGAATATACTAACTAAATCATCTACTTCAAAGAATAACGACGATCCAGGCGATTTCCGGTGATGGTCTATTAAGTACAGATCAAAGTCACAACGACCTTCGAATATTTGTAACCCTAGACCTCCAGCTCGAAAGAACAGGTTGGATTTGTTCGAACACTTCATTGCTCGACTGGAGCTAGAAACTTAATATTCTGCATTTTGCCAAGCACCCATTTTTTCGGATAGCTTCAGCTCCAAACAGTTAAACCGGCCTGGTACCTTTCGCATTGCGACCAGTTCAGATTTGCTGACGATTTTAAATCATTTGGCATGCTTCGGAGAAATTAGAAGCACAAAAAATTAAGGGTGGATAAGGTGGCTCCGTTGGTTATTATACGACTTTGAATTTCCAATAGGCTTCACCTTATCAAAATGAAATGTTTGAAGAATTCTCATTATAAAATTATTGCAACTATGGTCTTGTCCCTAATATCCATTTTGGGGTTCTTTATTGGCAATTATAAGCCAACGTGTTTGGTATCTTCTAGTAGCTGTACAACAGATGCTGATGATGAAATATGTAGGGCTGTGATAGAGTATGATTAGAGTAGCATAAATGAATCTTCAGCATAAACGTACAGCAACTAAGAATCTATCCCGCATTTTACGGGAAGGAAAAGCTTCCATGGCGTTGCTTTAAGAATCGTATTTCCATAAAGGAAACTTTTCTGTTGGAAAGTTAATTAACCCCGTCTTCGCAGCTTTCAATAAAAATGATATGACAAATCTACGTGAAATGCCTCGTGCATGTATTCTTGCGAATAATGCTATTGACGTATGTCTTATATCCGACCTCACATTCACGCTTTTGTGCTGTCATGATAAATATGACTGTTGATAACATAAACAAGAAATATGTCTATCGTTTGGCATATTTGCCGCATAATGAACCGTCACCTTCTAATAATTTCAAAAGGGTCGTATCATACTGTAGCAGAAATGGGCTTCCCCTCATAATCGACGATGATGCAAATGTACCGAATTGATGGAATACTTAAGTAGTACTAATCTGCACATACTTAATGTAGAAAATAGCTCAACATTTACAAGAGCTGGCAGCGAAGAGGTATTAGGTATGCTCTGACGGTATTACGCATGAGTTGGCAAACTGGCTCGTACTAAACGAGCTCAAACTGTTATCTGATCATAAAAACATCGTGCTCATTTAAACGTCTCGCTAAATATCGTCACATATCGTAATCCCAAATCTACAAACTGGGACCTCTACGAAGAGGGCTTGGCGACTAGGTTTCATGGGTCGTCGGAAGATCGATTGAATCTCCAAGTGACTTGGATGAGGTCGTGGATAAAATAAACTCACTCATAGTAGCAGCATACTAAGCGGCTTGTCCGCTTCGTGCTTTGCGTGCTTCTAGAGGAAGCCCTTGGTGGAATACCGAGCTTGTTAGACTAATAATGTTATGTAGAAGAGCTTAGAATCGCAGATACAGGGACGGGTCGGAGGCATTTAAATTGGCTCACAAAGCATACAGAAATGCTCATCGATCCTCTGAGCGCAGTGCTTGGAAAAGCCTCTGTCTCAAGTCTCAACGAGACTAGTAGATTAAATGAGTTTTTTTTGAAATTGAAATACTTTCAAGTCTGACGAAGATGAAGTACTCAACTGTCTTTTTGATACACACTTTTTAGACTTACGGAGCCATCACCGACGACTGCCCCTGAGTTCTTTGAATTGCGACAATTAAATCGATCAAATGGGCGATTGAACGTTTTGCTCCGTATCTCCGGGAAAAGATGAAATCATTCCAGTTCTACTTCAAAGAGGATATGAACACTTTAAGCATATTTTAAAAAAAATCTTACTTGTAGTTTTGCAACAGGATACATTTCATTATAGCGTGGCGGGAAATAACTGTAAAATTCATTCCCAAAGGGGGCCGCGTTACTTATGAGGAGGCAAAGAGCTTTAGACCGATCAGTTTGGCCTTCTCAAATCAGTGGAACGTTTAATCGACCACTACATTCGGGATGTTAGCTTGGGCGAGCATCCGCTGCATGCAATGCAACATGCATATCAGCGGGGAAGTCTACTACCACCTTGTTGCACAATGTTGTCTACAGCATTGAGCAAGACTTTCGCAAATGCAATCAAGCTTAGGAGTTTTGTTTATATTGAAGGTGCTTTTGACGACGTGTCTTTTGAATCCATTTTGATCGCATCACAAGGTCATGAAGATCCTTCTTATATCGCGCTTGCAATGCTTAGCAACCGACGTCTGAGCTCATCGTTAAGATAAGTAGGGATACGGAAACTGAGTGCCTTCAGATGTCCTCAAAGTGGTGTGTTGTCACCACTTCAATGGAAACTTCTCGCCGATGGCTTGTTAAGGAAATGTAATGAGTTTGGGTTTGCGGCATGTGGTTTCGTATCTTCATGTGGGACTATCAGTTATCAGTTATTGAAATTATTGTCGCAGATCAAGATATGTACGTTGGAGCAATTCTTGACTCAAAACTAAATTGGTCAACTCACATCGATTTCAGAATAAAGAAAGCTTACATGACCTTCGACCAATGTAGACGGGATTTCGGCACATCTAGGAAACTCAAACCCAACTACATTTAGTGGATCCACACAACAATTGTTATATCAATACTGGCATACGGGTTTCTTGTTTGGTGGCAGAAGGGAAAAGTCACAACAATCCAATCAAAGTTAAACCATCTTCAGAGGATCGTCTTGATAGCGAGGACTGGTGCGTTCACGACAACACCTACTGGTTACTTGGGATGAGTATATACTTACTCCCAGTGATCTTACACTCACGTGTAGTTTTCCTTTTAAAAATTTCAATGTGAGAATTCCTCCCCGTGAAGAAGGCTGTTTGGTTAGATGGAGTAACAACTTCAAGAATACGTAGTTTTTTGTACTGACGGCTTTTTTTTGTTGAAGGGGCCGAGCCAATGCTGGTGTCTATTGTCGTGAAATGAGATGAAACAAATCTCATTCGCTTGTTAGATACAGTACCGTATTCCAAGCAGGAATCTTCGCGATTCTGAGTGTCGTATAATCGTCACTTCAAGAAGGACTTTGCGGTAAAAGAATTTATTTTTGCTCTGACAGCCTAGCTGTCCCTAAAACACTTAGTTCAGCAGATTCGTGGTCGAAATTAGTAATCACATGTCACATCGACGAACTTATAGCGGTTCTATGTTCTACCTTTTATGGGTACCCGGTCATTTCGGTTTTATTGGTAATGAATGGGCGACCGAATGGGCTAGGGCGAGCGCTGCGACTGACTTCGTTGGTCCAGAACCAGTTCTACCTCTGTCGGTAAGCTGGATAAAAAACAAGATTCGTTCTTGGGCTGCATCCAAACATGCCAACAATTGGCGTAGTTTGCAAACTTGCGTTCAAACAAAAACTTTTCTATCGAATGTGTGTCCGAAAATTTCAAAGAATTTGTTGTTTTGCCACAATTACTTGTTTAGCCAGGGAAAACAAAATTATTACATGGCTACTATATAGCGTGCTGAGTATTATTCGTGCGATCTTTGTGTATCTGATTACGGAACTTCATATCATTTGATATGTAACTGCCCTGCACTAATGCAATTGCCTACCTGAATTTTTAGTTCTCCATACATAGATGAACCTATGAACAGTAAGCTGAAACTCAAGGATACACTATCGTTCCTAAACCAGTGTGGTAAAAAGTTTGTTGGGAGGTTCTGAGAATCCAGTCGATTATAGAAAAAATGCAGCAATCATTTTGCGGTATCGACGACCGATCTTTGGAATTTCTAATGACAAAAAGTTAAAATCTAAACTATAGCTTCCAAAAAGTCAAAACAAATGTTTATAAACCTAAATCGGTCTAAGCCTAATTTGAATAACAATATCTCTTCGGGGATGTTGTCGTTCTGTAATCTCAATACCCCTTGATATATGCACTCGTCGAGAAGTGCCTTTTATTCCATTGGGAATGCAGAATGCTTCGGTATTATCTATGTTTTTTGTGTCGTTATTTTCCTTATGTCTAATCTTACCCAGAACGGTAGCAACCTAGGGAGCAAGGGGGATTTGCCCCACCACGCGTTTTCCGCCACACCGCGCATTTTTCTCATACATGAAATAGATACTAGAAAGGAAGGAAAATTAAGAATAATCAAATAATAATGCAATTAAGAGATCTATGGTATTTTTAACAGTGAAATAATTAGCATCTGCCCGAAATTTTCGAAAAGTTTTACTACCTAGCAAACCGCCAACACATAAATGTGCGCGCCGCGTTTTGTTGTAATAATTAGCGACGGTAAAACTCGTAGCGTTTTCGAGTGAACTCTCTCAGATCGCTATGAGAGTGCATTTCGCTAAAACTGGCCACTAAAACCTGCTCAGAAATAAATCTGATACCGCTCTCAGAGTGATCTCCAAAACGCTATCAGTTAGTTCGTGCGCGCAATATGCCGGTGTTGAGAATCATCGACTTTTGGATAGCAGTCAGCTCCTTCTTCAACTTCTGCTCCTTCAGCGCCTCCAGTAGCTTTCACGGATCGACTCCAGTCGTCGAAAGTACAACAGGAACAATTTTCGGAACCTCATCCAACCTCAAAATGTCCTTCAATTCTACGAGCAGCAAGCGATATCTGGCAACTTTTCTACCGTATCTAACAAATTGTTTTCCAATAGAACGGCGACGTCGATTATGGTGACTTGGACTTGTCATATCTGGGCGGCTGTGGTGTAGGAATTGGTCCGATAGAACAATGCGATCCTAGTACAGCTTAAAAAGGGCATTTTCCGGAACAGGTCCAAGCAGATAACGGTAGTTCGGCACATTCTCTTCCGAATGACCATGTTGCAGCGCCCATTGCTGGTGCAAAATATTAGCAACGCTGTTGTGACGCTCGATGATCTCGAGCAGCGAATGACACATCCGGCATATACCCTCGACGTTTTGGCGCCAAACATGCCTCCTGCCATTCCACATCGGCATTATCCTGTCCTGGATGGCTATCATGTCGGCCTCGATTACTAAAGACAGTTCACCTCGCTTGAACCACAGGTTTGATGCATCCTTGTCGACGTACGGCTTCTCCAACTGGTGGGAGTGGGCAATCAGATTGCCGTTAAGGTTGTAGTTCGCATGGTGAAGCACAAACTGCTTGATATACTCCATATCGGTTGGCATTTTCCACAAAGTATTCTTGCAGTCGTGGAACCTGCGCTACTCATAATGACTGGATGTTGACTATTCCTTGTCCCCCTTTATCCCGTAGCAATATGAATCTCTCCAGTGCAGAGCTGCAAATTTTCAACAGTTTGTTTTGAACTCGAAGGAGGAAAAATTCTCAAATCATGCCCTACTATGTTCAATTCGTAGTTGTTCGTTTCCATTATTCATTCAAACAGCCGACCTGCTCAATCATTTTCCATTCATTTTCAATTTCATTGACCCTGTGAATATCTCTTTACTGGGGTATTGACTAGGTTTTTCAAGCAAAACTACTCTGAACATAGTTCTTACTGTCCATGTAAGCTTGAAAACGCAAAACATGACGACATTTACCCTAAACTGGTCTCTACAGAGCAGATTACAGCTGTGGTTGGTGAATAAAAAAGCATCAATTTGAAATGAAGACGTACGATTCAGTTATGAAAATCCCGCCAACTTGAAAGTGAATGAGTGAAGAGGCTTTGAATTTGAATCATGGTTGGGTTTGATTGAACTGAAAGTTGGCATTTGAAAATGAAAATTTGCACCACTGCTCCAGTGTCGACTGAGTAGAGTGCATTCCTGCTTGTCTATCCACCTTCTTCAATCAATCTCAAGATCTTCCAGGGCAGTCCGGCTTGATTTGATGACGCCGAAACTATAGGTCAAAACGGGGACAGCGAACGTGTTCATTGTTATGACCTTATTCCCAGCATTCAGGAATGACTTCAAGACACAATTCAGTCGAGAACTTATCTCGGCGCTCAAGCTTGACGTCAGTGAGACGAATCACGAGGAACTACCGGAATCACGAACCATGTCCCGAATCATCTCGCCTTCGTCGATCTTATAGCCACCAGTGTCGACCAATCGCCCTAATAGTAGCTGAACAGATCGACATTTCTCCAAACCAAACTCCATGCTGATGCCGTCACATCCTTTCGATTAGTTTGCTGACTACACGCAGCCGTTCCCTCGAGTCAGCATAGATCTTGAGATCGTCTATATAGAAGGTAAGGTTCACGTCTTCCGATGAGCTCTGTCCATAGCTTATCTGATAGCCATGCTCGTTTCGATTGAGTGTCCTATTGAGCGGATTCATCGCCAAACAAAACCAAAGCGGGATAAGGGAGTCGCCTTAGAATGGCCCCTCAAAGTGCGGAGCGTTTTAGACCGCAACACGTTTTCCCCTATTCTGAGCTGCAGTGTTGTCAACTACCTCTTCATCGCCGCCCGCAGGAACCCTACGATTGCAGGATCAGAAATTGATGAGGAACGACTGCGGTATGGAGTCGTTGCCTTCTTGAAATAGATATAAGATATACTAAGGTTCTGTTGGTTACACATTGCTTGTCCAACAGTGATTGCATCGTTGATGGCTTGATTTTTGCAGGTGATAATGGTGCTCAGGATCTTGTGCACACTTGCTAGACAGGTAATTGGTCTGTACTTTTACAGGTTGGCCATGGACATGTTGCTGTCCTTGAGGAGGCGAAGCTCGCCGATCTTTTTTCGTTTCTTTACGCGGTCAGCCTTCTAATAGCGGCACGTTTGTTCGAGATTCGACTCTCCAATGTCCGCTGTCATGGAAGTACTCGCCTTTCCCGGTGATGTTGAGGCGGCTCCCCTCTAGTCGTGTGAGTCGGCGTCCTAAACATCTAACGGTTGCCACTGCAGTACACAAATTCCAGGTGCATTGGAGGAACGTTTCTGTTCATGATCTGAAGTTCGTAGGTTAACTTAAAAGAATACTGCAACTTTGCCCTCCACGGAAGACATAATGGCTATGGCTCTGGGCTTACTACCTTCACAATCCTTCCCATCAGGAGAATGATGAAAAGGCAAGGCACAAATCTCCGATCAACGTAGCAAAATTTGAACCAGACGCTCCTGGTGGCACTAGGAATCAATTCAGGAGTGGGTCGATTTATTTTGGCAAAATTCATTTATTCTGGACAATTTAGCAAACTTTGTGGAACTGAAGGGAAGTTAACTCATTTAGATATCGAAGAACATTGGTATGTAATATGAATATGAACTGAATTAAGTGATACTTGGTGTTAATTTCCGCTTTAATTTGGAAGCGAGATTGCAAATAAGCATATTTAGACCGTGACATTGAACCAAATTGAAACTACTATTAGATATAAGAATATTTGAAAACAATTAAGAAACGGTGTGTAAATGTATGTTACAAAACACTGAAATACTTGTTTGGCGTACGCATATCGAGAGCTAGTGAGCTGGTCTATTGCGCATCGGAAGATGGAATATATTGCATCAGATATTGTAAATATTTAAACCGAGGATGTCTAGCGAAAGGATACACACAGACACACAGAATTGGGAAAATGCTGGTGGCGTGTTTGTCTTTGGTCACTTTGAACATATCAGATTGTTTTGCTTTTGTTAACTGATTGTGGTTTGGGCTGAGGTCATAAGATCTACTACCTTCGAAAGAAAAAGAGAAGCATTGCAGGATTAATCTAGATCGTGCCATACTTACTTTTCTTTAGTGGGATACTTTTCTGCGTAGACGCGTGGTGATTTGTGGCAAGCCTTGTCGCAGCAGGGACAGTACCAATAGCTTAGCACCCCAATCGAGACGGCAAAGAGCACATTCGGTATGATCAGCGAGAGGATGAGATGCTTCAGATTGTCATCCCACGAGTAGCGAGCTACTACCATCTCGGGATAGGCACGACTGTAGTAACAGGGGAAGGGTTCTCCTACGTGAGAATACCTAACAGAGAAATATAGAAGATCAGTTTAAACCCGTCATTGTCCGAAGATACAAATCCCACGTGTATCTGTTTACCCATATTTCTTTGCGAACTCAGTGCAATTAACCCGCGGTGGATAACCGCAGCCTTCCGTGTTGACTAGGAACTTGGTATCCATCACGTCCCACTCTAAAGCATCGAGATCTCTTGGTTCTTTCTGCAGTGTGTGATATGCAATCTTGGTATAGTTCACCAGCAGCTGATGACATCGTATGGCGGCTGTTGTACAACCTTCACGGCACGAGCTCCAGGTGCAGTTTCGCATTCCTTCAGCGTACACGTGATCGGTCACCACACACGTCACCGGAACTGGGTCGTAATCAGCTACAATAGTCGATATGGCTGGATCCACCACGAATGGTATCAGAAACAGAAAAGCAAAAACGGACAAGATGGCTGTAGTTCCTAAAAAAAATGATGTCTTTGCTATTGACAAATGCTACTGAATGAATTGCAACCTACCTAGACATAGTGAAGTATAGAACTTGGCTTTCTCCAGCAGTTCTGCAATCATTTCTTCCCGCGTAGGCGGTTTCGGTTCCTTACTGCTGGATTCGGCTATGCTCGCCGTTCGACTGTGCGCGAGGCTAACTTTGCTGTTGTTTGAACTTGGTTTACTCATCGTGGTCAGACTGGGTGCCGCTGACAGAGTCGACAGAGATGAATGTAGGTCATTGGTCGATCTCATTTTGCTTTCTGTGCTAATGATTGTTGGTTGCATGAAGTGAAAATGTGTTTTTCTCTTGTTATCCTTGTTGGTTAGTTTTAGTTTCTCTATTTAAAGCGATTCTCATATGTTAAAGATTTTTTTTTGCTTCCGTGCGGCTTTTGACCTAGCTTTGACTACTGATAAATCGATTATTTTACTTTCTGCTATTTGCTATTCAAGATGTTCCAAGCATTGTTAAATTGTTTTAGATTTGATAATTCACGCATTCCTCTGTTCATTCAAATTTCTGCTGATGGTTTACAGTGTTTCACTAGCGTCAACGTACGGTGCAACTGTCGGATGGTCTGACCATGTTGGATCCGTCGACGTTCCTATTACGATCCTTTTCCTTTTCTTACGTTCCGTGTCTGACTGAGTTCTCGTGTTTATCAATGCGTGGTGTAAAATTTCCTCGTTTGCGGCTAATAAAACATTCAACTGAGTCTAATTCGATAAAAATAAATTTCAGTAGCAACAAAGTTTATACAATTCACGTGACAAAATACAAAACACTATTTTTCGTTTTATCGCTTATTGATGCAGCGTCAGATCATAGCAGGTTGCTTCACAAAAGCCAACATTAACTTGAATTAACAATATTTATATCAAAATCGAGCGTTCTTGTTTGGTTCTAACACAACTAGAGTTAGTATGCTGGGAGTACAGTTCAGGGTACCGTTAACTTATCATGTTGGTCGTTGGATGTACGTGAGGAGTTTTGTTAAAGTATTCTATAGCGAGGTTGCGTCTGAGCCTCCCAAGGGTTGGAGTAGTACGGATCGTGCGCGGTTACTTAAGTAGTTGAGGGGTTTCAAATGTGTTATTGTCTTTGGAGTTTAAAACTGGTTCCGTTTCTTCTTCCTTGCTCAACTTAATCAAGAACAATTCAGTTGCACAATCAATATAATGTAGACGAGAATTGTAGAGAACACGACTTATTCGTTCGTTCGAAAGAAGAAGAATTTGAACTGTAGACGCAAATTAGTGCAGTGAAAATACACCCGATTGATGAACTGGACTGTCTTCTTGCAGTAGAGGAATGCCTAGAATCGAAACAGAAAAGAACCGATTATTATATCGAAAAATCTTGCAGGTGACGAAGCATTTTTTTCCAAATTATGACAGCCACAGCTCCCAAAACATCAAGGATTTTTTTCATGTACTCGCCTTTGTCCATAATTCGGCTCCAGTTTGCGGCCAACTCGAACAAAATCCTTGAAGTTTTGACGTGTAAAACGATGACGGTGGAGGGGCTGCACATATGTTTTGTCGTACATAATAGGTTGCAACAATATGTTGGAAAAAAAGTCTCAGTCACCGAAGTTATCGCAAAATAGTCAAAGAAAACAATTGTCCTTACGTGATGGATCTCAGAGAGCCATAACAGAGTCGCCACCTCCACCGCCATCGCCAGATTCGGTGTTAGGTTTATTGGAACACCCATCTGCCAGCAATTGCTTATTAGCACAACCAACAAAACGCATTCTCGCATCATTCCCGATGAAAATTGTCTTTTGACAGAATGTCAAGGTTAGGCAGGAAACAGCAAACAAAATAGTTGGAACAAAGAATCCAATAACAAATTGTTTGTAGGTGGTCTCCAAGCTGAATCGGGCAACAACTTTGTCCGTGTTCGCTTTGGAGTAGAAGCAAGGAAATCGGGCGCGGGCATTGTGATCTGTTCCATCTTTTCCATATTCTTTTAGAAAATCTTTACATTCATCCTGTAGAGTATTGACACAACCTTCCAAGTTGATCATGAGCCCAGATTCGTTTGATATGGTCAAGTCTTGCTCTAGGGGTGCAATCGTTTTCAGTGGCGTCGAAACAGCATAGTGCAAATAGCTCAGATAGGTGAAGTTGGTCAGATCGGTTAGCTCGTCCTTCTCCAGAAGCGATCCATTGACGCAATCGGTTGCCTGAATACCATTAGTGGTGTTTTGTATCGTGTAACACGACGACATTATAACTTTCCCATCGCTTTCGTTCCATATCTCTTGATTCGTAAGCGTTTCAACCGCAACTGAACATTGCGAAAGATAAACTTTATCTCCACTCAATAAAATCATATTCTTATTCCTAGTCGGAATGTCCACACAACGGCGGTCACAATTGTATGGAGTTTTTATCTTTCGGCATGTTCCACGATTGCATGAGAATAAACCGTGTATGTCGATACACGTAATCTTGCCACGTCGGCCGGAACATTTGAGCGGTGCGTCGGTGTTCTTGAACACACACTCAAATGCATCGGTAATGTTGATGCACATCCCCATGGAACAGTTGAATGTTCCCGTAAGATTCTTGCACTCGTCCGCTATGCAACGAGCCTTTTTCGCATTTTCTTGATCTATCCCATAGCATGTTTTATTTGCCGAATTGGTACAATTTTGAAACGTCAAACTGCTTCCATTAGTACGTAGATGGACGTAAATCTGTATGCAGGCACCGGACGTTTTGCTGAGACACCATTCCCCGCAGGAGCCCCATTCGCAGGCATCCTTATTCAGAGCCTTAGTTGTAGTACACATGACCGGTGTTTCGTCGATACCGCTTTTGAACGCACGTGATGAGGGCATATAGATTGCCACCGTCAGATAAACAATCGCCACCGTACTCAGTACAAAGGTCAGCTGACAGATGCAAATCATTCCACATATCCGTGTGTCCTGGGGCGGTATAATGAGGTCCTCGACGGGGACTGGCTTTTTCTTTCCCATTGTCACGGTGCCCGCGTTCGGCCGAGATTACTGCTATTTCGGTGTTTATCTGTTGACGAGAATCATGCAAGTGAGAGTAAATACGCATTGATACGATTGTGTTTGTATGATTTATCATTAGCTGGTTATGTTTTACTCTTATTAGAGGAAGCGCTTTTTAACGGTAATATGCAATGACCATTGAGAAAGATAGGGTCCGACTACAGCACAGTACAAGAAATATATACATTTCAAACAGTTTTCAGTTCTTTTTTCAAAATATCGTAAATCAACACACTAAGGTTCCAAAGACTTCATTGCTTAATAGCCGACCTTTCTTAAGTAACATTAGGAATTATTTTTCTGATGGCTAGCTGTGTCAGGAGCGAGGAGACTTGATCGCCGCACAGTGGGACGGAATAAAAAAAGCCGGACATTGATATTTGCGATGAAACTATTGGCTATGGCACTTTGATGTCTTCGGAAAGGTTTCTTTATTTTTTAAGTAGTTTAATATAATGTTGAAAAAAATTTATTTAAGAAAGATGAAAAAATAACTTTGCATGTTGTTGCCAAAATTGATAGACATATATGGAAAGTTTGTAGACGAAATGATTTTATGAAACTTTGTTGAAGTAGCGAAATGGCTATCTGTTAAGCGAATAAAGTCATTGGTTCAAGTTGAAGTACAGGTCGGAATACCCCCTAAAAAGTTTTTTTATTGTAACTTTTTTATTTGATTTTTTACAGTTTTTCGATGTTCTAGAAAGTTGTAGATGCTTTCAAAACACACCTATTTGCAGAACAGACTAACTCGCTATCTCTTCGTTTTTAGGATGCATGCCTGTTTTTTGGTATTTTTGGGTTAACTGTAAAAAATCAAATAAAAAAGTTACAATAAAAACACACGCTTTTTTTGATTCCGTCCCACTGTGCGCCGGGGAGATTTGATCCCATCGTTGTAACCCAAAGATGGTTAAGAAAACATAAATTGAATATACTAGTAAGCTGCGTAGTTTTATCTAAACATACATTTTATTTTAAGCAAAAAAAGAAATTGGGAATGTGTAACAAAAATATTCACCGATTCAACAAAGAACTTTTATAGAATCACCTACATACTTTTACATACAGAATTCCAGAAGAATTTCAATTATACGAACATGTTATGATTGAGCTGATTTTTTTGTTCAACTAAATTTTATGGATATTTGATCACCTTCACCATAATCCATACACACCACTGAACATAACAAAATTCACACCATAACAATTGAAGTAATTGCTGCCAGAAAATAACAAAAGTAATTTGTCGAAAATGAACGTTAAAAATAAATAATTCGATCGCAGGAAAATCCGAATAACGCAAGGAATAACGTTACATTCAAGGTTGAAAGTCGGATAAAGAAAAGTCCTTTGTAAGAAACGGATATATTTTTTACGGTTATTATACTGCAGGTTTTCTTTAACGCTCCAGTTCCCAGTTCACTGTAGATGTGAATTGGTTCCGTTGAATTAATCGGAAGTTTAGCTTTTTTTGGCGAAACACTTTGCCTGCCTAAAGGCAGCTGAGCGAAAAATATTCTTTTAGTAGAGGTATGCGCCGCCGCACCACGTCGCAGATTTCAGGTAAAAATTGTTGACATGCTTACCATTTTTTACCTGAAATCGGCGGCGTGGTGCGGCGGCGCATATCTCTATCTTTACTTATAGTACCAAAACTAGCATTATGCGCCATTTTAGCTGAAAAGAAGTAAGTTTTAAAAACTTTGTGCGAACGTTGCTGTTAGAATATAGATAACCTTATCTTTTATTAATATTTAGGGGAGTCTGAGACCAAATAACGGAATCTGTTTTCTCCTTTTGTATTAAACATATGGCGCTGTATCTAGATCTGCACTTCAATTACTATGTAATTCACTCTACAATATGTTTATGTTGCATTACATTCTGTTTTGTAGACGTTGTAAGCGATATTGAGCTTTCGAGCGTAATAGGGTAAAGAGCCAATTTAAGCTCTATTAGGGAGGGTGCCTCACTATTTCATTAATTACTCGGACTACAATTAATGGAATGCGTATAAGTTGGCATGAACATGATTTGTTCTTATGAACCAATATCATCAATCGCCATGATATTGGAGCCAATGCGTTGAACAGTGCGAAAATAGGCCCATTACCCTAGATGAAGTTTTTAAATTTCAACATTTTTGTTATTTAGAGTGAGTATAAAACTATTTTACGTATGACTCGATTTTACGATAGCGAGCGAGAAGAACCTCAAACAAAATTTGTTTGTTTTCCTTGGAATTGCACTTGAAGAATTTCGAAAATTTGCTTTTGATTGTGAAGTATAGGGCGAATTTAAAATGCCGGAACATTGAGCCTGAAAAATAATAGTAAGGGTCGATTGATTTACAGTTTTATTGAAAAGAAATGTGACGCGATCAAAAGTGGCCAGATGGCATCATCGTGCGAAGAGCCGTAGGTTGGCGAGATTTCCGCATCACATATTTAAAATTATGTGATGCAGCCAACAGTCTGCTCTTTGATGCAACGTATTCCCTTTTATGCAATTTACTTAAATTAAAAAAAGTTATAAGCAAAACCATCGCTAGCAGCTGGACCATCTTATTAAACAATTGAACAATCAAAGTACTAGAGAAATACCCCTTACAGTTTAGAAAATTTACGTTCTGATTGAAAACTTGTCTTCGACTAATTTTTCAACCAAGGTTTGAATTATAGTTTTATGAAGCTGGTTTTTCATATTGAGTAAAATCTTTATTAACGTAAATGCAAAATAATTGATTTTCCCATATGAAAACCCATACAAACTTTGAACGCAATGTGCAAACCCGGGAAGCAACCAATCGCCACCAAATTTTGCAAAGGGATTTGGGACCACAAAAGGAACTCAAAAAGTGCTGTGCCCGCTAGATTAAATTATTCTGAAGTTTTTCCATACAACCGCGAGCCACTCCAATATTCACGGTCCGCGCGCGATCATTCAAGAAAACGCGAACTTGCGAATGACCACACGCTCAAAAAAATATTACACGCGAACTTACATACACGATATCACACGCAACAAAAATGTCAACATACCAATGCTCGAGTCCTTCGCGATGATCCACGCACACTTACGCCCACGATCTCGCAAACAGGATAACATCACAGTGACTAAGTGAACGGTTAAGCACTTATAAATTCACAAACGCGATTCCAGGAGTGAACCTCAAACTGGCCGTGTTCGCGCGATCATCCCGGTCAAAAAAAAATGCGGACGAACATGGTCAGACGATATAAACAGTTTGGCGTTTGACTCAACTCGCCTGCAATTTGCAATTTGCGAATGTGATTTAAAGGCAATTTCAACACTTAGGCAAATTTTCTGGCGGCTGAAATGGACTTGGTTGTTTTTGCGTTTTTCAAACATTTGGCTTAAGCTTAAAATTGTTTTTTCAAGCAATTCGCGTGTTCCCTCGTGTATTTTGTTTGTCTAGTGCACTTCATTTAGCCAACGAATGCACAGTGGGACGAGCCTGGATTTAAGTCCATATATGAATGTTATGCGATATTCTCGCTAGTATTTTTTTTCTATCAGCTGAGCAATCAGAGACATTTTTGCGAGATTTTAAGTGATTTGAACGTAAAAAGAAATTTTTGGCAGCTTTTTTAAGGGCGTAATTCAAGTGTATTTGCATAATTTGACCATAGGAACTACATCCGGGAATTTTCGTTTTTCAAATAAATGGTTGATTTTATGCATTGCATTACTTCACCAAAATTATCGGTGTGATAAAATTACATCATAAAATTGCCAAAAAATAAGTCAATAGTTACTTTTGTTAGTGTTTAGATAACAGTTTGTCATGAATTGAATTCAAACTTCAAATGCGATAACAACAACGACGCCCGTGAATGCCCGCGACCACACTATACTCATTCGAAAGCTTTTGATTTTCTCTTTCAAATGAGTATATGCTAGTTTTGCGAAAACTTGTGATAAGCAGTCAAAATTTAAAAAAACTGTGAATGGAGACGCATGGTTATTACTGATATTGAATTTGGATAATCACTTAAGAGCTAGAATAATGACACGAATACATGCACAACTTTCAAATAGCATTGAGAGCATGATCTACAAGGGTTTTACTAGTGATCAAGACTAAGGAGCTGAGTGGGAAGTATGTTTTTTAGATGGTAGAGGTATTACGACTGATTGAAAATCAGCAAATATTTTCAACTATCTGAAATAGGGTATAAAATGTTTCTGGAACTATTTCTTGCTAACTTGCGCAATAAATAGAGTGAACACAGTTGAGTTTTAGTCATTTGGTGAGTCTATTTTGATCCGAATTTGCATAACACTGATATAGCTTAAGGGTATGCGATATTATCCAAATAAAATAAGACCATTTTTAAATGAACCATATACACGAAAAAAGGCTTTTGGATTTATTTTCATTTCTAATTTGAAATAAGCAATCTAAGTAACTTAAAACACACCTACGAAAAAATCGGTAATAATCTTGTTGATTAGTGAATGTAATTAAACATTCCACTAAGATGCTCAAAATGTTTGTTTTGAAAATGATAGAAAATGTAGCTTTCATATCAAGTAACCCACTAACGAAATGAATATTCCAAAATTAGTCGAACACATCTTATTTGATTCGTAAAAACAAAATAGTCATTTCTGAAGCCCCATAATAAGTTGTCAATTAATTCATTTCAATATGGAAAATAAATTCCAAAATTAATATTGAAAAAAATCATTATAAAAGACAAAATACTTACTTTTGAGCCACTCTAATAAGTAGAAAAGCTAATTTCTGATTTTGTAATGAAAATAGAAATTTAGCGCACAAAAACTTTTTTAAAAAAATTTTTGTATCTTCGCTACAAAATAATTCTTTGAGCCACCCTAACGCACAATGAATTTTTTTTACATGTGTTTAGTACACGAAAATTAATATACACAAATTTTAAGAACGACTTCGAAAAAAATATATTTTTGAGAACCCTAAGGAATAGTAAACTCTTGTTTTTGAAATGTTTTAATATCAAAAATGAATTCAGCGTACCAAAATTACATAAAATCTTCCTATTTAAACCGATACGGCAAAGTTTGGACTTTAGTCCACCTATTGTTCTAAGTTGTCCCACTGTGGAATGTGGGAAATTGTGGAATCGTGTGTAAGTATAGTGGAACAAGTTCTCTGACCTAAAGTCTTAATGATAGTCAGATTGTGGTAAGTTTTGGTGTGCAATACAAATTTCACCATTGATTTTTTCTATAATTTGGTGGTGATTACGTAGTGTACTGAAAAGTTTATGTGAGAGATAATGAATCCGAAAATAAGCATTATTCGTAATTTTCATATTAGGCACTTAAAGGCGATTAAATGGCGCGTTTCCCGATCAGAAACACATAACAAAAATATTTCAAAACTATAACTCGCATTGTTACTTGTTATAAATTTCTGTTATTTTAACTACTAACGAGACCTAATTTATAACACAATATGTTACAAAAAATGTGTTTTGTTATAATCTTGTTATTTCATTCTGATCGGGTTCCTGGACAATTTGGGGGCGATTTAAGGGCGGGTAGAGCGGCAAAAATGACGGCGGTAAATCGCCCAAATGTTGCATTTGAAATAGCCCCCTAATTGACAGCAATTTGCTGGCAAATTGAAGGGCAATTAGCGCATCCGAGTTGGCAAATAGCCCTCGCTAGCCAGCAACTTGCACTTTTTGACTGGGATGTAACACATTCCCTGTCAGAATGTGAACCGTACACCAAATATTAAATATCGAAATGACGGTCCGCGTAACCATCCAAGAACGCACGCAAATATACGAATGGTCACCCGGTTACAAAATCGAATTTATGCACACGAAGTCACATGCATGCAAGTACACGCAACTAACACTTCAATATACGAACTCTTAAGCTCTTCGCGATCTACCTCGCACACCTACGCTGGCGATCACGCAAACTGGATAACACCCCGGTAATAAAGTGAATGGTTTAGTTCGTATGAAGTTTCAAAAGCGGTCTCAAACGCGAGCCTACAAATGTCCGTATTCGCGAGATCATGATTCGGTCACGCCTGGAAATCAGTATCCTCCGTCCTAGCAACTCAGGTCCATACTTTTGGTTGGACCAGTCAACCACTAGACATCCACTAGACAACACCTTCCAGGGCGACATGATCGGAAACTCTAGTGATATGGAAGATTTCACTTTCTTCTAGCATCTGAACTGTACACCGAAAATTATGTATCAGATTCACGGTCCGCGCGTGATCATCCAAGAACACACGCGAATGGGCGCACGGAATACGGTCATAATAGAATTTATACGCACGAAGTTACGTACATGTTAGCACACGCGACATACAAATGCACATGCGATCGGACACGTTAACGTACAAACGCTCGAGCGCTTCACGATGATACACGCGCTCGCGAAAAGGCTACGCCTGCACATATCTGAACCGCACAATGAATATCACATTCAAAATCATGCCCCGCCGCAATTGGCCTTAAGCAATGTTTTGGTTGGCGACATTGCCTGTTTCGTCCGCAATTGTAGTGAGTGATTCAGACGGGGAGCCCTTCCGAGAATCTAGCTCTACAGCTCCAGTAGGACAACTCTCGAAAAAAAAATTCGCTGCGATATATTGAAAATCGAGTTAGTGACAATAAATTCTCAGGAGTTATTTCGAAAATATTTGGTGTACATCATATCTCAAATTCTCCTGGACCAATCGTTCTGATAGTTTGCACAGTTCTTCTTCACATAATTGCCAAGAAGCTTTTTACAAAATGTTGATTATTATTCTTTTTACAATAACATGTTGCCCGATTTTTTTTAGCAAAAATGGGACTTTTGACTTCAGTGAGGTATGAAAAATTCAAATATTGAGAATGAAATAAATGCTCCTCTATTTACCGGAAAGTGATGTAAAGAAGAGCTATGCAAAATTTCAACAAAAAAACACAAACGAAGCGTAAAACAAGTTTTTGATGAGACCCGGAGATTCGCTGGTAATCACTCAATTTTCAGTATTTGGATTTAATTAACCTTAGCACTTAACCATCCCTACAGCTTCGCTGTAGTCACTCTAATCCTTATGATTTCCCCGCGAAATGTTTAGAGCCTTGATTTTACACAGTTTGACTACTGTGCACTGTTAGTAGAAGGAAAATCTTTCCAATGAATGACACTGACCACTCATGATGACACATTGCACTTTGATCTGGAAAAAATCTTGCAAAAGGCAACAAACTCCAGCTCTGTTACCACATTCACGAATTAGTCCGCAACTGTACACAAATTTGTATCCATGTATCAGTGACTTAATTGTGATTCAGTGCACCTGAACTTAAAAACACTGCAGTAGTTTTCAGGCCATCACGCAGTAGACTCATTCTCAGTATATTTGACGTCAAGCATTGGTTCTTCTGTTATAATTTTGATCTTTTTTCAAATGGCTTGCCAATAGATTGGATACGATTGATTCAATATCCTGTATCATAATATGAATAACCTTATTATTACCGAAAACGCAAATGGAGGTCTGTCCTCAATTGCGGTAATTTTTTCCACATACCTCACTCCTCTCTTTTTCACTTGCTTGCTGTCACCGTAAAACGACTTCGAGTATGAAGAAAAATCAATTATTTTTTTCAGTTGGGTGGTTATATGTGAAGTCAGTTCACCGATTTGTTTGCAGATAAATTTTGAATTATTTTTAGCAAATAATAGCTTCACACCTTTTTCGGGACACTTACTTGCTATTGTGTTCTAGAACAGTCAGAAGATAGTAATGAAAAGAAAGTCCTTTCTTCTAATTATCGATCTATCTCCACTAGCACCATCGAATTATCATCTCAACTATGTAGTAGAACACTTTTTACGGCATTTTCAGGCATTTTTCATTGGATACAGTATTTTTTATTGCACTAATGAAAATTTTTCACAGGCTGCCCTTAATCACGTACATCCTGTTTCCTTTCCATCAAATGAATGAAATTTTTTCGCTGCTTTCCTTCTTCAATCCATTGTGAGAGAATGAAGACTAATGAGAACAATCTCTTAGAATCAGCCTGCGCGGGCGCATGGTAAATCATGACATCGAGCACGTTGTTGTTGTGCTTCGAGCAAGGACATGTGCACCAGCATGCCACAACAATGGTATGTTTATCTAAACTTCGGCTCGAAGCCACCGTTTGATGCAACGTCATACTGTTTTACAACTTGTAATGTTGGTAGAGACACAGGGTGTGAATTATATCGGGATAACGAACAAACGCGTTATTCTAGAGGAAAAACATGTTAATGTACGTTAACGTACCTAGAATAAAATAATCTAATTGATGTAACTGATATTTTCACACCAAAAAATATGAAATTTATCTTCGACGTTATTTTAAGCAAGATACACTTGAACAAACTCACAACGTAACGAGAAATGGGAGATTTGTATAGATACAATATCACGTCCGGTTAGATGATTCTTGAAATGCTTCACTGCTTCATACACGGCATACAATTCCCGATCGAAGATGCTGGCTCTTTGGTTGTTTGCATTTAACTTACATGAAAAGTAGGCGAGGGGTTGACGGCCTTTCTCCGCAACACAGCGCCGCACAGAGGCGTAACTAACTTCAAATCCTGGCCAAAATAGAAAAAATATTGTTTTTGTTTATTTATCCATATTTTCAGCTTAAATTGTTCTTCGAAACATACTCTAACGTATTGCTTAAAAAAGCGTTTTCGTTTGAAAATTTTTGTATGCAACTATTTGAAATCAGTGATTTTTTTACACATTTTATTAGCTTGAAAGCCATTATCCCTGAATTTTTTAGATTGCTCAAAAACTAATTACCCAAAGTCAATATATAAATCAAAATCGTTCTTTTCATAGCAAACTCCAGCAACTACAATCAATTCTTGAGCATTTTTTCAAAACGTCATATCTGCAATGAGTTACTCTCTTTGTTTACTCTCTCTTTCGATTTAACGGCGTCACTATAACACTTTTCACTTATTTTACAGTACAGATCGAAAGACGGTGGTTTTAACTAGCATATTATGCAAAGAGCTGAGGGATAAATGTTAAAGTGACCGAATTATTAACAGAAGAGAAAGTAAACAAAGAGAGTAACTCATTGCAGATATGACGTTTTGAAAAAACGCTCAAGAATTGGGTTCAATTTTAGCTTTTCTTTGTCATTTTTGGGTAGGTTTTATAAAAGTGCTCACTTTTTTCAATTTTCCACATATTCGTTAGTAAAAAAAAGTAGGTCGGGCAATGTCGGGTAAATCTGTTAAAAGGAGAAGATTTTTTAGAGTGCCCTCTCACTGTTCCACGAAGAAAACATTCCCAATTAATCCCATTCGATTTTTTACAGCTGTTTGAAAGATTTTTCAGATAAAGCACTCAGATATTCCCGTATTTTCCCCAGGAAATACGGTGAGTGCTTTCCAGGCTTCGTCGCACGGATGGCCTCAATGGAGCTGAGACTATCCGAAACGATGAAATAATGGTCTGCTCGTTCAGTGGGTCATTTGTGCGACTTCCAGGGCGTTAAGTAGATTTATTGGTTCGGGCAAGGACTCGAATATTAGTTTTTTCAGGACGTGTATACACGTTAATCTTGTTGTCGTGGAAAATGCAAGAAATGTTGGGATTATTAGCCTTCTGTTTCTCGCACTTCTTTGCTAGGGCTACAAAACGGCAATGGACTCAGCAAATCCAACAGAAGGGTGCTCTTGGTCATGATGATTCACGTCGTCCTGGTGAACGTTGTCGGTGGCGATTTACTAAACGTCCTCCGTTTCGGGAAATTCCCAGGAAAGCTTCCTCCAGTCGGCAGAAAAGGTCTTCGATGCGTTGCTCCTCACTTGAAATATATGATGCCTCAGAAGATTTGATTGCTGCAACTTCATTGTGTGGGGCCTCCATAATTTTATGGGCAACTTTCCCTTGCTCATCGCGTGGAGCGGATGGCATCGAGGCGATACTGGTACTAGGTAAAGCACAGAGCCACAGGTACAACCATTTCTCCTAAACGTCGCCTTTCTGAGAGCAAAACACTCGATTTTTGGCCACCGGGATTCCGGATAGCAAACTGGAAAAACGTTGCATTTACGATGGCCGAAAATGTTTCAGATGGCCTTGAGTGATTCATAGCGGTCATTTTCACAGATTTGTTACATTTAGCAATGGCGAAGTGGACGAATTCTGCACGAGGTCCAAGTGAAACTGCGTAAACCTTTTGTTTGTCGTGATTTATTATGTTTACACTGAACGTAGCTTCCAGACATATATACCAAGTGTCAAGTCATCCAGATCAAAGTCCGGAAAATTGATTTTCGCGATCACTGTTTGCTGTGCTATCGATGTATTACTTGTCAAACCGTTTTTGTGTTCTTCGCCATCAGTCACATTAGCGATGGCGCCGGTGGTTGAGTGGTAAGTGTGACCGCCACCCATCCCAGTTGGCCTGGGTTCAATCCCAGCCGAGGTCGTTAATATTTTTCTGAGGTGAAAAAATCTGTGGTCACGTCTTCTTTCGAAGCAAGTATCGGACTAACATGCCTTCCCGCGATCTACGTTCGGGACTGTCCGGCGCCGGTATTGATCAATAAATATTTTAGGATTACCAGGAGTTGCACATTCAAGGATGTTTCCCTACTCCCAAGCATAACTATTAGGGTGGGGCAAAATGATCGTTTTTTCAGCACAGCACTTTTTTGGTTCCATTTGGGGTTCCAAACAACTGTGCAAAATTTGGGGTCGATTGGATTTGACCCGGCGGAGCGCTTGAAATTTGTATGGAAATTAGTAGCAAATTAGATTTGACGAAAATAGAGGGTTAAAATTGTTCAGAGCAAAATTGATCGTCGGGGTCACCAGTATTTTGGGGATACTTTTGGATTAAGCTTGCACGACAGAAGATATGCGTATGTTATCTTCTGTGGACAATCTATTACTACTTAATTATGTACAGATTATCTACAGATCAATGTCCGGTTGTTTCACTACTACGTTGTGTGAGTGTGTGTGCATGGTTGGTATTTATCGATCAGGTGATCGGTTATTCGTAGCGTAGATTGGGTAGATAGGAATATTATATGATTCCAGAGTAAGATTAAAAGTGAGTTACTAGAGCGATGAGGATTACGGTGATGATGCTTACGGTTACCATGGTGGATCACCACAGTGTATTCAGCAATATACTTTGCAGTAAAATTTGCTACAACTTTACCGAAAACACAAAGTCTATATCTTAATTAGGTCAGAAAATAAACTTCGTATGTCAACAAGACTAAACAAAAATTTGAATTTGTTTGAATTTTTGAGAGTTTATGAATTAGAAAAATGTTTTCTACCTTCGATAAAATAATTAGCAATCTTTGGGTTAAAGATATCATAAAAATAATGTTTTCAAAAAAAAAATTCTGCTCAATTTCGAACTATATAGGACACATAAAATTCGCGTCTGTAACTGGAAGATTGATAATAACACGACCTACAATTTTAGTCTATCCATGTGTCTATCTAACTTTTTTTAAACTTGTGAGAAATGTAAAAAAGTCGCAATTTCTTTTTATTTCTCGGATTCAGCTCGACATTGACTGAGCTAAAAGGAGACATGTAATAATCAGAATGGCGGACTATGCTTTTTGTATCTTTTTCCACCATTCCGATTTGTTTCGTGGATTTTCAGGGTCAATTGTAGGGTTTGGAGGACCGGTTTTGTTGTTACCGAAAACCGGTAAATATTCACAACCGAAATACCACAATATTTGTGTACACTTTATGTGTGTTGTGAAGCCCATTATAAATTTGTCCTCGCATGCATTTACGATTGCGTAAAGCGTTTCTAGACCCCTTTTAAAAACATAAAAAATATTGGTCGTAATGGTAGGGATAGATGAACCAAAGAGATAATTGAATCATTAGAATATTTTTCACTTTGGATTTTATGCTACAGAATTCAATTTAAATTATATTTTGAACAGAAAAAAAAACTCTGAAAATGAAACGGTTTCCGTGTGTAGTCGCATAACTCAAGAATGACATGACGGGTTTCTTTGATTTTTGCGTTGTTTTGTTGGATTTTTTCTGTGGAAGGTTCTTTGGCATAGAAGTAAACATTGTGATTTTCTTATACCGTCGCCGTTGTGCTATTTTATGACAAACGACATTTTGGGGTAAACTGAGCTAGATATGTCATGTCACTGAATTTGAAAATTTCTACAATGTGGCTTTTTCAGAATTTTTAAATTCTGCTGGGTTACTGGAATATAGCGAAACACGATTATGACAAGCGCCAATTTTCCGAGTGATCGAGTTGTGACAGCATAATACAGGCAATCCCTAGCTTGTTGGTTTGCTATAAGCCAAAAAGTTTATGGCAAACCAACAGATAACATAACATAACATACGTAATTCCTATGCAAGAGCAACCATCATCTTTAGCTAGGTTCTTGTCTTGGGACCAAAACTTTTCCTACCAAAGTTTTTCTCTGCGAGTTGAATGTTTTCTAGATTATTGAACAAATTTGTTTTTGAGATTTCCACTAGTTTTGTAATTATGCTGAAATGTAATGATGGATTATACAAGAAGAACATTTTGTTTCGTCTAGTCGCCTATCAACATTGTTTGATATATTGTCTCCAAATTGTTAATGAATCCAACTTTTATTTATTGTTTTTTCCCAAATAAAGGAGAAAAATTGTGAAAACTTTGTATTCCAATACCATCATTTTGTAACTTGATATTGCTGTTATCTCATGGAAAAGAATAACATTGGGTAATTTTACGAATCAATTATATATGAAATCTTCTGTGCACATTTGTGACACGTCATACATACTTTATAATCAATACACACTTATGACTTTATCATGCTATTTGTGGACACGGATATGCTCAACTCCGGAACCAATACCACCGACGAACCGACATGACAGAGGCATTCGAAAAGTGTCCCATATAAAATAACGATTGTTTTGAAATGAAGCGATCACTACTGTCAAACTACGACAGATCGCTCCGCCATGTTTGAATCTGGGCAGGCTTCTCGATGAGTATATTGATATTACAGAAGGTGTGCAATTCCCACAGCTGTGTTTGTAATCTGCATCAAAATAGTATATGTAAATCATTAAAAATGCATGTATTCTGTTAGTTTTTTGCTTGTAACGGATAGTTTTGTTAAATAGTACATACATAGGATAATAAAAAGCTGGAAGAACGATCTTCAACATGCTAAAAGAAAGTTTGTTTGTTCTAGCATACCTGGTACAACGTCGGTGCACCATGGTTTTGGCGTACTGTTGTGGTATCGACGAAGACTACCACGCGAACCATTATACAGTTGCCACTAGTGTAACAACGTAGTTTAATTTAAACAATTAGGACAATATCTGACGCATTTTTTGTTCCATTTTCCATACGTCGGTCAAATGAAATTCGGTAGCAATAAATGGGTATATTATACCCTTCATTTAAGACTAAGATTGTGAGAATCGAGTTAGCAATATATGAGAAACAAGTGTGAATCTATAATTTTAGAACTTAATCATTTCCTTGAATTTCTGGGATCCTCAACAGTTCTCAATGTGGTCAAAGAGACTTTGATTTGCTTTTAGTGATCTGGACCGACAATTTCAAACAATTCAAAACTCGTTTCAATTAGTTTTACATCATTTAGATACAATGATTAAACCAGTTTGCATGGGAATTCCACATGTAACCGCATACTTCAACCTGTAACACGGAAACCAAAACTTGATGATGATGATGATGATAATGGTCCCACCTCTTACCCCCACAAAGGTGTGAGCTGAACGATTTATCTAAAAGATAATTAATATTTTGATCCATAACAAAACCAGTTAACAAAAAGAAACGGACTGGTTCAATTTGCAGACATAGCTTTCCTTCAAAAGAACGTAACCAGATACATTTCGAATATTCCGCCAACAACCAGGGTCCATCAAGAAAATTTCCATTCCGGGAAGATACTTGATAGAATCGGGAATTGAACCCAATAGCTTCCATTTCCGATAATTCTCTGTAAGACTCCTCCCGCCTGACCAAGACATCGGTACTACCACCTGCTAAGGTGAGAAGTGACGAGCCTAGTGGCAGTGCAGAGTCCGGTCGAGTTATATTATCCACATCAGACCCCTTTATTGAAAGTCTCCTACCATTAACCCAAGGCAATCAAGGGATACTCCTATCCGAGAACATCCTTGATTGATCAGGAATTGAACCCGATATCTAGTAGTTATCAGAAGGAGTCATCAAGCCCCATACTCAACGAGCTAACTCCGTTATTACCACTATCGCAGCAATAACCGAACTTAACTCTATTGTCGAGCAAAGTCAACACAACTCCATCATCAAATCAGACCCTGATCACAACAAAAGTCTAAAAGCTCCGATTCAACCCGATGAGCTTTTAGTGCTGGTCACCATGTTCGATTTCAAGTTAGTCTCTATCTGTTTAGCGCGCGCGTGGCTCAGACTTTTGTAGACATCTCATTATTTTTTAATAACTTTAATAAACAAGTAACAAAAATCCATCATCATCATAGCGAATGTAATAACTTAGTGTGACTAAATGCAAATAATAGAAGAGAAAAAAAATACAATCTTCGTGGTATTACATAGTTATTCAAATAACTCCAAAATATAAAAATTCAAAAAATCTGTCTACAAAGCAGATTTTACGTGTGAAATACATAGTGTTTTGAACTCCGCTAATGTTGCTGCACGTTTAATATGCCTAGGCATCGAATTGAAAAAACTTATTCCTTTGTACAACAAGGAGTTCTGTGATCTACTAAATAAAAAGTTTGGTGTTCTTGGATCCGACGCGTTTCTAGTGTTGTACCTATGCACATCACTTCCTCTTTCAATTCGATCACACAAATATCGAGGCAGCATTCCATTAATAATTTTAAAAATGAACACCATTGTTAAGTAATAAATTCTTTGCTTCACAGAGAGCCTTTGTAATGCGCTTAGCATGAAACTAGAGGAAGTGTATCTGTTACATTTTAAAATTAATCGCATGATTCTATTTTGCAATCGCTGTAACCTCAATATTTGTGTTTGATTGGCAAGAAACAAAATGGATGGGCAGAAGTCAATATGTGGAGAAACAATAGATTTATATAATAAAATTTTACTACTAATTGTTAAATCATTTTTCAGACGACACAATATACCATGCTTTTTAGCAATCTTTTTGATGACATTGTCAATGTGAGACTTAAAGGTTAACTTGTCATCAATGATTATTCCAAGATATTTTAATTCACTAACGCGATCAATAGTCTCACCATTTATTTCAACGTTAACGTCAGGCCTAGTATTAGCCGAAGAGATGATCATATATTTAGTTTTAGCAACATTTAACTTTAATTGTTCAAATTTTAACCAACGAGCAAGGGAATGCACATCTTCGTTCAAATGCGCCACGGCTTCATCTATATCCTTAGCTGCAATGAACAGAACAGTGTCGTCAGCAAACAAATTTAAGTCACAAAATCGTAAAACTCGCCTCATGTCATTTATATACATAATAAATAAAATAGGACCTAAGACACTACCTTGCGGCACTCCAAGAGGATTGCCGAGAGGACTAGATACAAAATCGTTGGAACTAGTTTTCTGAGTTCTATCACATAAATAGTTTTCAAACCACTTATGCGCTATCCCTCCGATACCAAATTGCTCTAAAGTTTTCAAAAGTAATGGTCTCGAAATTGTCTCAAAAGCGCGTTTCAGATCCAAAAATACAGCAAAAATAGTCTCTTTAACCTCGATTTTCTCTTTCCATTTTGCTAACACTAGATTCAAAGCGGTTTCGCAAGAGTGTCCCTCTCGGTATCTTTAGGATTTTCCATAACTCTTTGCTGTTGTTTTGATGTTGATCGATCTTCCTTTGGATGTACTCACATTTGGTCTTTTTCAAAGCTCGTGAATAAATATTTCGCGCATGTGTGTACCCATTCCAAAGACGTTCACTATTAGTTCTGCAAAATTTCTTGTACTTTTTATCCCTTTTACGTTTCAGGCGCAAAAGATCTAAAGAGTACCAGCTGTTCGAGTTATTTAAATTAATATATTTTTGAGAAATTAAACTATTTGTACACTCTTTTAACACATTAGTTAGAACAGCTGCCTTGTTATCCAAATTTCCATTCAATTCCGTAAAATCCAGGCTTCTCGAAACCAGTTGAGACATGGCTTGTTTCGAATATCTTTTCATGCACTTAATTTTAACTTTATCCTCCTCACGGTTTGGTTCACTCTCCAGCAAAATTGAAATTGTCTCATGATCTGAAATTTTACAATCGGCCTCTACATACGAATGAACCCCATCAAAATTGGAATACACGTGATCTATCAATGTTCTACTGTGTCTGGAAATTCTTGTAAACTCACTAACCGTTTGCTTGAAATTGAAAAACTCAGCCAACTGCTTCAACTGATTCGAAATTTGATCGTTGAGCCAATCAATATTGAAATCGCCCGAAATTACATTAAGTTTGCGTAAATAGCAACTCCACCGGTATGTCTGGAATGAGATAGGCAAAAAGCAACTTTATAACCCGGAATGCTATACTGATCAAATGCATCAGCATTAACAATATGTGTTTCTGATAGAAAAACCAACAATGGACGTTTGTTTTCTACAAGATGTCGCATTGCAACAAAGTTTGTAGACAACCCAGCTATCATACTATGTTGCGTTTCGGCTTCGCCTCTTCAGAAACCGACACTAACGTATTGTCGGAATAGATTAGCGCCGGCTTGACGCAAATCCCTTAAAACTAAAACACACTATGTGTTTCAATCAAACGACTGATCAAACGTGATGTCCCGTTCGAGCAGAAGTTCTGTTTATGCCGATGAGACACAAGTGAAGCCGAAACTTGTCTTGGCTTAGCAGGCCTATGCGCATAGAACCCAGCTATATTTAAACATAATATTTCAGACTATGCTTTTAAATTTCATTGGAACTTCCATTCCAATGAAATTTAATAGCAGTCAATAGGGATGCTGTAGCTTTCATTTGAGACCAAATTTGAGAAATAGAGTCAGACTGTTCTAGGAAGCAGATGTGAATTCACTTTCCCGAATTTCCGGTTTCACCGAAGGTGGCAAAAGTAGTCAATGTGGATTTGATTGGGAACCGGTGAGCTGAAACTATAAATCCAAGCAATTTAGAACACATTTTATGAGATTTTGCATCTTTAAGTAACATGCTGATACTAATTTATATGGGAATTTCATGCGTGATCGTACTCTTCAACCCATAACTCAGGAACCGGAAGTCGGAATTGAATGAAATTTAATAGCAGCCTATGGGAACGTTATGCCTTTCATTTGAGATTAAGTTTCAGAAAAGCCGTTCAGCCATCTCCGAGTATCCAATGTGCATATTTTAGGCAACATACTTTCATACACGCACATACACACACAGACATTTTTCGAACTCGAAAAACTGAGTCGAATGGGGTATAAGACTCATCCCTCCGGGCTTCGGTTGAAAAGTCGATTTTCAGAGTGATTGCATAGCCTTTCTATAGGAGAAAGGCATAGACAAATATGCGATCAACGACAGTATATTTCGGGAGAGATGCCGTGTCGGGTGAGATGCCGCACTCTCCATTTCCCGTATATACAGTTACTTTTTACAGTAATATGAATAAAGATTTTTGTGTTCTGTTATATTCATTCATAAGGAATACTTTATCGAACCTCCTTTTGGACTTCAGCTTTTAGTATTGGCGTAACATAAATTTTGATTAATTATGCCAAAAAACAAAGCATGAATTTCAAATTTTACTTTACCTGGATTACCTGGACTAATCAAAAAATGCAAGTGTAAATTTAGGGAAAAATGTGGGTTATCCCCTTTCGGATGCCAGCCATTCACTTGTTGATACACATTTGATGGAGACGCTCGGCACTTTTCCTCGCACACACAATTGACAGTTGAATCGTGCTGCAGACATCAGGAAAACAGCGCGAGAAAATCCATGCTCACTCTCGCGTACTCTGGTCATAGCAAAGATGAGAGAGGTTGGAAATTTTCATAGCCTCGTTGTCGTCACTGAAACAGCTCGGTGTTTAGTTCGCGAGGACATTTTATTGTGATAATATCCGTAATCTTTGTATAGATGATTTAGTTTTTGCCTTTTCTTTGTACATAGGATCATGACGAGTGATAACATTTAATAGTATCGAAGAATAGATTATTGTTCCACCGAAATCCTAAACCGCAACGATTTCCATTCTGCCGAGATAATTATATCCGATCCTAGCAGACTTTCTGTCTCGGTTTTCTCTAAGCTGTGACAAGAAGTAGTGAAGAAGAAGACTGAACAAAGATGATTTCGCTAGTGGAGCTCCCAGTGAAGTTGAAAGTGGGACGTTTTCCTCTGATGGTGGCTTCACAGTGAGTCTTGAAACCAAAGTTTTGGTAATAACAAACGCCAGTAACCAGAATCATTCAGTGGGGGTACAAATTTGGGTGTGTTTGGAATACCCCGGAAACGATAGTGAAAGCAGCAGAAAATCAATGGTATGCATTAGAACTGAAAGGTTTTTCATGTTTCCAAAGGATGTGTTTCATGTTAAAGCGCCATTTTGACGTCTTAAAAATGCATACATGAATTTTCCTTCCGATCTGCGGTGTGACATGGTTTAAGCCTGTGCTCATCGCGAACAAACCGAAGGGACTCGCAAGTTGTGAGACGATGCACACACGAACATAATCAGCCTGGATTAAAAAAAAAAATCAAAGAGTTACATACAGCAGCTTCGATTTTCTCGTTATAGTGGCGTTGCGTGTCTTGGTTGGTGGTAATTTAATGTGAACCCAGCTAGGAAGAAAAAGACCGCCCTACGTTTTACTGGAAAGCGTGAGTAATATTGAATGTAAATCGGAAACGGCAGCGTCGCGCCACTAGGTATGCTACATAAGTGGAGAAAATAAATGGAATACGATAAAAAGTGGTGCATTGTTCACATGCCGCCTATGGCAATGAGATAACTGGCTGATGAATCGTAACAACGGCTTGCGAAAATCGTGATTAGGTGCGTAAAATCCATTTCAATGGATCATCCACTTGCCAGACAGAGGAGAAGTTTGAGATTTGCTCGTGATTCATTTCGTTGGTATAATCAATAAAACAATATCATTGTGTGCAGCAATTGTGAAAGCCCAGTGAAAATAAAAATTATTTATAATTCAAAATCAGTGAAAGACATGCAATAGTTATGTAAAGGAATAATAATTCGAGTACACCGACTGGAGCAGTGAGAGAATGAGAGTGAACGGAATACCATGTGAATGTTGAATACTGTACATAAATGTGGTGCCAACAAACCTAGCTGGTGGTAGCTTGTAGTAAATTGCTGCAAAAAAGACGAACAATCAGTCGAGAAAACCCCAGTGGTAATGTTCCGCTTGCTGGAGTAAAGTTACCGTTAATTTCACATTTCTCTCAACGAGTGTCAATAGTGACCCGACCAGTTCATACTTCTACATTGCTTCTATTTCTGTTGGTCTGGCAGAAAAATCGTGCACTGTGGAATTACTGTTCGATGCTGACTGATGACAGATACTGAGGATAGACCGTCACGCTACATTACCCGTGCAAGAACCGGTATTGTGAGAAAAGATTACTCCTTCTGTTGGATAAACGTCGCCTAATGACGTCCTACAAGCAATGGGGGGATTGCTAAGGATGGGGTGCCCACAGGGCCCCTTTATAATTAAACAATTCAACTGATAAAAGTTTGATAAATTTTTATTTTTACTGCATGCCAACGCAACTCCAGCACTCTTCGCCGACAGAAATATCATATCAATACCCGCAGGTCGAAGGTCCTGCTCTGCGACGGTGTGCGTGTGGAGAAGCAATTGTTCAACTCCTTCGCTTCAAATGTCAACGTGCCGAGGAAATTCTGTGGAATTATTAACCAGGTTGGAAAACTTCTTCACAGGCGCACACTAGGCGTGTAAAATACAGTCCAATCGGTGGAAAACGCTGGGAGGTGTATTAGTTTCTTGCGTTTCTACGTATCTTTTGTGAGTCAGTGTCGTCTACTGTGGAAGTTCGGTGGCATTGCCGGATTAACAACCTCGCTACTAAAGCAATCTCTGCTAGGCTATGGATGAGGAAATTGATCCACGCACACTACGCGAAAAATTGTTATTTTACACGACTGCATTTTTTATCCTGCTCGGCACCTTTAGCCTTTTCGCCTTTCTGTTCCTGGTACCGTTTGTGATTGAGCCAGCTTTCACTACCATTTTTATGCAATTCGATGAGTCACCTGCATTCTGTGTCACCGTCGACTTAACGCATCTGTATGGTGCAAAGAACTGCAGTTGGGCGTCATGTCGCGAAGGATGCACCAAGGACATTTACGAATGTCAGCAGATTCGAGTCAACTACAAAACGAGCGCACAGTTAGCAGCAGCTGAGGGTACAGAGGAAACCACAACCGATGATCCTTCAACAATGTTCACAGCTGCTTCTGAAGCAGCAACAGCAACAGCTACAAAAATCACTGGTGATAGTAGTGTTAGTAACGATAATAGCAAAAGTAGTCTAAAAAATAATTTGAATAATGCTAGAGCAAGTAGTGAAGTAAAAAAACAAATTTATACCGTGGACAGACATCCACCCTATACTTTGTTGGGCGTGAGCAGATTCGATTCGGCACTGAACCGGTTCGAGCGAGCCATCCGCGTAGACTACGACTACAGTGATATGCTGGTAGATGATAGGAACAATGGTTTCGGTGATCACAAAAATGGTATCATTAGTTCCATCATTGGAGATGATAACACCCTGATGGAGTATCCAGATGATATGAATGAAATGGCGGGAAATGAATCGGAATGGTTCTTCAGCGGTGCCCGCTTGTTTCCGAACGTGAAGGGCTGTGGTTATCCACCGATGCTCAACTGCACAATTTGGACCAAAAAGTACTGGAAAGTTGGCACAAATTTCACTTGCTACTACTCACGGGTCGATCCTGGTCTGGTAATTAGTGACCTCGATATGTGGCAGAACACACTGAATCTTGTGTACGCCACGGCAATTCCCATTCCATCGTTCATAATCTCAGTAATTTATCTCGCATTTGCTTACTTTGTAATTTACAATGAAGATGAAGAAGCAGCGTTATTGGATAAAGAAGGCGAGGAGGAAGGCGCTGAAGACGAACTGAATGATACCGATGAAGGGAATGATAACAAAATCAACGAAAGCGAAGTAGAACTGTCGGCTAATCACATCAATGAGAACGAATGTGACGGTGGGAACACAGTTGGTTCAAACACAACAACACCGATCCAACCGCTACCGAATGGAATGGCCAACTCGATACCCAATATTAACAATACCAACACAAATACAACTGCTACTACCAACACAAACGGTTCTTCGAAGCCTATCACGCCAAATTCAGTATCCGATATCAACTCCTTTGGTCACCAGCTCAAAGTGAAAATGGCAGACGAGATGTCCCGGGAGAGCATCGACGGAGGATTGCTGTCAAACTCGGCCTCCATTCAAGGGTCAGTAACGTAATCTCATTCACATTATTATAATTTCTCTACATCCGTTAGCTTCCTCCATTGTCGTAAATCAGTTTGAAAATCTTACAGCAATCTTGTTGATTCGAGTTCATAGACTCAGTATAATTTCATTTTTGTGGGCACCATATGCAATGTTCAAATCAACAGCCTTAAATCTCGTACTATGTTGCTGTTACCGTTGTTTAAGGGGTTACATACCTTTTTATTTTTCCAAGAATCGGATTTTTTATTGCATAATCTGAATGTACAACTCCTTGTGAAATTTTAAAATCGATTATCTTGAAATGTCGTTTTTCCTAAAATGGTTTTTCCGTGATCACGATTGCCGAAAAAACACTCAACCGATGTTCTTCTTTTTTTCAATTGATCGTAATTAATTTTTCTCGTACCTTAACGATTCCGTTTTTATGCATAAATTTTTATTTTGTGGATGAGAATTTTTAATACAATTTTTATAGCTTAAAATACCGGTTTTTATGAAAAACTTTCCCCAATGCAGGAAAAAAGTATTATTTATTCAACTAATCGTTAAGGTACGAGGAATACTCATATACTAATTGATTTTTTTTTTTATTTTTTGAATTTTGGTTGATCTGTAGGTCTGCAATGGTGATCACTGCAAACCTCTAAAACAAAAACGAGTTTAATCCACTTAACAGTGTGATGAGATAACACTTATCACTCTCTTCGGATATTATATCGATTGAGAACATTTACAATATTATGTTTCGCGATGTTTTTGATAACACATACTACATTGGACAGTGGTAGGCCTTAGAAAAACGCTCAAATCAACATCTTCGGATGTCGGTCAAATTAGTATGGGACAACATCTTTGCGAGAAATTTAAAATCAAATAAAATAAAATGTCCTTTAAATAATACTAATGTTTTGTGAATAAAATATTTAAGTTCTTCATTAAATGCATTATCTAAGAAAAAACCGGCTGGTTCAAAAATTGTAAAAAAATATTGCGCATATTTGAAGCACATATCATTAATAGCGTTTATTCAAATTTCATGGCGATAATTTTTTTTTTTGCATAATTTTTATGTATCGATTTGCATCGATTTTTATGAAATTTTCAGCGTTTTTCCATTAAAAAGTGTCATTTCGCGAAAAATCAAAATATCGTAGCTTTCTATCGTTCTAGGGGAATCGATTAAACTTTTGTTTTTTGGCTTTAGGTAAAAAATTACAGAAGATAGATTCCCGGCCGTGAATAAAGTTGCCACCTCTGGACAGGCTTTGACTCGGAAATTTTCACTGATCTGGGGGGTGGAGGATTTTGAATTGAACGAAACAGAAATTGGAATCAAAGCGATTGCTCGGCATTTTAGAGCACTTTAATCGCTTTTTATTACTACGTTAAAGTAAAGCTGTATTTTTTTTCACGTTTGAGAACGGTTTTATCGGTTTTATGTGGTGTAGTATTTCACTTCCCCGACTAAGTGCCAAGAACACAAAAGCACCAGCTACTCGCACTGTGGAGGATAAGTCGAACGAGTATTGCTCTCCTCCACAACTAACAGGAAAACGAGGGCAAAGGAGGCAGAGCTACGGCATCACACTATGTGGTGTCGGTTATTCATCACCAACAAATTTTCATTTCGCAACAAAGGAGAAAAACTCACCTCCCTAGCCCAGCTATGGATCGCTGCCGGAGTAGTATCAACTCCGGAAGATCTCGTTTGATGTTGACCTAGTCAGTTTGGATTAGAACAAATCTGCCAGACCTTATTGCAGCTGGTGATAAGCACCACTGAGAGTTAAATGATTTGGTGAAATTGCAGAAAAATAACTTTTTTTACACTATTTTGAGCGACTTAGTGGAATGCAACATTTCAATTGTAGTACATAGCGCAATATTACTTTCCTTAATTCGCGCATGGCCTACCGAACGAGCAGCCGCTAGTACCCTAATTTATCACACCGATAATTTTGGTGAAGTAATGCAATGCATAAAATCAACCATTTCTTTGAAAAACGAAAATAACCGGATGTAGTTCCTATGGTCAAATTATGCAAAAAACACTTGAATTACGCCCTTAATAAAGCTGCCAAAAATTTCTTTTTACGTTCAAATCACTTAAAATCTCGCAATCTCTGATTGCTCAGCTGATAGAAGAAAAATACTAGCGAGAATATCGCATAACATTTATATGTGGACTTAAGTCCGGGCTCGTCCCACTGTGAGGTGACCTGCTTGATCGAAAAATCGAGTATTTTGATTACGGCGATAGATAAGTCGAAGAATGTGGATGTAATGTAATATATATAGATTTTTTAAGATTCTAACAAACATTCTAACAATTTCTGTGGCACGTTAGTATCAAAAATTCATGCCAAAAATACGTAATTTCTAGAAAACCGCCTTGGAAAACGGGTACGGAAAATCAAACAGAAGGTATACTTATGTAAATCGGAAATCTTTGTTGTTTTAATGACTTCAACCAGAATTACCAACTGTACTTTTCCAGTAACGAAATATTGCTTAATTCCACCATTTTGTGGAGTTTTTCAAGGAAAATTTTTATTTTAACTTTCCAAATTTGTGTACGAGTATACATAAATTTTCAAAAAGTTAGGTTGTTTCTTTCCCTTTAAAAAAATCACGAGAACAAACCTCTTTTGTCTCCTAAAGCAGTCCACCCCCTTAAGCGTACCTATTAATTTCGAACACTTTTTTAACATAAACCACCTCGCCATATTTTGAAAGAAACCGTTAAATTATTCTTTTAACGATCTACCAAAAATGGTGTAGTTGGTGTATTTCGATGCAATAGAAAAAAAAGGTATCCTCAAAAATAATCTTCAAGTACACAGTATTCGGAGAGGTATATTGTGGACGAGTTTATAATAACTCTGTTTCCACTACTTGAAGTCGTTTATTTCGCTTCTCGTTTTCCAAGATATGTTCTAGATCGATCAATGGATCATAAGTTAAAAAATTATCTATCAGAATGTTCTGCCAAACTGATGGGTGATCAAGACACAATCAAACAACTTGAAACTGCTTGATGTGTATTTCTAGCAGTGGTACATAGAAAATGAAGATTCAAATATATCCTTATATCATCCTTTTCATTTTTATCGAAATAAAATTCGGCTGATATATTTAAACGGATCACTACTATATTGAACAATAAATAACATGCTATAGCTTTTAAAGCATGCAAGATAGACACTTAGTGCCTTCAGTAAAATTGTTCGCAAAAGAAAGAGCTCTATATTTGCTGAAGACATCATCTCAATATAATCACTTGAATGTAAATTAATGAAAATATCTCACTTGTAGGAGTATTAATCTGTGAAAACACAATATCCAAAGAAAGATCCAATAATTTCTCCGAAGGTAATATTGACCCAAACTTAGCCGTTTCGACGATATTAGTTGATTGCTTGTTCTTGGTATTTCTAGATACCGAAAAACGGTAATAATCCGTCATCCGTATTTAATGTTAAAAATATCTTTTGATAATAGTCCGAACGTCAACAAACTATAGCTTGCTCGAAAGGTATTTGTATAAGCTATTTGTATTTGTATAAGCTATCTAAAAATGTAAAAATTGTCCTTCTATGTTGTCAATTTCTACAGTAATTAAAAAAACTGCAAGAAGTGCCATTTTAAGCATTCAAACATCCATATCTTAGAAACTAAATAACAGAATCAAAAACAAATTAATAGCTGGGCCTTTCATTTTGAATTGGTTTGGATAAGATCGATTCAGCCATTGCTGAGAAACAAGAATGGGAGTTTCTTCATTACACACACACACACAGACACACACACATAGACCTTGTCCCAAATCGTCGAGCTGAGCCAACTGGTATATAAGAAACAATCTTGAAAGTTTGAGCGAATTCTATACATTTCTTTTGAACGAAATGTAAAAAGGGTTTCGGAAAAAGCCATAACTCCGCCAATTATCAATATATTTTTATAAAGTTATTCTTTTTTATTTCACTGAAAAATGTACTACCAGAACACTACAAGTTTGATGTAATGAAATCATTGCTTTACGCCGTTACGTGAATTCAAACTTTCTTGATATTTTTTGCACGAAAAGGTATGTAACCCCTGCTATATTTTGCTATTTTGTAAAAATTATTATGTGATTTTGGGACTTCAAGGTTTGATGTAATGAAATCATTGCTTTACGACGTTACGTAAATTCAAACTTTCTTGATATTTTTGCATGAAAAGATATGTAACCCCTAAAATTATGCTATATTTTGCTATTTTGTAAAAAATGTTATGTGATTTTGGGACTTCAAGGTGAATACTACTAACAGGGAATCTACGCTACCTTCAGAACTAATGCTACTCCTTTAAATAGCTTTGCGAGACGCAATAAGACTCGAAAAATGATGTGAAAATATCTATATTCCGTTCAGTAGACACTTTCCAATTCATGCCCCGTAAACAACTCAATTTCGGGGTTTGCGACGGAGACCCACAGGTTGCCGGTTCGAATTCTGCTGCTAGGGCGATTTTCGCACACAATTTATTTAATCCAGTATTTTGATCTGTTTTCTGATTTACATTTACAAACAACCACTTCGTATAATTGTGCATGAACAGGGTGGCGATTCCTGGAAAAAACCTGGAAAATCAGGGAATTTCAGGGAATTCTATTTGACCTGAAAAAACCTGGAATTTTCAGGGAATTTGTAATCAAATCAGGGAGAAATTTCGACTTGGTGTTAATATTTTTTTTATAAATGCGACTGGAAAATATTGGCTCAAATATTCGGTTGAACGCACTTACTCTCCTCAACACATTTTATACTAGGGAGAATAACAATATTCGATCCATCTCATAATTAGAACTTCTCACAATAATGGTTATATGGGTCATCCTCCGTCAGATTTACAACCAAAATTTGAATTACTTCCAATTTTTTTTCTTGCATTCTTTAGCTAAAAATAATTGACACGCATTTTTTGTTTTGGCTGAATATGATACTTTTTTCAAGTTATTAGATTTGTAACTTTTGAAGTTTATAAAATCGAACATTTTTCAATCACTGATAACTGCATGGAAAACACATTATTTACAAAAAGTAGTTTTTGCATGAGCTTACCGAAAAAAACATAAAAAATATTTTTTGTTATATAACTTATGAAATCTGCAATTATTATAAACAAATTGATTTTTTTAATTTATATTAAATATTAAGAATCATGTTTAATCTTTTTTTTGTGAAAAATATGGAGTAGATATCAAAATACTATGCAAGATATTACAGTTATAAACTGAAAACAAGCCAATTTTACACTAAACGACCAGTGACAGACCTGTTATAATTGTATTATCTCGTGAAGTACTTCGAGATCCATTCCAAATTTTTTACCTAATCTTCACAATATAATTATAAATGATTTCAAAAAATCATAAAATGTTTTTGGTTCAACATAAAAAAAATTTGCTTCTAGTATTTGCAGAATACATAAGTTACATAGCAAAAACAAATATGCATTGCAAAAACAATTTCGGTGAGCTCATGCGAAAAGGAAACTTTTATTATTTAATATTTTTCTACAAATTGAATAGTTTCTGAGTAGAAGATTCATTGATTCCAGCGGATACTGAGTAAAAAATATAATTGTAAATATATTAAGATTATGCAAAATATATGATGAATATTTTTCAATGTACTAAACCAAAAAATCAAAAAAATTATTGCGTATATTTCAACTATATATCCTTAATAGCATTTATTAAAATTTTCATGGCGATACGAGAATTTGATTTGCATCATTATTACTAATCCTAATGCCAAAAATCCTGTTTTAATAGCCGTAAGTTTAAAGGCGTACTAACTGTTTTTCAACCAGACTAACTTTTAAACCCGCCTAAAATATTTGGTAAGCCTTAACCACACGATGCTGTCATTTATATGGCTGTGTTCTGATCTGCGATACACGACAATGTTAAAACAACAAATTCAAGTTAAAGAAAATGAGTAAATTAGACAACATGGTGAATTATTTTTCATTCTCATTTTTATTGTATGTCATTCAAATTGAACACGATACCTGTCGACGTGAGGAGAATATTTACATTCGTTTGAAGCGAATTTTCAAAAATTTGGAATAAATATCAATTATAAATAGAGGTTAGATCACACTCTGCGAATAAGAATTGTGCAATTTTTTCAGCGAGGATTAAATAAAAAGTAAACAAAGGTCAAACACAAAATTAAACTTTGACAGAATGATCATTTTATGTTCAAACGTGTTATTTTTCATATTTTTATTTGCACTGTGGCAGACAGAGAATATAGATATATTTCTGTAATGCATCAATGTAGATTGGAACGATTTTATTTGCTAACAAAATTTCTACGATTCTATGAATTAAATAATAAGTACATTAAAACATATATGAATGTTTTACGCAATATATTTTTACGAACACCCTGTAACTCTTGGCTCTATCCCCTAGAAAAATTAATTTTATTTTGTTATTTACTTTCGTTGGTGTGTAATACGATAAATATATAGGCAATAATTCGTGAAGATATGTTACTTGTTCTCATAGCGACATGCAAAAAGAAAAGAATCAAAACAATTCTTATTGCAGTTCTGTTTCTAATCCGCAAAAACAAATCTGGTCTAAATATGCAATTCGAATCGATCTAATTTATCCAAACGCGCTCTACTGTAACCCTTTGACGTGCAATTAAAATCAAGCGTGTAGAGAGAAGGAAAGGACGAGTAAATCGAAAATGCGTGTAGTTATAGTTCTTGCCTTTCCTACCTGATAAAACTGGCTTATTTATTGTCATCTTTATTGTGAGCAAAGAGAGCCTTATTTATCCAGAAGAATGCCAAAGAAAAAACAACGAAGTATGCGCAAGAGGAGCATGACGAATTTTTGCATTTTTTGTCTTCTTCCGGTAACATGATGCTGCCATTTGCATTGCTGTGTTCTGATTGGCAATACACGGCAATTTAATAAGAAAACATACAATGAATTACAATTTAATTCAATAAAATTTAATAGTCTGGTGTATTTATATTTCATAAACAATTTTGGAAGCCTCGTAACATCAAAAATATTTAAGATCCATAATTGGCTAAAACGTTATTTTTCTAATAATGGTGTATACTATTGAGAATGTTATGGATTTCTATTGTTAATCGTTAGCCACTCCAAGGACTGAGAGAGCTTCTCCAACATTATGTTTAGTAGTCAGACAGTTCAGCCAAATCTGACTGTTTCGAATTAAATCAAATGCTTATAGAAAAATAGTGGAAGCTTACCTCTTTTGAAACGTTTGTATTAGTTGCTGTTCTGCAGCACATGGAAAATGCCAAATACAATTATTTATTTGCTTCAGATAATTATGTGGTCCTTGGAATAGAAATCTGACATTTTAGCCTGGTGGGGCTTATTATACCATCCTACCCAACTACTCCACTAACCATGCATATATAATTTGGCAGACCTACTTTGCTGAAAATTAAGTAATTCAAATTATCAGCACGATCAGCTAATCAAGTCTGAAATACCAAAAGTTCAGTAATTGAGCTGAGAATTTGACATTTTCAAAAGCTGTTTTTCAGCGAAGTAAATCTATCATATGGGTTAAATCCAAATTGCTGAGCTAAGGTTTTACACTAATGTGCATTCGCCTCTTTGCCTTAATTTTTGTTTTTTTTTATGCTGAATGCAAAAAAGTGTCATTTTGGTATATAAATTTAAAATATTTTTTTCGAAAATTCTAGGAAAACCTATAAAGATATCAGGAAAATTGTATTCATTGGACTCTTCAGGATACAGCCACTGTTAAAATCGTCCAACGCATTGTGAATATCCGTGTTTTACCAAAAATTGGAAACCCTGGTTTTACTAGCTATTGAGATAAAATTTGGAATTTTCAGACGAATATTTTTGCAATAACCTAAAGTACCCCTTCGTTGATGCCAAACATTATCAAGCGAACGTAAAACACTCTCGTGTTGCAATTTGAGCCTATGTTTCAAACGTAAATGAAAAGTGGGAAACGATATATGTATCGACTTGGGCGTGCATTATAAATGGTGCGGAACCACGATACGACGATGTCTCAAGTGGGCCATCAGTTCAACAGCTCATAAGCTTAATGAGATTCATCTGACGAGACACAACAACACTTATTGAATGGCGGTGTTGACAATCACGTTCAACATAGCCGATTGTCAGCGGCTTATGCATTCTACATGTCCGACCGAATTGTAATTATGAAATTGAAAAAGATATTCAATTTCTGTGTTGCTCATCGCATGGGTAGCATGATACAGGTAGCATATTTGGAAAGCAGTGCATGAAGAACGTCCATGAATGACGTTGTATTTGGGAGGCTAGGGATTGTTCAATATTTAACACAATTTTGAATTTCACTTTCAAGTTTATTATTTATTTGGATCTCTTTAGTGTTCGCATCGCTGTGTTGAATGGAATGATTGGTACACACATGTAACGATGCTGACGCTCGTACAATGATGAATAAACTATTGTTTTTAATAACGTAAGGGCACGCGTCCTGAGTCCTGATAAAGCTTTAGACGATGCTACAAAATAAATAAAAAAATAACTGTGCTGTTTTTTCTCTTTTTAATTAACGACTATAAGTACGTCAAACTTGTTTCCTTTTTTATGCTTTAACTATATTCAACTAGCACTGAACAAAAATAACCATTCTGCCATCCTCTAATCTATTTATACTTAACTACTAAAACTAGGAAATAATCACATAATTTTTTTCTCGAAATAATCGCCTAAGGATAATGCAAGTTTAAAGCACAGATGCATGCTAATGCTGATTTCATTTTTGGATCTGAGTCGCTCTGGGTTCGCACTGAACTGTCATTTTTATATAGCTGTTGTAAATATTAGAGCGAACCTAGGGCGACTCGGATCTAAAACCGAAGTCAGCATTAATTTGGAGGATAGTGAGAAAAGGCGCTTTAACTTAGGCTTAGTGAGCCAGGGAAAGGTGTAAATACCTCTATCCCATCTAGGGCTGTGGTACCGGTAATACCGATACCGAAAATCCCGGAAATACCGACCCATTATTGGTACCGTAATACCGGTACTGAACAAAAGCCAGTACCGGTATTTTCGGTACCATGCATTTTTTTTATGAAAAACTAGCTAATATCCGTCGCGCGTTGCTGCGACTTTCAATGAAATAGGAGTGAAACACAATTTGTTCTGAAGCGCCATCTGGCGAGCAAATAATCTCCAACCAGTAGCACACAAATACGCTCCATAACGAATATCTACTACGTATAAATTTTTACGGCAATCGGTCAAATCGTTTGGTAGTCCATAAATCCCATACATACAAACATTAACTTTTATCTGTATCTATAGCGGGATCCGTTTCCAAATGTCGGTCTGCAAGGTGGCTTTCAATTATATTTAATTATCTTCTAGATAAATCGTTCAGCTTACGCCTTTGTGGTGAAATAAGGTGGGGCACAATAATTCTAGAAGTTAAATATTACTAACGCCCGTTGTACTGAACGAAATGTTTAATTTTTTGCACTATTTAGACGAAAAAAAATTTCAACTATCTGTTACTAAATTTCAAAGTATTCACATCTAGCATAAGAGTGAAAATTTATAATGATTTTTTTATTGGCTATATTCTGATTGATTCCAATTATTCACTGGGTGGCGCATAACAATGCTGTGGTTTAAGTCATATCTGTATTTGGTTTGCGCTTAAATCTTTATCTATAAAAGAACGAACAGCGATGTAGTAGCTTACAATTTTAGAGTAGGTGAACTACTTCTAATGAAGCGATTTGTAATTTTTCGTAATCGGAAAAGTCAGCAAAACTAAGGATTTACATTATCGCTTCGATTTACTATTGATAATAGGGTTTCTTACATTTACCATCTGTTGAAGTCGATTAATGTTACACCGCTTAGCTTGAAGATTATAGTGGCCTATATCACGAAATAAAAGAAGGTGCCCCATTCGAAAAATACTTTCTGCTGCACTGAGACATCAATTTGAGCATTAACTTTAACTTTGAAGCGTTTCTCGAATCTTTTGACAAAACATTCGAGTACCGGTACTTTTCCGGTACTGGGGTATTCAGTACCGCAGTATCGGTATTTGCCAAAATGGATCGGTACTACGAACTCTAGTCCCATCCCAAAGGACCAAAGGAGTGACATTAACTTTCTTAGCAAAGTCACTCCCAACGTTTTAACCTAACCCCCTATAAACATAAACGGTCGGTACGGTTTTCCTCGTTTATTCCTCATTCAAGTTTCAAAACGATTCGTTTGTTGAATTGTTCATTAAATTAATAATTCAATCGCTGCATAAAATGGAAAAATCTTCAAACCCAGCTCTACACAGTAGGCCTGGCCGTTATAATATTTGTGACACATTGTAATATGCATCAAATATTAATGTTGACTAGAAAAACACTAAAGAATAACTGCAGTGTTTTCCAGTATGCTTTTCAATATTGGCTGTGTAAGGGTTAGAATAGAAAAGAATAAACAACGATATTCATTTAGCACAGGACTGGAAGACATGAAGTATTTTAATATTAAGAGCCATAGGAGAAAGAGCAAGAATGTGAAGAAAGGAAGTTTAGAAAGTTTACTGACGACTTAACCCTTTGTCTTCTACCGCAGAAGTAATTATTTGGGTATTTTTATTGAATGCAATTCACCTGAGGTAAGTCACGAAAAGCTTCCACACTAAGCATTTTGCGACGTTGAAAACTCTTAGAATGAGCTGATTGTTCCCTCACACATTTTAATTAACTTAGCAAAGGTTGTAGATCGAATACAGTAAGTTTCTAATCAGGAAATCTAATCGGAAATTCTCCAACTGATTTTGATAATAGATACGTCGTAATATACGGAGTTACATGTTCTATCTAAATCTTCATTAAAACAAATACTTCTCTACAAAAATGTTGAGTAATATTCATATTTTCCAAGACGAATTCGCAAAATAATGGTTACTTTCATATTGTTGTCCCAAAACCGCATAGTCTTTTGACATTAAAATTAAGGTGACCATACGTCCTGGTTTCCCAGGACATATTTTAGTCTTGACCTGACGGTCCTGGGATGTCGAGGAAAAAACTTGATTTGTCCTGGTTTTTCTCATTTAAGCCTAAAATATTTTTTTTCAGTGAGCCTTCGCTTGATTCACTCCGGTTAAAGTCGCTGTTACGGCCGCAACCATAACTGTAACGTAGACTCACTCTCTAGTAGAGTACGAGAAACAGCCTAGTACACTCGAATGTCCCAATTGTGCCATCAGATGTTTCTTTTTAATCTATCAATAGTGCCTCCTTATTTCTCTTTTCAACTACCTACCTACTGGTTCGCCGTTAGCCAGTCATTTGCCCCTTCTTGACATGGGTAACTATCGTGGAATAATTTCATGGAACGCTGTGTCGAGTTGGTGATTATGAAACCATTTCAGGCTCAATGCATTCAGTAGAGTAAAGTGGGGTCAAGTCAAGTGCACTGATTTTGACAAACAAGCACTCGTTGGAAAGGTTATACATCTGGCAACGTTTTAGCAATAATAATTTCAGGTCGGGCTAAATATTTTTCAATCTCCATCCATTAGGCGAAGATTTTTTTTTAAATGTGGCAGTATACAGTAGGGGTACACTGTATTCGAGATTAAATAAAACAATGTACACGCCTAGGAAATCGGCAGTTTAACTTTTATTTGAAGAGTATAAATATTGCAGATAATTTAAAAATTAATAACACGAATAATCCCAAGTAACAATTGAAGTTTTATAGCACGCTACAAGTGCAATCTAGGTTTTATGATTGGCTATAAAACTACCATTAAACTTGAATTGTTACTAGGGATATATGCAATCCATTGACGTCATTCCGGTAAGAAAATGATGAAGTGGCAAATTATGTGAAAAACCATGAAGCCGTGGAAGAAAATGTTAAAAAGCATGTTTTTCAGCTGCTGCCTGTGGATTTGCACCTGCGAATGATTTTTTTGGTATCCTCGTCGTCGCCAGAGTGTACAATTGAGGTTGTGCACTCCGGCACACGTGGTTGCTTAGCTGTGCGACGATCATGTTTGCACTTTGGAGCATTTTTTTGGATTCATTTTCCTTCTCTTTTTTGAACATGCTTTTTTAGATTATCTACTTCAACCACACCTTAAATTATTATATTGTTAACTCACGCGAAATATTTGACGCGTTTACATTGATGACAAGCACTTTCCTTTCACACCAGCACGTAATGTTTCTAACGGAAGCTTGAATTGTTTAGAGGCTGATCGAGTACTTGCGCCATTTTGAACAGATGCAATTGCGTTCTGTATGTCCTCTTCACTTCGTTTTGGCGGTTTTCGCACGAAATTACGCACAATTTTACTGTCGTTTGACAAATTTATCTATTGTGTCTCCAAGCGGCTGACCTATCATTGTTTGGCATATGTGTCATGTTGATCATGTTGTTGGCATATGTTTCATGTTGATGTCCGTATTTTTTCAAAAACAAAAATATCGAAAAATCAACACAATACTCGTGTTTAGCATTGATTTTTACATGAAAAAAAGACTCACTTGACATTTTTGGCTTTCTCATAGAGAAAGGTTATGCAATCCCTCTAAAAAGCGTCAATCTAATCCCGGCCCGGAGGGCCGTGTGTAGTATGCCATTCGACTCAGTTCGCCGAGATCGGAAAATGTCTATGTGTATGTATGTGTGTGTATATATGTATGTATGTATGTGGAAAAAATGTCACCTCGGTTTCTCAAACCGCACAAACTTAGTCTTAAATGAAAGGTACAACCTTCCCATCGGCTGCTATTGATTTTTTTGTTGATTGGACTTCTGGTTCCCGAGTTACGGATTGAAGAGTGCGACCACACAGCAAATTCCCATATAAACTAAAATGGAAAATTCTCAAAGGGAAGAATAAGGGAAAAATTCAGAATCGAATTTGTATTGTGGATGCCAAATGACTTTAAAATGCATGAGACGTTGAGATTTTATGCAAGCTCGAAATTTTTTTTTGACGAAAATTGACTTTTTTGCCTTTCTCATATAGAAAGGTTATGCAATCGCTCTAAAAATCGTCAACCTAATCCCGGCCTATTTTTTGGCTTGTATAAGCTCAGGTAGGAGTGTACAGTAAGGGGTTGCTACTTTAAAATCATAACTAGTTTAAAATTTCCTTACGGATCTTCCTCCTTTATTCGCCGCTGGTTTCAAGCGATGTTTCAGTGTCGACACATAGTATCTCAAAATCGTGGCTCTCGATCCATTTTATGTACTATGTGCAAATCGTACTGAATATGTAATATACATTTCCACCATTGTATTGAACATAATGAGCCATGGAATCTTAGTTTGGACAAATGAGAAAGGCACAATTGCACCACTAGGTGGATTAAAACAGGTTTTTTTACATTGATTAAATGTAGTGTACTGAGGACGAAAGGCAACGCGTTTTTGCAGAACAACATGCGAAAACATAAGCGAAACCGTAACTAATATAGCTAATCCACGGTAACAACCGAAATGACAGTCGTCAACGATGTTCTCTACCGTGTCTAATTCACGCAATACGAGCGACCTCTGCAATAAAATAGCAAAGATAATGCCCTATACTTATTGTACCCTCATACCTCATTTGGCCTTATTCTACTAAATGGCGATCAGCATGATTTCACGCCTGGACAATGAACAACGATCAGCTTGTCGTGTTTGACGTACTACATAGCATGGAGTATTGAAGTCCTACGTCAGGCCAAGGGTAGCTACTTGGGGCTGTTGATGTTTCAGTTTTACTTCAATGACGAGTATTTAATAACATATCAAACCCCGACATTTAGTAGACCAGCTATCAGTTTGTTAGCTAAATTTACTTTTTGTTGTTTTGAATTGAAAACTCAAACAAAAATTGCTGAGGTATAGAAAACCATCTGAGTATGCTCCTAAGGGCACCCGCTATATCGACGCATTTGAAAAACTGGTAGACTTTTTCTTAATTAAATGTCTCCTTTGAAGGTTATACGGATATGGTATTGAAGCTGAATGAAATAAATATGCCAAAAGCTTACTAACGGGTCATATTTTATTGTCTGGAAGTTTGAAAAAGATACCTTAGGTAAGTTTCAGAAGCGTTTTTTCCGTGATGCAATTTGATGTGGGACTAATTACTAGATGGATTTTGATTATTTATACAGCAGCTGAATCAGAAACACTTAACTTTAATATTGGTATTAATTTAATATCTGTGTAATAAAAGTAGTCCATTAGAAATCGGTAAAACTGAAAAATTCACGAAAAAAGGAAAAATTGCCGTTCGTGAGACAGCTAGTTCAGGCAAACTCGCCAATATGAAGCCGCTAAGTGGTCCAATTAAAAACAGCGACATTTTCCGAAACAGTGCGATAAAACAAATATACGCTTTCGAGTGCAACTATGACAGTGAAACAAAAATAAGAATATATCTTTAAATTTAAATAAAAAAGTGATCTTCGCGGAAAAACGCTACCGTTCTACCGGTGCGGAATTGATTTCCAATGTCAATTATTGCCTCTGTACTGAACGGAATAAATTGATTTTGACGCGATCTGTTAGGACACAATAATTGTGTAACAAATTCCGACAATACGAATTTTATTTTATTGGTAGCTTCGCTTATTCAACGATGAAGCATCTTTGAAACACGTAAAACCAATTGCCTTGAAAAAGCATTATCTAATTTGCGTTTAAACGTCGTAGATGTCACAAGTATTTTGGCGCAGGTGACTTCACGTTAGTTCCTAGAAGGACCGCTCTTCGCTAGAAGTAGCCTACGAAAAGCGCTCTAAACGGTCCACCATATTAGGACCACCATTCTCGTTCCGTGACTTTAAAATGTTTATTGCTACAAATTCAGTGGCGTAGCCAAATAGCCAAAGGGGTTATTAGGATTGAAGAAAAACAACATATTGGTGCTTACTAAATTAATTGAATATCACAATAATAATCCTCCGATCAATTCTCAACGTAATTGATCCCGGTCAAAAAAAAAAAATGCGGACGAACATGGTCAGGTGATTTACAGAGCTTGACGTTTGACTCAACTCGCCTGTGCTAATTGCCCCTAGGAACGAATGCAATTTGCGAATTCGATTTAAAGGCAATTTCAATACTCAGACAATTTTTCTGGCAGCTGAAATGGACTTGGTTGTTTTTCTCGTTTTTCCAACATGGCGGTTCATGTTTGGCTTAAGCTTAAAATTGATTTTTTTAACAATTGGCATGTTCTCGCTTGAATTTTGTTTGTTTCGTGTACTTCATGAAGCCAAAGAATGTGGGAAATTGTGGAATCGTGTGTAAGTATAGTAGAACAAGATCTCTAATGAACGTCAGATTGTGGTAAGTTTTGGTGTGCAATATCAATTTCACCATTGATTCTTCGAATAGTTTAGTGGTGTTTATGTGAGTAGAAAATGAATCCGAAAATAAGTATTATTTGTAATGTTCATATTAGGCAACTAAGGGCGATTAAATGGCGCGTTCCGTAGGCGATTTGGGAGCGATTTAAAAGCGGGTAGGGCGGCAAAAAAATGACGGCGGTAAATCGCCCAAATGTTGCATTTGAAATGGCCCCCGTAATTGCCAGCAATTTGCTGGCAAATTGAAGGGCAATTAGCGCATCCGAGTTGGCAAATTGCCCCCCCGTTAGCCAGCAACTTGCCCTTTTTGACTGGGATTGTTCTTATCCAGTCAAAAAGGGCAAGTTGCTGGCTAACGGGGGGCTATTTGCAAACTCGGATGCGCTAATTGTCTTTCAATTTGCCAGCAAATTGCTGGCAATTAGAGGGCTTTGTCAAATGCAACATTTGGGCGACTTGCGGCCGTCATTTTTTTGCCGTCCAACCTGCCCTTAAATCGCTCCCAAATCGCCCACGGAACGCGCCATTTAATCGCCCTTAATTGCCCAATATGAAAATTACAAATAATTCTTATTTTCGGATTCATTATCTACTCACATATACTTACCAGTATACAACTTATAGGAAGAATCAAAGGTGAAATTGGTATTGCACACCAAAACTTATTCATTAAGACTTTAGGTCAGAGATCTTGTTCTACTATACTTACACACGATTCCACAATTTTCTACATTCGTTGGCTAAATGAAGTGCACTAGACAAACAAAATACAAGTGAGAACACACCAATTGTTCAAAAAATAATTTTAAGCTTAAGCTAAACATGAACCGCCATATTTGAAAAATGCAAAAAACAACCAAGTCCATTTCAGCCGCCAGAAAATTTGTCTAAGTATTGAAATTGCCTTTAAATCGAATTCGCAAATTGCATTTGTTCCTAGGGGCATTTAGCACAGGCAAGTTGAGTCAAACGTCAAACTTTGTAAATCACCTGACCATGTTCGTTCGCATTTTTTTTGATAGGGTAACATCATGGGGACTTTTGGTCAATTGCGGGAATGGGATCTTTTAGCTGAACTCGTAGTCGTGATCCCATTTTTGTCAAATTAAAACAATATTTAAAATACCTGCCTGAGATGACTCCACTAGGACTTGATTCCAGAGTTCGGAAACCAATGATCATAACTCTATGATTTGTAATGATCCAAGAACTCACTTCGAAGGTATGTACCGAAATATGAATTAGAGACAATATTTCGAATGGGATAAACTTTAAAATTTGCTGAAAATGGCTTTCTGTGAAATTGAAACGCAGTGAAGACCCGTTTTCGTCAGCCGTTGATTTTTTAAGATTTTTGACCCGATTTTGTCATCTAGCCATGGTTATGAAACTATGTCTGAGGATTAAAGAATATTTTCACAGCCTCGGTTTAAAAAAAATAAATAAAGAAATATTTTTTGTCATTGTCCTCATTTTGCCAACCTAACATAAACCAAGGGGGTTGATAAAAACGGGTCTTCGCTGTGACCAAATAAGACTTTCGGAAAGTAGAAGGAAAATTATGACAAATTGCGTTTTCCGTTTGTCTGTAGTAAGTCATGATCGAACCATTTTATGAGCATTTGATTTTTGTTGTAATGTTGATATGAATAACTAAACCAAATGTTAGAAAGTATTTAAAGTCAAGATCATGCCATTTCAAAAGCATTGGAGGTTTAGTACCTTCGTAAATTTTTACAACGTAAAACAACACATCTTTTGATGAAATAGTTTTGACATTAAATAGTTATAGAAAATTGAATCTCCAAACAAAATTAGTTCGTTACTTAATGTCTTCACTAAAGTTTTCGAGAGTGCCATAACAAACAACTTTCTTGTAGACATGAATGCTGCATGCGTTCAGGGTATCGAAATATGTTAGGCTAATTGTGATAGAAAATCTTTAAAGCGAGTTATTCGGATTAGAGACGGGCAAAACGATTCAGTTTGGAGAGTGAATCGTGTCCGATTCACTCACTAAACAGAACCGACACTTTCGATCGATTCAGCGATTCGTTTCAGAACTTTGGAAAATGTTTGAGATGAAACGGGAAAAATGTATTTATTTGGTGTTTAGGGGGGGGGGTCTGCTTACGGTTTCAGCATGAAGAAAACACTTTATTTGCGATTTTTTGTAGCAAATTGATCAAAACTTTTGTTCATTATAATGTATCATTTCAATAACATTATTTATTTTTTCCATGCAAAAAATATTGACAAGCGACTCTGTAATGAAGCTTTTTGTAGAATGCCTCTAGAAAAACACGATTTGCGGTGTTAACTGTCATTCAAAAACTACTTCACCGATTTATTTCAAAACTTTGCATACACATTCTATGTATGAGATATCTAACCCCTACGTTAAGTATTCGAGATAATTTTTCAATTAATGGAGTTTTTTACTAATTTGAAATGAAAATTGCTATTTTCACGAAAAATTCCGCCGTTTTCAAGATTAGTTTCTTCCTCGAAAGTATTACTATTATTAAATTTAAATTAGTTATGAGTTGACATTCTATACCGTGTAGACAAACAGAGCTCATGTATTCATCGTGTTTGTTTATTTTAGAGTGATTCATAATCATGGCAAATTCTTTCGGTTTTGGCTCTAGTTGAGTTTATAATAAATTGTCACTCCTTCACTGAATCGCAGCTCTTTAGAAAAGAATCGCGATTCATTCGCTCTTTCTGAAGAGTCGATTCTTTTGATTGATTCGCGGTTCATTTGCCCATCTCTAATTCGGATATTACTTTATATGAAAAATTTCTCCTGTTGTTGATAAACAAAAAAATTCACATTGTGTTCAATTAATGAGATTCTGCAGCTTAAATTTAAAAAAATATTTTGAAGCAAACTTGATTTAAGAAAATTTCGTAAATATCGTTTGATAGCTTTGGGACGATCCATAAATGACGTAGCATTTTTTGAGTGATTTTTAACACCCCCCTCCCCCATCGTAGCATTTCGTCACAAACCTCCAAATACTCCCCTGGTAATTACGTAGCTTGCTGGTAATTCTCCCCCCCCTTGTCACCGCAAAATTAAAAAAAAATTAAGAACGATGTTAGTTATTCCCCTTTAAAAAAGCTACAGTATGACATGACCCCCTACCCCCCTTGTCGTCACACATCATCACAAAATACAAAACTCCCCCCTCCCCCATATAATGCTACGTCATTTATGGATGATCCCTTTATATGCTGCATACTTGTAGCATTAATACCTTCAACAAAGTTGTTTGTTGACATTCTCAACAACTTTGCTAAAGACACTAAATCTCTTACTGTTTTTTGCCTTTCTCATATAGAAAGGTTATGCAATCGCTCTAAAAATCGTCAACCTAATCCTGGCATGGAGGGCCGAATGTCATATGCCATTCGACTCAGTTCGTCGAGATCGGAAAATGTCTGTGTGCTTATGTATGTATGTGTGCATGTGGAAAAAAAAAATGTCACCTCTGTTTCTCTGAGATGGCTGTACCGATTTGCACAGACTTAGTCTCAAATGAAAGGTACAACCTTCCCATCAGTTGCTATTGAATTTTTGTTGATTGGACTTTTAGTTCCGGAATTACGGGTTGAAGAGTGCGACCACACAGCAAATTTCCATATAAACTGAAATGAAAAATTCTCAAAGGGGGAGTAAGCGAAAATTTCAAAATGGAATTTGTATTTTGGATGCCAAATGACATTAAAATGCATGAAACATTGAGATTTGATGAAATCTTGAAAAAAAAAATTTGACGGAAATTGACTTTTGTGACTTTGGAACATTTTTGCCTTTCTCATATAGAAAGGTTATGCAATCGCTCTGAAAATCGTCAACCTAATGAGGACCAAATTTTTTTTGACTTGTATTGGCTTAGGTAGGAGTATGCAGTAAGAGGTTACTACTTTAAAGTTTCTTAACGGATTCGCCGCTGATTTCAAGCGATGTTTCAGTGTCGACACATAGTATCTCAAAATCGGGGCTGTCGATCCATTGTATGTACTATGTGCAAATCGTACTGAATATGTAATATACATTTCCATCATTGCATTGAGCATAATGAGCCATAGAATCGTAATTTGGACAAATGAGAAAGGCACAATTGCACCACTAGGTAGATTAAAACAGGTTTTATCTTCATAATCACTTCTAGGAGGATCAATTACTATAATTATTATATCAGAAAACGTGCTGTTTTATGTTGGAAAACTTCTTCTACGTTTTTAAACTTCCAAAGATGACGGTTTCGGAATTATGTCATTTTGGCCGTTCAAAAAACTTTTCGAACATTTGTTTTACTTTTAAAGTGTATATTTTATAACTTCTAAAGTATATCATAAAAAAGTTATCTGTGGATGTGTGAAAGCTATTCTATACTGTTTATTTTTGTTTATAGATTATTTTATCAAGGTTACATCATATATTCTGGCATTTTAGAAAAAATATCGGTTTTCACAAAAACCCCCACCAAACCGGCTACGCCATTACTTCCGCAAATTCAAGTGAGTTCATAGTGGGTTTATAAAGTGAACACACTATCAAATATCATGATTTTCTAGACATGTATACCTTGTATATAGTAATATAACCCCAACATAATAACAAAACATAATAATGGATTAAATAAACAATTAAGATTTAATAATCTAAAAACTTTTTTTTCTTCTTCCATAGAAACTTGAGCAAGACGATGACGACCAGTATCTCAACTCCTCCTGGTCCGATAGCCGCAGTCTAAAGCGCCAGGTACACGGCTTGGACGATGTTAAGTTTAAATTTACTAAGTAAGGGAAAGCTTTTCTTATGAGTAACGAATGACATCAGATACAAACTCTAAACAGGCGATATTTTTTTTCAATGTCCAGCATCGCAATAGCAATTAAAAGAAATAAATGATAAAAAAGCAAACTATTTTAAACTATACGCGGGCTCGTTTTTGGAGAAAGTTGTAATACAATATTCAATGAAAGTTTTAAAAACATGCACAAAATGTCAACAGACCAGTAGCAGGCAGAATCATTACAAATAGTTATATAATTGAACGATTTTTTTCTATCGTATGGAATGGAATAGGCATGAAAAGTTTCGGCACAATATTCGGACATCTGCTTTATGCGTTTCAGATTTCATCTGAACTATTGATAGGAATAGAGTTTGCAAATGTTTACCCAAATTTTAGGAAAGCGAGTATTATTTGCAGCCGGTATAAATATATATATATCTGAAAAAATATCATACTTCAAATTTTCAAATCAGTAATTTTAAGAAAGGTTATTTTCAGGGCTAAGTCGAAAATTTGCAATAGAATTCATCATTTTACAAAATACGCTAAGCAATGTAAGAGTGCATTTATCATGTATTCATTTATATCATTACTCCATCAAGAGATCGTCTAATGATTTCGCCACAAAATCACAACATACATTCAGGTTTATAAAGAAAGCAGAACCACCACTCGTTCCTCTGTATTCTTCAATTCCCTCCTGAACAGTAAAATAATTAATTACTGGCGTCCAAGAAGTTCATATGACATTACCAAACTAAACTAAACATAACAACACTGTTTGTTGGATACAACATGAACCCACCAACTCCTCCGGTGTATTTTACACATACCTTTGAAAAAACACAATGGCAAATTTTACTAAACCAAAGTCCAAAGACCGAACAATACATACGACACGTTACCGGTAAAACATGGTCAACAAAATTCACAACTGCAAAACATCTAATCGAGGAGCCGTCCACCACACAATGAGCTGACGAACGGGTGGTCTTGAAGTTTGGGTGAATACAGAAATTGGATAGCACTAAAAACATAGAAAAGAATAGAAGATGATCTCATTGATGAACTTTCGCTTGTTTTATTTCAAGGTGGTCAAAATACCGTTCGATGTAACTCGATCCATAAAAATTGCTCGCAGGCGACGCTGTTGGTAAACTGTGTTAGTTTTCTATAGAAGATGTTTTGAAATATTTTTAAAACATTTTAATGCTAGATCGTTACTGACCAGGTATTCTAAATTGAAGTGAAACATTTTACTGCGAACATTTTATCACGACAGCTTCATTGAACTACGTTGAATGTTCTGCCAAAAAGCTAGAGATATGTAATGGAAAATCATACACAAATATTAATCTCAGTCGATTAGTTTCGTTTAATCAAATAAGTCGAAATGTTACGAAACCGTTTCGCAGTCGAAAGTAGCCTATCAGCAGAATATTTAGATTTGGAGCCATTCATAAATTACGAAATGTAAAAATTTCCCAATATTGAATCACCATTTCACGAATTCCACCAAGATTCGTCCGAAAATCTTCAAAATCGTGACCGACATCTTCGATTCCGATGAAGGCGCAAATTTTTCAAAGGGGGTAGAGGCTGTTTCATGCAGTATTTTCCTAATAAATGTTCGATTATCGTATTTTGTAAAGCAAAACTATTCGAGAAATAGTTACAGGGAATGAATACTCCTGCGTGAAAAAAATTATACTGAACAAGAAGTTGCAAAATAAAACTAAAATTGATTCTAAAAATCGAATTACAAAAAAAACCCGTCTTTTTATTTTTTATCTTCTCTCAACTATATTGCCATCTCTATCTTCTCTCAACTATATAGGCACCTATTAAGATTAATTTTATTTTTATCTTTGTAATTTTTGCGACTCAAAAACAATGTTTTCGGATAAAAAATAGCTAATTTTATTGTTCAGAAGGAAATCACCAATCTGAAAGTTTTCAATGTAGCTCAATAAAAAGCAATAAGAGTTGCCAAACTACTAACAAATAGATTTCATGAGATTAGGAAATTTATTACTTCATATTCCTGCTTTACGAACGAAACGAAGGGGTGGCAATATAGTTGCCACTGCTTTGTAAAGGGTTACAGAGAAAGAAAACATTTCAAATGTAATTGCATCATGGTTAAACTATCAGTAAAAAAGTTTTGCCACCGATAACTTTAAATATGTTTGAAAGTTTCGTGCTAATTGACAAACAGGTTTGTCAAAATTCACTTACAATTTCCTGTAAACTATATGGTCTGATGATCCAACTGAAGAGTTGAAACGTATATTTATTGTTTTCTCATTGCTTTCAAATAATTCTCAATATCGCCTTAATGTCAAAAGCAAAGTTACAGGAAATGTTATGTGCATGTTGAAAAACCTATTGCTCTCGATGGAGGAATGCGAATAACAAAAAGGTCAAATATAAAACAGAATATTTTTTTTAGGAAAAAAAATTAAAATATCTGAAAAATGACTATTTTTTAGAATTTTTTATAAGCGTTTTTAATTGAAACGGTACTTAAATCGTACTCAATGAGAACATTGTATTTTTGAATGCAAATATTATAAATTTTAAAAATACGTCAAAAGTTGTTGTTAGGATTTTTTTTATTGATAGTTTTTTAATGATGCAAATACACTAAAAACTTTGTTTTTGCTTGAAACGATAAATAGTTGATTGTTGATTGCTGTTGATTGAGAAACAAGTTTAACTTATAAAAAGGGCACAATTGAACGGATTAAATGATGTTATTGATATCAAATTCCAAATACCTCGAAAACTATTAAATTTTGTAGATTTTACCTCAAATCATTTTAATTTGAAATGACATTTATTCATTCTTTATATTCACATATTCTTTAGTTAAATAATAGTTTTGCCTGTCAATTACAATGAAATTTGAATTTTTTTCTTTCATGGCATTTATCGACTAAAAAATAAAATAAATGGATGTTTTGTAATTTATTTGCAAACAAACATTTTTGTTTTTGTGCAAAATGCAATACTTATTTTTCAGTATAGACTTTGTCGCGCAGAACTATTTATTTCCTTTAACCTATTCTCAGATAATTTTGCTGTACAAAATTCGGTAACTCAAGATTTTTTTCGAACGTAATGCAATTAAAAATTACGCCCTTTTGAAAAATTGCTCTTGCGTCAAGATTTTTCTAGTCGTCTAGAAAACATGGAGATTGATAAACCGAACGTAACTACAAATCTTTGTTCGAATCGGCGGTGGTTATGTTTTACGGCCGGCCGTTTTCTCATGGAATTCCTGTAATAGGTAACGAAACATTTTAATTTATTTTTCTCAGTAAAAACATCTGACGTTACGTACTAGCTATCACTCCCTCCCCCTGTTCCAAAATGTCACATTTTTTATACTCCATCTTCCCTAAATATGTTCCATAATTTATGAATGGTCAAACTAGCTTACGCTACGCTACTGGTTGAGTACGATACCTCAAATCTTGCAAACGTATTCAATTATGTACGTCTTCAATGATTTCAAAGAAGCATGATCTTTAGCTTTTTAAATGAGCCATAGGTTCTGGTTTTAAACATAGACTAGCGCCAAGATGTTGAATTTCTTGCGTCTACTACACAGAATGTGAAAAACGAAGGTTGCTTACGTTGTTACTCTCATAAATAACTCATTAATAAGCGCTATAAATTTTCATATAATTTGCTTGTTGTCATAACTTTCAAAGATGATGAATTTACTTTTTTATCATATATAGCATCATGGGAGAGAAAATATTAATCTAAAATTCAGATCTTTGAATAGCACATTGCAGCTTGGCAGGTTATATAAACTATTTACGAGGCAGAGATTCTACGAATTGCAGCATTATTAGTGTTACTAAAAAAAATCAAATGCGATGATTTAATGCAAGTTTTTGAGCACACAATCACCAATGAGGCATAAACTACTTAGTTTAAATCTAATAACCAAAGAAAACTAATAATAAAAACGAAAATCGTTTAATTGAGGAACTGTTTTTTCACAACTGTCGGAATCAAACTCTGAAAAAGCACCAGTGGAACGATAATGTAAATAGAGTAGTTACAGAGCTCAGTTCACGATAACAATAAAAAGGAGTTTAACGAAGTTTGCGCTTACTGAAGCATTTGGATCAAGGAACTAATTCAACACAACCAGAATATTAAAAGTGTACAGCTTTTCTTCAGCGCCATGACTTGTTATTGCGAAAAGCACAAACATATGCTAAAAATACGTGGCGGGTCATTGGAAAGATTTAAAGAATTGTATATTTTCAACTATGTATTGCCTTGTCATTGCTATTAATTTAATATTTATCACAGACAGATAATAGATGAAATGATAAAATCTACTACGAATAATTAATAAAATGTGAAAGCTTTAACCGCTCGCTGCTTTGTCTGATAGGAATTGAAAGAAACAACCCAAACTAATAAAAATATCAATTACACAGATGCTTTCAAAATATGCAATGCTGAATGTTCAAAGAGATTCATTGGCATAAAAAGATCGCGAAACCTTCATCACTCGAACTAGCATTCTTTACCATTTATTGTTTAAAAACGACAATTTCAAGTGGTGTCTGGTAAATTTGTCGAGTAATGGACAAAGTAATGACCAGTACAAGTGTCGTTACGATGCAGATTGTTGTTTCCTCAAATAAGTTTTGCTGTTTTAACAAGGGAGCTAAAAATCGTTAGTAATAATGTCCCTTGCAGTTCTTCAGGTTTAGTTTTGCTTCAAACGATGTGTACAGAGAGCGAAATACATCGATGGAAAATTGAGCAGAATTAACACATAGGGTAAACAGGTCTAATACGCCCCCCTTAAGTAAAAATAGCTATATTTCACCATTCGACACTATGCTCTCCGCACCAACTACTCTAATTTACTGTTATATTAGTTAGAAATTAGTACCCGTTTCATTTTTTATTAAAAACATCCTGTTACAAGTATTATTAAACATTTTTCAAAGATGCCTAAATTCTAGTTTTTTTTTCACCCAGGGCAAAATGCCCCCGGTTAAAGTGTAATATACCCCACAACAAGAGGATGGTATGCCCCACACCAATCGGTGAGTATGCCCCACGACAATGGGTGGGGCGTTTTAGCCGGTGATGTGCTGTTGTGAATACATGATTCTACACGCACACATAGTTTTAAGCCAAGCTAAAAACTAAGATAGTAACTATAATATTCTAGTAAGCTACTTGAAATAGTTTTATCAACACCGACTGTTTCTAAATGGTTGTAATATAATTGGAAAAAGTGGGAGCTTACATCAAAGTAGCTCTTTTGAAACTTTTGTGTATATTGTTGTTTTGCAACATATTAAAAACAAACTTAGTATGTTGATTTCATGAAACGATACTGTTATCAGTCACTTTTACTTTTTAGATAATTCGGGAATCCTGGAAATTGAAGAGGGGCATTTTGCCCCGGTGGGGCGTATTATACCCTTTTACCCTAACTTTTATTAAAGAAACACGAAAACTAATTTTGAGCAAATCTTTCCAAAGCGACGCGGAAAATCAAAGCCATCGATATGGAGCACCAACAGAACACTGCAGATTTGTCCATCTATAATATCATTTGCAGTCAGGTATTTGAAGGTGACTGACGGAGCATTTTTTCGGGAAACTTCATGCAATCAATTAACACTAGATGTTTAAAGGTGACAAACGGGGATTATTTCGGAAGAGTGTACGTGCGAATTGGTTTACTCAGCATACGATTTCTTAGGGAATCCGCCTCTATCATACAATAATCTGAAGAATTTATTTGAATATATGTTGCTTCACCAACTGCTATATTTATTTCCGATATTTGGAAATTTGTAAAAACGCCGAAAACCCCATATGGTCAAGGCTCCGAAAATGGCAACCACAGTCGAAATTTTTTATCAAATTTTGCTTCAAACTGTTTGTTTTTCGTATGCATATAACCACTAATATTAAAAAATATAAATGGAGATCCCAGAAAAAATTCCATGTCTGTCATTTATAAAAGTTTGTTGATGCTACTTGCATGATCTGAAAATGACTAAAAGACCGTAAGGTGATAAAAAGGTAAACAAAATTCATATTTTAAACTTTTTGCTTGCAACCACATTTTTCCATCGTAGTCTAATTTAAATTTGATGATATTGCTTGAAAAATTTAGATGAATATGGATTATTGCGTATTTTCAATTGTGAAGTAATGGAAACCAAATAACTTGTAACGTGACAGATCAAAAATTCGAAAAAGTTTTGTGGACCACACCAACAGCATGCATACAATGTCTAACCTGCCTTTTTTCTTACTACTTTGAGTCTACTTTTTGAAACTATATTGTGAATACCTTAAAGTTTTATTCATTTTTAGAAAACACAGTTGATCTTATGTAACGTGACAGATTTTTTCTGCTGTAAAGCAATTCTATTAAGTTTGATTCAATTGCGTCAAAATTGGTGACCATCTTTGATTCTGATGAAACCATTTACGTTTCATGTGTATGGGAGACTAAGTATTTTTCAATATTAAACAGACAAGAGTAATATTTAAAAAGGGCGTATGAGATCTTGAATGCACTATTTTCAATATATATTGTTCGAAAATCCCCATTTATGCAGCAAAACTATATGATAGCGAATTCTAGGGAATTAATTCTTTTGTGTGAATATTTTTTGGTGAAATTTAAAAAAAAAATACAACAAAAATGTTAAAAATACAAATATATTGTTAAAAAAAAACAAAAAAAAAATAAAAAAAACAATTAAAGAAAAACAATGATTTTTTTTGTTGGCTGAAGAAACTGGAAATGCACTATTAGTTATTAGTAAGAAAGCATTTTTAACTTCAAGTATTCTTCCAAATTTCTTAGCATTTGCCAGTCATAAATTTCTTATACAATATTAATACTAAATAACATTTCGAAGCAAAATGCTCTTAAGAAAAATTTTCCGAAATATTTTGATTTTTTTAATATCTAGTGGTGAAAATACGCCCTTTTAATAAATTACTCACAAATGCCAACCGCAAAAAACATAACACGTTTAAAATTTAATTGCAAATAAAAAAACTTTAAAATATAATTGCATCGTAGAGAAAATAACAATAAAAAGCTTTGACATATTTCAAAAATTCTCTTAATTTTGAATTTTTATTCAATTTTTTTTTTGAATAATTTAGTTACAGAATGTATTTCAAAATGGTTTTTCAATTCAAAATGCTCATGAAAAATTATCCTTCAGAATGCAGATGTTTTTAAGTTATTTTAGATTTTCTTTTGACATATTATGTTACTTCGTGAAAATTACGACCTTTTCAAAAGTTATTCACGTTTGTTAATCAAAACCAATATGTTTTTAAAAATAAACATGAAATTTCCCGTTAATACTCAATTCCTAGATTAAGGATGATTTGTGTACCATTTTCTTGATATCCTTGCTTCAACAAAAATGCAGAACTGTTGTAACGTGACAGATCATTGAGGGTACTCCATAAAATCTAAAACAAAGTTTTTCTTCAGGAAAACTATATTTCAAACTCTTCCTTGTTTTCTAAGCTTCAACTTAAAATTGTGTTCATGCAAATTTGGGGGCCAACGGAACAGACTTTTTCTATTTAGTCGGACAACCTCCAAACTAACTGCGAAAATTGTGTAACGTGACAGACGTATCAAAATGACAATAAAGTGAAAACGGTTCATGATAGAAAAAAAACTTTCCGTAGAAAAAATGTGCGGTTTAGTGACATTAATAATGTGCATTTGTGATAGAATCTGGTTTTATCGTTTTTGCTGACTTACCTTATGAAATATGCGTAAAAATGTAACGTGACAGACAGAAGCCTTGACCATATACAAAAGATTCGACCGAAGTTCGTTCGTATTTGGCTGTCACTCATTTAATTTAAATTCCAACCGCAAATCTTGAACTGCATATTTGTGAAATTAGTCGACGCCACGTGTTTGATGGCGACGGATGAAGCACCTATTCGGGTGATTGTATATTCAGACCAGTATACAGAGTAGGGTTCGCAGTACGGACCCTTTTTGGCGAGAACCGGTACTACGTACTGAAGCCCTCAGTACCGGTAGTACCGGTAAAGTACCGGTACTCGAAAAATTTTTATTAAAAAAATTGAAAAAAAGCTTCAAAGTGAAATTGATTGCTCAAACTGATGGCCTTATTCTCTGATGATTATTTTGTGCTGATCAAAAAAACATGTTTATTGTTTTTAATTGCTTCGGAATGGCATAAATCATTTCAGCAGAAGATATTTTTCGTATACGGCACCTTCTATTATTTCGAAATCTGGTCCAATATCTGCTAAGCGATGCGACTTTCGCCGACTTCAACAGATGGTAAATGTAAGAAACCCTGTTGCTAACAGTAAATCAAAACGAGAATGGCAGTAAATCCGAGCAGGTTGCTCGCATTTCTTTTCTTGATTTTCTGTAAATTGGCTTCGACGTTTATGTCGTTTGTCTACTATTCTCTAATGCATAACAAGGCTTTTTGCTTTCCTGTAAACTATGGAGTTTTGCTGAATTTTCCGATCACCAATAATTAGAAATCGCCCCATTAGAAGCAGTTCACCAAGTCTAAAATTGATAGCTACTAAATCGCTGTTCGTTCTTTTATAGATAAAAGTTTAAGAGCAAACCAAATACAGACATGACTTAAACCTTAGTCTTATTACGCGCCACCCATTGAATAATGGAATGTCGCTAATAAAAAATCATAGCAAATTTGTACGTCTATTACGCTAGATGTGAATATTTTGAAATTTACTGCAAGATCGTTAAAATTTAATTTGGACAAAATAGTGCAGGAATTTAAATATACCGTTCAGTGCAACGGGAGCTAGTAATGTTTAATATCTTGAATTCTTATGAAGATGGCCCCACCTCATTCCCCCACAAAAGTGTTAGCTCAACGATTTATCTAGAAGGTAATTAATATAATGACAAGCCATCTTGCAGACCGATATTTTGAAACAGGTCTCCCTAGAGAGTCCATATATTTTTCATAAAAAAAATTGAATGGCACCGAAAATGACGGTACTGAATTTTGTTATATTACGGTACCAAAAATGGGTCGGTATTCCCGGGATTTTCGGTACCGGTATTACCGGTACCACAACCCAAATACTGAGGAGTGGTGAGCTGGTTGGTCGATTGTTTATTACGATGTATATTATTACCATGAATTAGTATCGAGTAAAAAATAAGTGACCATATTTTTGACTCACGTACAAAACGTGATTTTTGTCTCTCCATTTGAAGTTTTTACTTTGCGCCGGGCTCTTTTCCTGCGTATAAATTAATTCTCATGAAAAAGACCCAGAGGAAGAAATGGACATCCAACAAGATTCGTCATCGAAGACTCCGAATCCCTTTCAAAATCAGGCGCATTGAACCGGTCAGACCATATCGAATCTTTTTTCGGATCAAATATTTCGAATTGGCTGGGGCAGAAATATCAGTCCTTACAGATATCTCGAAAGTTAGCCCAGATGTGCTCAAAATTATGATCTCTTGTCTAATGCAAGTAAATGACAATACTGGCGTAAAGTCCTTTACGAAGGACTAGCGCGTCTACATTTTTTTTTCATACGTTTATTTGACGCGGCATTTGCAAAAGCTTTTTACGCCAGTTTCTTTTTTTTTACATAGCACGTTACAAAAATCCTTAAGACTAATTTTAACTATACTAGTACTTTGTCTAAAACTAACACTGAAATCACTTTATTGTTTGCTTTTTTCCTTACATTGTTGTATTTCATAATGATCTAGTATTTTCGGGTGTATTTATTTACTTTTTTTCTGTTATTGTCTAAATTTAAAAACTAAATATTCTAGGACACTTTAATTGGTGAATGGTTAGCCTTGGATGAGAGTATGAGGAGATGAATTTAATTAAATTTTGACAGACGCTGTTTTTAGAAAATGATAGATAAGTTCCATGTATAGAGGATCGCGATACGCCAGGATGTCTCTAACAGGAACATGGATTGGTCTTCCTCGGACTTGTAAAGAATCTACTAATTGTGATCTGGCTTCACGATATTCAGTGCAGGACCAAACAACATGCTCAATGTCATGGTAACCTTCTCCACAAGCACAATGATTACCCTCAGCGAGCCCAATACGACGGAGATGCGCATCAAAAGTATAATAATTGGACATGAGCCTAGACATCACACGGATGAAGTCCCGACTTACATCCAATCCTTTGAACCATGCCTTCGTTGATACTTTAGGGATAATTGAGTGTAGCCATCGTCCCATATCTCCATTGTCCCAAGATGTTTGCCAACTAGCAAGTGTCCTCTGTCGAGAAGCGCTATAAAATTCATTGTAAGCGATGGGTCTTTCATATATTTCACCATCTAGTGCACCAATCTTGGCTAAATTATCAGCTTTCTCATTGCCCGCAATAGAGCAATGGGCGGGGAGCCACACTAGGGTAAATTTATAACATTTTCTTGTCAGGTTACTCAGAGCTTCTCGTATCTTCCCCAAAAAGAATGGATCGTGCCTATCAATCCTCTTTGAGCGTAGAGCTGCAATTGTGCTGAGACTATCAGTGAGGATAAAGTAATGGTTCGGGGTTAAAGTATTAATTATTTGCAAACTATAGTGAACTGCTGCTAGTTCCGCTATATAAACAGAGGCGGGTTCTGCAAGTTTGAGAGAAATTGAAAAATTATTGTTGAAAATACCGAAACCAGTGGCCTCACTGATTCGTGACCCATCAGTGTAAAACATTTTAAAGCAGTCTATGTGTTGATATTTACTTGTGAATATTTTAGGGATCTCCCGCGAGCGTAGATGATCCGGAATTCCACGAATCTCTGCTTGCATGGACGTGTCGAAAAATAAAGTGGATTCAGGAATATCTAGTATATTGACGTATGTGGGAACATACCTAGCAGGCGTTATTTCTTGTGACATGTGATTGAAATACACTGTCATGAATCTGGTTTGGGGTTGAAGCTCGACAAGTCTTTCAAAATTTTCAATTACCAGTGGGTTCATAACCTCACATCGAATAAGTAAACGAGATGAGAGATCCCAGAATCGGTCTTTTAAAGGAAGAACTCCCGCTAGTACTTCAAGACTCATTGTATGGGTCGACTGCATGCAACCTAAGGCAATTCGTAAACAGCGATACTGTATCCGTTCCAGTTTAATAATGTGAGTGTTCGCAGCTGAACGGAAACAGATGCACCCATATTCCATTACTGAAAGTATTGTTGTTTGATACAATCTTATCATGTCACTTGGATGAGAACCCCACCATGATCCAGTTATTGTTCGCAGAAAATTTATCCTTTGTTGGTATTTCGTTATTAGATACCTAATGTGGCCTCCCCATGTGCCTTTAGAATCGAACCAAATTCCAAGGTATTTAAAAGTCAGGACTTGGGCTATCGTTCTACCAACCAACTGAAGCTGAAGCTGAGCTGGATCACGCTTCCTTGAGAAAACGACCAACTCTGTTTTCTCCGTAGAGAAATCGATGCCCAGCTTTAAAGCCCAAATTGATAAATTATCCAAGCTATCTTGCAATGGTTGTTGTAAATTTATAGCTTGTGGTCCTGTGGCAGAAACCACCCCATCATCTGCAAGTTGTCTTAAAGTGCATGGGCTGACAATACAATTATCAATGTCATTCACGTAAATATTATAGAGAAGGGGGCTTAGACAAGAGCCTTGTGGGAGGCCCATGTAACTTATTCTGAGTGTCGCCAAATCGCCATATGAAAAATGCATGTGCTTTTCTGACAATAAATTGTATAAATAATTATTTAATATCGGTGAAAGACCACATTGATGTAGCTTCTCCGAGAGAACATCAATGGAGACTGAGTCGAATGCTCCTTTTATGTCTAAGAACACAGACGCCATTTGTTCTTTTTTTGTGTAAGCGAGTTGGATTTCTGACGAAAGTAGCGCCAGACAATCATTCGTTCCCTTTCCCCTCCGAAAACCAAACTGGGTATCTGATAGCAAGCCGTTCGCCTCAACCCAATTGTCGAGACGTCGTAAGATAATTTTTTCCAACAATTTCCTGATGCAGGATAGCATTGCAATCGGTCGATACGAGTTATGATCGGAGGCTGGCTTTCCCGGTTTTGGAATAGCGATAACTCTCACTTGTCTCCAGTCGTGCGGGACAATGTTCTGCTCAAGAAACTTGTTGAATAAATTCAACAAGCGTCTTTTTGCTAGGTCAGGCAGATTCTTCACCAAGTTGAATTTAATTCTGTCTAGTCCCGGAGCATTATTGTTGCATGAGAGGAGTGCAATTGAGAATTCCATCATTGTCAAAGGCGAATCTATGAAATCGTTACTTGTGGGAGTATCGCGAGTGATTTTCTGCGCAGGAGCAGAATCGGGACAAATTTTCTTGGCAAAATTAAATATCCAACGATTCGAAAAATCTTCGCTTTCATTAGTTACATTTCGATTCCTCATTCTTCTGGCTGTGTTCCAAAGAGTACTCATTGATGTTTCTCTTGACAAGCCATTAACGAAGTGTCTCCAATAACTAGACTTTTTGGCACGACGTATACTGTCAAATTTGTTTTGCAAAATGAAATAATTTTCAAAGTTTTCACGTATACCCCCTTTCTGTTTCATAATTTCTTTGTAGGCAACTTGTTTAGCTTCATATGCATCAGAGCACTCTTTGTCCCACCAAGGATTAGGGGGCCGTCTATTTATTGTCATTCCAGGATTGCATTTCGTTTGGGCTTGTTCTGCTGCTTCAATAATTAAACCCGCTAAGAATTCATATTCTTCGGTAGGGGGTAGCTCTTCTGTCGAAGCAAGAGAAGTGGAAATTAATGTTTCGTATGTTTTCCAATCAATATTTCGTGTTAAGTCATAAGGAACATTGATTGAATTCGTAAGGCCTAATTCACTGTTAATTGAAACAACGATTGGCAAATGATCGCTACCCTGAGGATCAGGAACAACCTTCCACGTGCAATCTAACCGAAGTGATGTCGAGCACAGAGATAGATCTAATGCACTTGGACGTGCAGGAGGTCTGGGGATGCGTGTTGTTTCGCCAGTATTTAAAACTGTCATATTAAATTCGTCACAAACATTGTATATCAAAGAGGATCGATTATCATTGTAGAGGGAACCCCACAATACTCCGTGCGAGTTGAAGTCTCCCAGTATCAGACGCGGAGCAGCCATGGATTCCACTACCTCAAAAATTTGACGTTGTCCAATTTGAACTTTGGGAGGTATATATATAGAAGCGATAGACATGTCTTTGCCTTTAATGTTCGTTTGGACAGCTACAGCCTCAATGCCCGCAAACAAGGGGATATTAATTCTATAGAAAGAATAGCACTTTTTAATTCCTAGAAGCACTCCTCCATACGGGGTGTCTCGGTCTAGGCGAATAATGTTGAAATCATTTAAGTTGAAATTAATGTTTGAGGTGAGCCATGTTTCACATAGAGCAAAAGCATCGCATTTTAAATTATGCAGTAAAATTTTTAAGGAATCAATTTTAGGTATGATACTTCTGCAATTCCACTGAAAAACAGTGATGGAATTTTTCATTGGAGGAGGTGAATTACCCATTGAAAGATACAATCGCTGCAAGGATGGGCCATTGAGCAATCAGCTGCTCTAAAAATGTTCTAATTGTTGGGAGGAAAGCTGAAAGTATACTCTTTAGTGGTTCAGAAATATTGAATGCTTTAAAAATCCAATCAACAATTTCAGAAAATTTCAATAATCCTACCCCCGGCTGAGGCTCAGAGGAAGTCGAAATTTTATTATTTCCAGTAATGGTGTTCTGTTTGGATTGTACGTTTCCAAAACCGGGCGGAATTGATTTCGGTTTTGAATCGGAATTTTTCGGTTTTGGGCGCAGTTTATCTATTGGTGGAGAAATTTTAAGGCCCTTTCTTGGCAGCTTGGGAAAAGAAGACTGTTTTCTTTTTCTGGAATTTCCGGGTAAAACAAATGATGTACCTTCGCACGCTCCGTCAGAGTCAGACTGTTCCGAAAATAGAGATGTGTAAGTGTTTTCTAAGAAGATGGGTTTAGGGGTAGCATTTTTCAACATTTCTGCATAGGAGCGCTTTGACCTCTCCTTCAAGGATCGTTTAATTTTATCCTCGCGCAATTTATAAATGGGGCATGCAGGGAGCTCATGCGAGTTTTCTCCGCACATTAAACATTTTTCTGAATTTTCATTGCATATATCCTCTTGATGAGAACCCCCACATTTGCCACACCGTGCCTTATTGGAACAATAAGTGGCTGTGTGGCCAAGCTGTTTGCAATTAAGGCAATTCATTACACGAGGGATAAAAAGGCGAACAGGGAGACGAATCTTATCGATAATGACATAGTTGGGCAGCGCAGACCCAGCGAAAGTCACTCGAAATGAGTCAGACAGTCGATAAACTTTTTTATCTCCTTCGTGTGATACTGAATGCAATTGCTTGCATTCAAGTATCTTTACGTCTTTAAGTATGGTGTCTTTGAAACGACCAACCCCATGCTTAATTATGTCATCAACAGTCAAACTCGATTCTGTGATGACCCCATCAATTTCAATTTCCTTTGAAGGAATATACGCTCTATACTCACGCGTAAAAAGCTCGCAAGAAGCAATTGCATTGGCTTGTTTGAGACTACCAACGACAATGCGTATTTTATCTTTATTGACTTTGACGATCTCTTTTACATCCGAGAATCGCGAAGTCAAATCTTTAGAAATTTGAATAATATTTAGCGCCTTTACTTTACGCCTAATAAATACAATCCATGGTCCCGTTGACGACTCTGGGTAAATTTTAATTCTAGTCGGATTTACATTTTCAGTATAAGGCTTAGGGGGAGGGTCTGTTACTCGTTCTTCCATCTCTTCATCCATTTTACCTAGCAAGAAAAACTATCACAAAAAGGAATGAAAAATATACCTGTTATACCTGTAGAACACACCTCATGTGTTACGTTGTAAACTCGGTGCCCGTTGTTTGACAATGTGACACTTGATGTCCTTCTTCGTCGCGTTGCTTCTTCAGTAGAGAAATAGGCCTACCTGCAACACTTCAAAACTCTCTCCGGTTAAGCTGCTCGTCGGTATCACCACCACAAGCGCGCTCTCTCCGTTTCCACCGCCGCGGTAAACAAATGTGGCTACCTGTGGCTTGCTGCGAAAATCCCACTGTCGATGCGGCACTTTTCGGTGCCACTTGTTTTCCTTATTCGTCGTACCACTTCTGCGGTAGACGAATAGAGCAAATGGGTCTACCTGTGACGCTTCCCCTCTCGTCGATTAGAATTGCCCGACGACACCAATACAATATATTTTTTCTGTGTGTACAGGCACGATCACTGTCGATTTCTGCCACCGCGGTAGGCAAATTCGTCTACCCGCGGTTTGCTGTCAAAACACCGAGGATGCCGTTGACCACGCCTCCGACGTATCAACTGTCGACTCACACTTAACAAACTGGTCTCTCTCTCTCTCCCACAAAAACGCATACAGCGTCTCGCACTCCGTCACTCTCTCGAGAACAGTGTGTCAGTCAGTGTGATTACCAATTCGATTAGCCCATGCGTGGAGTGCATGGGGTTGGCTGTTTTAAGGTCCCCTTTCTCCAGTGAGAAAATTTTTTATTTGAAAGGCTATTGCACAGAATGGGACAAGATTGTGTGTCCTTTGAGACTCGCATCGGCTTGTGTTCAGACTGGTATCGGGTACGATTGCATGGTCATACCGCGTGTCATTTTTTATACTAAATAGAAACAAATAGGCGCAGAGAATCATTAGGATAAAATCCCTTAAAATACGCTCCCAGAACTCTTTTGAGAGAATACTAGAGAGGGTTGTACATCTGTTACTTCTCCTATAAACTATACGCAAGATTCCTTGTAAAGGCTAAAAATTTTCTCTTGAGATGCCACCGAACATTACAACTCGGTGAAACGCGCACAAAGCCGATGCAGGAGCTTCAATCGTTTCCAGCAGCAACAAAAATCCTAAGTGGATTTTCAACATTTCAAGCAGAGATGCAACTTTGTGTAGGACTGGTTGGGTCTAGGTTGGGCATCAAGAGCTTTGTGATGTTGCGGAACGCCTTCCGGCACTGAAGAAACTCCAATTCAACGGTATCGAGTTGTCTTCTTGATGGCAACCGATCTAACTTTATTAACGATCTTTACTATACACTCTTAGAAAAAATGAAAATTACATTTGACGTAAACAGCGTAGCGACGTATTTTATCTGTCTGATAATAGGATTTTACATGTTATGATATGTAAAATTAAATAATGTGACTCTTTTGATAGAAGATTCAGACTGAATTACCTAGGAAAAGCCGAACAACTCACATTTTTACATGTAATTAAATGTAAATTTATGGGAATTGGGACGCTCCTTTTATGTGCATCTGGCAAGACCTAAAGTTACAAGATTTTTTGCTGTGCAGCTTTAAGAAGGTGGAATGCTATGAGCTATTTTTTTGGTTCAATTATAGGGGTTTTATCCTAAGGGTCCTTCATGCCGACCGCATGTGCCCAGTTGGAATTCGAATCAACCTGTCCCATTTTTGGTGCTATAAAACTGTGAAATCGAGCGAGATTGCCATTTTTTTAAATATGAAGTCTTTGTAGCATAAATTCTTGTGTCGTGCAACTCTAGCACGCTGGATATTTGTTCTTCTACCTACTTTAGATTTGAGAACAACACGATTTATTGCAAATAAATCTTAATGACCGTAGCGTGCTCTTCTGGCACTGTTGGAGGAGTTTCAGTTTTGCAACCGTTTGGTACATTGGCTTTTTTCCGCCCGACTTTCGAACAATAGTTTATTTTATGATTTATCCTTACTCATTTTATAAAGCAGATCAAGATTTCAGCGCCCCTCTAGCGTTGGCGCTCTCGACGGGGGCCAATCCCGCTAACTACACACTACGGGCCTGAATACACCAAGTTGCTGAACGGTGTCGAATCGATTTTTCGCGATCATCGCGTACACTCTCGGCCACTGCCGCTATGGTTTCTTCGTGCTGGATGTAGCCGATTCGGATACTAATCATCCAATAACTTAACTCTAACTTTCGATTGTATGGCGGATAGTGGATTCAGTTGGAAGATTATGTCGACCATAGTGCATAGTACATAGCAAGTACATAGGAGCACGAAACACATTCCTCACAGAGAGCTTTTTTTATTTTTTTATATATTACTTTCTATTTGATTATATTGTTTTGTTTGCATTACATTTCTAATTTAGTATATTGGGTCTTCAGCCACCAGTGGTGACTTTTCATCCCTATTGTTTACATGATTCAGTTAATTACTATTAACATATAATATACTTTCGCAGTTAAGTATTTTTATCAGTAGGATGTTTTAATCCTACTTGTCTTGTGAATAATGAGCTAAACAAATCTAATAAACTAACTTATAAACTATAAAGAGAACTAATCGTTGCAATTGAAAATTGCAACAATTTTTGTCGGAAGTTGCTTATATACCTGTTCGTCATAATTTCTAATGTTTCTATGTTTGCGAGTCTGTGCAACTCATTTGCGCTAAACTAGGGAGGACGCTTCAAAATCATTTTCAGAATTTTATTCTGAATCCTTTGAAGCGTTTTCTTCCTAATAGCACAACAACTTGCCCAGATTGGCACTGCATATAGCATTGCCGGTCTAAATATTTGTTTATAAATTAATAGTTTGTTCTTTAGGCAGAGCCTAGAGTTCTTATTTATAAGAGGGTATAAACATTTTATATATTTGTAGCATTTTGTTTGGATTCCTGCAATGTGATCCTAAAACGTGAGTTTTTTTATCGTATATCCAACCCAAGTATTTAACTTGATCTGACCACGTTAAATTCAAACCATTAAATTTAATAATATAGTTATTATTTGGTTTAAGAGAAGAAGCTCTTGGCTTATGCAGAAACACAATCAATTGTGTTTTTGTCGCATTGGTGGAAATTCTCCATTTTTTCAGTTAATCATTGAAAATATTCAAGCTTCATTGCAGTCGACTGCAGATAATACGAAGACTGCTACCAGTGGCTGAGATGCAAGTATCATCACAAATAGTGACTTTTTACAGCCTGTAGGTAGATTTGGAAGATCAGAGGTAAAAATATTGTATAGGATTGGTGCGACGCTTGATCCTTGAGGGACACCTGCTTTACCGGATAGCATATTAGATTTACAATTCTGATAAGAAACCTGTAGGGTTAGTAAGATAATTTTTAATTATATTTATTAGGTAAATTGGAAAATGGGAAAATCGAAATTCCACATTTTGGCAATTAATCCTTTGTGCCAAACACTGTCGAAAGCTTTGTTGATGTCTAGAAGCGACATTTGCCTTTATCATGTTAGTTACTCTCACAAGTTGATGAGTAGTTGAATGTCCAATACGAAATCCAAACTGATCAGTAAGAAAAATAGAATTCTCATTGATATGTGCCATCATTCTAGTTAGGATATTTTTTTCAAATAATTTACTAATAGAAGAGAATAAACTAATTGGTCGATAGCTAGATGCTTCTGCCGGGTTTTTATCTGGCTTCAAAATAGGAATAACCTTGACATTTTTCCATCTTTCAGTGATTCAAAACATTTGTTGAATATTTTGAACAAGTATCTCAAGGTGATTTCGGGAAGGTTTTTAAGAAGAATGTTGAAAATTCCATCGTAACCTGGAGCTTTCATATTTCTTAACTTTTTCATGATGGATTTGATCTCATCATAGTTTGTTTCAACAATATCGTCTAGAGACAATACTTGATTTGAAACGTTTTCATATTTTTATAAGACTTCGGTTTCAATGGGAATCACAACGTTGAGATTAAAATTATGGACGGTTTCAAACTGCTGAGCAAGTTTTTGAGCTCTTTCTTCGTTTGTAAGAAGTATTCCATCAAAGCTGGAATTGGTTTCAGAGGTTTCTTAAGAACCTTAGAAAATTTCCAGAAAGGTTTAGAATTTGGCTTGATTTGTTCAACCTCTTTCGCGAAATTTTCATTTCTTAAGAGTGTGAATCTATGCTTAATTTCGAATTTAGATACATTTCATAGCAGGATGACGAGAACGTTGATATTGACGTCTTCGAATATTCTTCAAGCGAATCAGAAGTTGAAGATCGTCGTCAATAATAGGAGCATTAATTTTTTTCTGTGTTGTTGGTACTTATAAATTTCTAGTATCAACTATAGATATACTTAAATTTTGTAATGCCGTATCAATGTCAGCTTTATTTTGTAAATCAAGGTCATGATTAAAATTATTCTCAATGTAAGTTTTGTACCTTTCTCAATTCGCTTTGTGATAATTGAACACTGAGCTAATGGGATTGGAAACAGCTTCTTGAGAAAGTAAAAAAGTCAGCATGTGTAATAATCAATGTGTAATAATCAATTCGCTACAAATGTGACTTGGATCTGTCAAACCCAAATCAATTGTTGATGAATTCCTTACAGACGAATAGCACGTAGGACCATTCGGGAACAAAATTGAATAATAACTGTGGGGAATAAGCCGAGATATATTAGTCTTACCGAAAAAAGATAAGTGTTCGCGAACCAGCAGAGCAATCATTAAAAAGTAGTTTACCTTAGGAATTGCTTTGAGCATTATTCCAAGCTCGGTGTTTGGCGTTAAAATCACCGATTATGAAGAATTTCGACTGATTTCTTGTAAGTTTTTGTAAGTCTCCTTTCAAGAAATTAATTTGCTCGCCAGTGCACTGAAAAGGCAAACAGGCTGCAGCAATAAAAATGATACCAAGATCAGTTTCAACTTCGATCCCCAAACTCTCGATCACCTTGGTGTCAAGAGACGGCGTAACGGAATGTTTGATCCTGCGATTAACCGCTATTGCGATTCCTCCGCCGAATCCAACAATTCGAACAAATCTATGAATAACAAAATTAGAGTTACTCTTCAATTTAATATTTCGTTTTAAAAAAGTTTCGGTTACAACGGCTATATGCACATTATGTATCCTCAAGAAGTTGAAAAATTCGTCTTCGCGCGTTTTTAATGACCGAGCATTCCAATTTAATAAATTTAAATGATTATTTGTTAAACTTTAATTTCATTACAATTTTGTTAGCAAATTCCCACCCCGCTTGAAAAGTTTCAAACATGGAGATAGAATTTCACATAGCAATCATCATAGGTAACATAGTGTCTTGCAAGTATTTTAATTTTTCTTCCGTTATGCTCTTGATCTGCGCTGGATCTGCCATTGGACTAAAGGAAGCGTTGGATGCAAACGAGTTTGTAGGCGTGGTAACGGTAGCCGTTATTTTGGCTTTGTTACCTGCCACTGAAGCATAAGATGACACATCATTGTAGGATGGTGTAACGGAGGTAGAAGAAGTTGTTAAGCTATTTTGAATCAGATTAACACGTTTGGACGTGTTTTCTTCAATTGTATCTGAAGAAGTAAGTACATTTTTAATTTGTTGTTTTTGTTGTCTACAACGAGAATTTAGAATTTTTTCTCGAACAGGACAACCCCACAAATTCATTTTATGATTTTCGCTACAATAGGGATCTTTAGAGGTGTGCGGATTAAGGCATATTCTGATGCAGATTAGTACCGTGAGTTAATATCTCAGGTCTTTTTCAATTTTTTGGCCCGAAACTATTGAAAAAAACATTTTTTAGTTTGTTTCCTTTTAGGACAATAACACATCCAAACCCATGCGACTTGCACGACTCTATAGGTTGCCTTATCAGATCTACCATAGTTTGCAGATGAAACTTGGGATGGCAGGCTGCTAGCGGATTGACAAAGTACCAGATCATGCTGTGTGGGGTTCTGTCCTAGTTAACAATGAGGCGAACGAGATATTTGCAGATACGTCATTTAGTAGGACAACTGTCAGTTTGCTGGTTGAATTTCATTTGTTTTTCTTTTAATTTAAAAATCATAAAAGAATGATTAAGGTTTAATAATGATATGAGTGTACTCGTAAGGACACCCGCTACCAATACATATGGAAAACTGACACAATTTTTCCAAATCAAAGATCCCTATTAACCCATTTGAAACTTTTTGTGGTTTTTTTCACCGGACAAGTATCTTTCGTGTGCGATTCATCACCACAGATCATACATTTGGAATCCAAATGACAATTTTTTGTGCCGTGCCCAAAGCCTTGGCTTCTACGACACTGGGTCAGATTTTGAATTCTGCCCCCATGTCGTCTATAATGTTCCCACTTTACTCGCTCATGGAACATAAAACGTGCTTTTTGAAATACTTTCAAATTATTAACCTCATTACGATTAAAATGAATTAAATAAAGCTCCTGGAGAAAAGCCAAGTAAATTTTTCAATACGTTGGATATTTCATCCTAACTTTGACCTTGTGGTAGCCCTTTCAAGACAGCCTTGAATGGTCCATCTGTCTTGAAATCATATGAATAAAATTTATATAACTTCTCCTTAAGATATTGGAGTAGTCGTTTGTGGCTAATCAATTCCTCCGCTGTAACTCGACATTCTCCTCTTCGGCCAATCTGAAGAGACTTTCACTTCCGGGAGGAACGTCGAAAGCTCAGTTCGAAAGGCTTTGAAGTCGGAGATCATCGCTGTTATCGGCAGAGGTGATTGCGTTTTCTTCTCATTAGCATTACAATGCGAGGAAATTTATATTTTTTTTGCTCTCACTTGAGTACTATGGCTTTAATTTTTATAACTTTCCCTACCCAGGAATCTCTAGCTAATTGAATGTCGTTAAAGTGTAAAAAAATTATAAATTTCGTCAGCTTCACATTCGGATTAAACATCGAATGAGTTGCTGCAATTAATTGAATTTTCGGGTGGAGAAGTTACCCTTTTCCGTTTAGTTTTAATATTTGGCACACGGGGGACCCAGGCATGTTGGAAGAATTATATATTTCTTTAGGATGAATTATTCTTGGAAAATGTTTTAGTCTTGAAAAGAACTGATTGAGTAGAAAAAGTGGGTAGTCTTGAGAAAACTGATTGTCGAAAAAATACAGGTAGTTGAGAAAGACTGTTGCCGTTGAAAAACTATATGACCGATTCGAACGAAGGTTCAAGCCGGTATCAACTCCTTTTTCTCGTTTTTTGCTAATATTTTTTATTATTTTTAAACTGTGACGTATTACCACAGACTAACAGACATAACACTATGAGGGAATTCTCTCAAAAAACATCGATCCGACAATTTTCCCAGAAATTCACAATCCCAAACACTCATTTACTGGTGGGTTACCCCTGAGGTTTGAGAACAATTTTTCACTAGTGGTCTATCCCCCATATGCTTGTTCATATGTCAGTGGCGCCAAAATTTCAAATGTGACCACAAATATTTTTAAAATGACCGTTAAAGCGGGCGAAGCTTTGTTTTTGAGTGTTATATCTGTTAGTCTGTGGTATTACGTAGATATTTTTACGGTGACTATGAGAGCGGTTATCATTTTGATAAAAAAAAACAGGACTTGAAGTCACAACAAATCCGCTTAAACGCACGGTGACTGGTGACTTGATCTTTTTGCTCCCTTTAGCACCTTCAAATCCAAAATGGATTATAAAGGGTGGGCTTTATGGCATTTTGGTATGCGAACACACAGAAAAAAAATGTTGGTAAAAATAAGAGTTTTTTACTCTTAGCAAAAAACAACCAACGTATACTCTTAGTTTAAAAATAAAACTTTTGTTTTGAGTACTATTCTTCATTTGCTTAAAAGGAAAACTTTTACTTTTAAATTCTTGATTAATTTAAAAGTTTTACTTTCAACCTAATAGTTGGCGTTGGTTGTTTTTTGCTAAGAGCGGAACACTCTTACGTTTACTAATATTTTTTTCTGTGTGTAAGAGGAATCTATCATACGTGTTGTCACTTAAAACACCTTTAAAGCCACTCTAGGCTAACAAATATTTAGATTAGCCGGTCGGTTTGATTAAAATTGAATTCATCACCCCAAAATTACCTTTGAATAAAATTTTCACAAAGTATCAATTACTTTTAAAGTTTGTTTCAAAAGTATCGGTGTACGCAGCCATATTAAACCTCAACATTTTTGACAATTAATTGCGTACGGCAAACCCACGGTGGTTTGTTTGTGATTTGACATTCCATTGCACCAATACCGGTGTAAATCTCTGTCGGCTGTGTCGGCGATGCATGTTGGAATGCATTTCTCTGCATTATCTTTAGTTCTGTCGCTGGCTCTCGGGGTGTAATGTTTTGCTGGTGTGAAAAATAACAATAAGATACGTGTTAGCAAGTGAACCGCACTGATTAGTGAAGCGATCAGGTGAAAATTATGCTAAAACCGGAGAATGAGTAATCGTGCAATTCGCGAATAACTGCTTACCGGATCCGTGATGGATTCCAAAAAGGATATCTACAATTTGTGGGTGCAATATACGACGAAGGTATGTTTTGGTTCTACGAAGTGCCGTGCCCGTAGTACAGATGTGTCAATGTTTTTTACAAAAATGAAAACAAATCGCATATTTCTGTTTTTTAATGATTTGTTTTTAGAATGAAGAGATCTACTTCCGCCAGTTCATCCAGGGATTCGTCAGCATCTGGCAGAACCAGCTTCTGTTGGACTTTGAAAATGTTCCAAACTGGGCAACCATTTCTTCGGATTCAGGACCACACCTGAATCGACTGCCGGAAGAGTTGCTGCCAGCTATTGAAAAATTTCTGATAATTGCACGGGATAAATTCGAAAAGGTTAGATGTTAATATCATTTCTCATTTTCCAGCTTCGTTCTGGAAGGCGGTTGCGTAATGAAAGAGGATACCTACATATGTAGCTGCAAACAAAGCAGATATGATAAGGACGGGAATGAAAACATCACCCGTGTGATTCACGTTCGAGTGGCATGTAGGCGAATGTGTTTATTGACTACGATAGGGTGGTTGGGGGATTTGGAAATGCTATGATGTGTTTTTCTGTTTGTTTTCTTTTGTTGACTTTAATGGGCCGATGATTTTTTTTTCGCAGGCATCCAGCATCGAAGCAAACGAACAGGAAGATGAAACACTGCTAGAAATACAATTGCTAGTGCAATGTTTGACAATAATTTGCCGCCACTTTGACAACATCGCAACTATCATTAAATCGAGCTACATATCAAGCTGCGTAGTTATATCGAATGCAATCATTAATAAGGTAATTTTCAACATTTTTATAAGTGTTGAAATGCAGCGATTACATTTGATGTATTTTAGCTAAGCCACCAAACAGCATTGAGTGCAGCTCAGCAGCAGTTCATCAAATGTTTCAGTAACTTTCTTGAAGTTCTTTATGACCCTTACTTCACCTGGAGAAACTTTCTGCGTGGAGAAATAGCAGACTACGCACGATTAAGCTACAAAATATCGCCTATGCATGCCGAGATTGTGCCATTCGTCTACGATTGTTTCCAGGTGAAAAACGTCTGCTGTTATCCAGAGATTGGGAAGGATCTATTCCATATTCTGGGTGCAGTGATTTCTGGATCACAGGTGAGTTACTCGTTAGGGTTTGTCTGTGCTGCCGTGATACGCATAACAGCCCCACCTGCATAGGAAACCCATAGCAAATGGGACTGTTATGCGGATCACGGCAGTGTGGTGATGGTGCAATTCAAATTGTAGCGGGTTGTTTGGCATAATTGTCGATTATGTTGGACTGACTTACAATTAGGAAGGTGGGTTGGTAAGACCTACGTTATTTGGAACTGAACAAGAATAGCTTGGTAACGGTATTCTGGCCATGAAGGATGTATCGTTTCTTTGCACTGCAATACTAGCAACGTTATTGTACGATTGATTCAACTTGTTTAATAACACTACCAACTGGTGTGAGTGGTTTAAAATCTACTCGATCAGAGACTGCATAAGCAGGGTTAAGACACAACTCGAGATCGACAAGAGCTTGTGTCAAACACAAGCTTGGGAGAATGTTCTAGTAGAAAAATTTGCAATTGAATCGTACCTGATCCTCTAGGGTATTTTCAATTGCGAAAAAAGTTTAATATTTTGTTTCCTAAACAGACTATTAAGTTTCCAAGATTCTGTGACGATTTAGGGAGTAAACCTTCAAAAAGAAAAGAAAGAAGGTTTCTTCTTATAACCAGACTTCACAGTCACAGTAAGACAATGCTATTGACATTGAATTTCTCCTAAGCAGAACTTAAGCATTGGACAACTCAAACGATGACTCGAAACCAGCCTGTTTTCCTATTGTGCTTTTAAGATCATGTTTTCCTAACAGAATTTTATGCCAAACAATCCCAAGTAATTTTTGCCTTTATATTGTATTTTCCCCAGCTTTAAATAATAAAATCATTAGGAGTATCATTATAACGTGATTCTTGTGTATTTTTCACGCTTTTAACTGTAAACTTTTGTAGGTTGCTTTAGAACCTGTTGCCAAACAAAATATTAACTCCTACTATCTAAACAATTCTACTGGTGAAGGAATAGCAAATGTGGTGAGTCGTTAACAACTGGGTAGTTTCTTGTTTCAATTAGTATTCCTGTAACTGACCAGTTATTTGCTTGGCTTGTTCTAATGCTTCTCAATTAAATGCATGTTTGTTATATAATTCCTTGCCAAACCACTAACAAAAATCTGGAAATTTCAGCACAATGGATTACGTGCCATAAGCCCTGCGACTGTTACCATTATAATGGATATTGTTTCCAAGTGGGAAAGTGATTCAAACCTACGCCAGCTCGTACTACAATGTTTCACCCTAACGGCTATTATATTACAAAAGTCTAGTCCTGAACAGGTAACTTGCAGCTATTGCATGAATTCCAGGATTTTACCGATCAATTTCCATTGTTTCAGCGCCAAATCGATTTACTTACCATTTTTCAACTGTACGTGGGAGCCGTTCTAACCCTTTTGGAAACGGATCACTTCCTTCAGAAAAAATCACCAGCTGACAGTTTCGAACTGTCACAAAGTGGCAATAATTACGTGGATGTAGGTGCGTTAAATTCAATTATCGGAGCAATAGAACACTTACTACCGGAATACGTCAACAAACAAGTGCTGTGCAATGCCATGTTCGAAGCTAAGTTTCTATCCACTTTGGTTCAGATCCCGGATCGCGTTAAGGTTTGTATTTGGAACAGTTTCAATCGGTTTCGCGTGAATAATGGATTGTTTCACGATTTGTTTCTTTGTAGTCTTGGAACATCGATCATCAACCTATTGGCTCAACGCTGGTGAGAAGTTTTCATAAACTTTGCAGTAGTTCTGAGAAGATCCAGTACAATCTAATGCACACCAATAACGTAAACATTCTTTTCGACGGTTTGGCACAATTTGGTAAGCCCTCGCATGACTTGATTTGCGATTGTCTGTACTTTGCTTTCGATGGAGGCGATAATCGCAACCTGAATGCTCGTATTGTCAGTAAACTAGTCGAATGGATCCCGGCAATGGGCGAGATGGAACAGAACTATCTCAGCGATGTATTGCTGAAAAAATGCACCGCCAGTTTACAAAGGTTGGTAAATTATGTAGTTATCCGTACCTGCTATCAAAACCTTTCGTTATTTTTTCAGTAAACATTCCATCTGCGAGCAGCGAATGATCAAACGAATCGTGGTGAGCTGTCTAGAGGATCATAGCCGACTGTCGGCAAAGTGTTCAATTAATTTGCTGAAATTGATAGAGGAACTCGCAAAACACAGCATACTTCCAATTGAGCTCAAGTGTTTATTCGGACTGCTCAGGAATGAACTGAACTTCGAGTATAGAAAAAATTTGGTAGAAGTTATTTTGCGAGTTTCCCAGCATCGATTGTCACTTGGAACAAGTCCCAAAGAATATTTGGATATTCAGAGTAACACGAATGGGATCACTATTCCGGAGATTCGTAAATGGGACACAGCGCACGGTTTTGTTTTTCATGCCTGGATTCGATTGGACAAAGACATTGAACTTTTCAGTGATGACGAGGAAATAAATTTGCAAAATTATCGCAGACATCTGTTCAGTTTGACGACAAACTTCGGAACAGGATATGAGTTCTTCATCCAGAAGAATGGCAACTTTGTCGTAAGTGTTATAACCAAAAAGGAGTTTTTCACGGCAACTGTCCAGTCGACACATTTGTTGGACGGCCGATGGCACTCGATTACCGTCGGTGTGGTTCCGCCAAAGAGGCTGTTCTCATATCATCAAATTAATGTGTACATCGATTCGGTGCAGAAGTTGGGATCCACAATGAAATATCCGGCATTTGCAGAGGTAGGATCTAATCTTTTTTGATTTGAATACTTTTTATTTCCATCGTCTTACAGCTTTTCCACTACTGTGCCATTGGCGCACCCTACAATAATGTCCGAAAAGTTACACACACATCCCATCAGTCAAATTCTGCTCGAATGGGCAGCACGACATCAGAAGGCACACCTCCGCCCATCGAGAAGGAGGAGAAACCCAGAGGTGGACTTTTTCCCAACCTAATCGAGCGGACATTCTTTCCCGGGATAGTGTCACAAGTTCCCAGCTATTTCACGCTCCCGGCTCGACCATCGCATTCTTCACTGGATCCAAGCGTAAAATCTTACCCGATCGGGATGCAAGATCTAGTGTTCGGTGAAGCCATATGCCTCAAAGGTCAACTGGGCAGTATTCTACTAGCGGATACAAATATAAATTTGAAAAGTTTATTCGACGCAGGTCCCAGTATTGCAAGTGTCCTTGCTACGGATATGATCGAATCTTTCGATATGGCATCAAAGTTCGTTTTTTGTTTTTCCCCTCGTGCATGCTACGATGGGTTATGCCTGGACCTTGCTCCAGGGAATCAGTATAATGGACACGTAGTTGCCAATGCATCCAGCATATTATCTGTGCAAAATGCTATCAATGGAGTAGGAGGAATGATGTCGCTGTTGCCTATACTGGATTGTATCAGTCAAATTCCAGCGTCGGATGTTCTCACCTCGAATGAGCTGATACCGCTGACACCGGTTGCATCGCCAACCCGGGAAGAATATTTCGGTGATTGGGAGATGCTGCAATCTAATTCACTCACAGAGTCAAAAATCATACAGAACCCAATTGCTTGTTTCATCTGCTTGATAAGAAATTTTATCCATGGCAATGACCTCAATAAAGAAAGTATCCTGAAAAACGAAGCCATTTGTATCATTAGCCAGCTCTTGCAGAACTGCAATGAAGCTCTGTTTGATGTAAATGTTCTAATGGCTGTCCAACTTCTGATTGAATCGATTCAAAATGAGATGCCGTCTGCTAATATGGATATGCTGCATGTGTTGTACAAAGATTTGGTGTTCAATTTTCGTATTTGGGCTAGAGCTCCATTCCAGATCGTCATTGGGCACGTACAGTACATCAGTGCTATCATAAAGGATGATAGAAAGTATTTTCGGAAACATTTTGGGACACAGTTTATGCTAGACGTTATCCAGGAATTTTTTGCTGGCACCTGCACTCTTCCCGGGCAGGATGCAAAAATGGTGCGCGACTCGCTGCTTAGGATTCTTCGTTACTACATTCAGAAGGAGGTCAATATCAAAGAGGTAAGTTGCAGTCTTTCATTTGTTTTTTTACAGACCAACATACCATTATTACACTACAGGACTAATATTTAATATAGGGTATGTATTTTTGCTACGAAATCTGTAAAACGTAGCTCAAAATTGGGTTTGGGATACTTAGTTTAAAATCATTTCGAATAAGGCATTTTGCTAAACAGTACATTTGCTATAACGGTTATTTGGTATACCTTTCAAAAGCAATACTGAACGTCATTCGGCGTTATGCAAATTTGTATTATATATTAATTTTATCTTTAAGAATTTCGAATAGTTCTCATTGTAAGGATCATTTCACATAATTATTTTAATTTAGAAGAAAACGGTCATATGCCAGTTATTTCTTGGCATTAATTGTATTTTTGAATTCTAGTTTTGAATTATTAAGAGCTTAATATAGGAGCTATATTCAATTGTAAGATGGATGGGGGGGAGGGATAACATAAACCGTTTATGTTCAAAAATGTGTGGATCTTTGAAACGTTTGAATTTTTTTACCAGTTCGTTTATTTGATAGACACATTTTGCGATAGCTTGGTGGTGCCTAGAGTGACAAGAAAAAAATGACCCCTATCGGCCCACCCCTGACTCGATTTCTAGTCCCACCAGGAATACTTGCTCCAAATTTGAAGAAAATCGGACAAGTCTAGCTACAGGACCAACGCTCCTGAAGTTTGTATGGGATTTTTCGACAATTTACATGGAGAAAAACCACTACCTCACATTTTCACCGTCAGGTGGCACTGTATGCATCGTATCATCACTGTAAGTGAAATCAGAAAGATAATTTTTTTGTCTATAACTTTGCCGAAGACTGCTAGTCAATCTGGCGTTGTTATAAAAAAGTTATTAAACTTTTAATGAAGTGATGTCTGAGTCGGTTTTGCATGGGGCCTAGCTGTACATGGTTGTGTATCAGTACTCGATTTCCGCGAACTAAATATTTTTGTGAAATAACGGTTAGATTTAGCTCAATAGTATGTTCAGAAGAATTATAGTACATAATATGAGTCATGTTTCGGTTAGAACATTTTAGTTCCACATGTTACCGCATAGAGGGCGCCAACACTAACTTTTCAACGGAGAGAAATAGAAATTAGGTGTCTTCTATAAAGTTGTAGAACGGGCATTTTGCAGTAATTCTTCCGAATGTCGATGTTCTATCTCTTTTCTATGAAAAGTTAGTATTGGCGCCCTCTATGCGGTCACAGATTGAACTAAATTTTTCTCACCAAAATATGGCTCGTATTATTTACTATAGTTCTTTTGAACATACTGTTGAGCTAAACCTAACCGTCATTTCAGAAAAATGTTTAGTTCGCAGGAATCGAGTACTGATACTAAACCATGCGCTGCTAGGCCCCATGCAAAACTGACTCAGCCATCACATCGTTAACAGTTCAACAACTTCTTTTAACAGAGCCGGATTGAATAGCAGTTTTCGGCAAAGTTATAGACAATTAAAGTATCTTTCTTATTTTCACTTACTGTGATAATACGATGCATACAGTGCCACCTAGAGGTGAAAATGCGAGATAGTGGGTTTTCTCCATGTAAATTGTCGGAAAATCTCATACAAACTTTAGGAGCGTTTGTCAGATAGCTAGACTTGTCCGATTTGCTTCAAATTTGCAGCAAGTACTCCTGGTCGGACTAGAAATCGACTAAGGAGTGGGTCGATTGAGTTTTCAGAAATTTATTATGTTCCTGGGCAGTCTAGTGGTGCCACTTTCTTTTTTTCCATTTATATACCTAAAAAGAAAATTACAATTTTGAAACAATTTTTGATGTTAGATCTAAGAGGAAAAATGACATTGAAAGATTGTATATTTTACAGTTATCTTACAGTTAGCTTAAAGCATACAGTTCTATTTACAAGAAGAAGAATAATTGACTTTTATTAATCACATTTTCGTTTTGACAGTGCACTACTATACCGGTGTAGGTGTCATTTACCCATTCAAACGATTGTACCCCATTTGGCATAAAGTCATTTGGCATAAGGTCATTAGGCATAAAAGTCATTTGGCATAAAGTCATTTGGTATAACGGTCATTTGGCATAAGGGCCGTTTGACATAAAAGTCATTTGGCATAAAGGTCATTTGGCATAATGGATATTTAGCATCAACGAACTACCACTGAAACAAAAACTTTAGACGGAATATGAATTACAAAATTAAGAAAATCGTGTTGCGAATATAGGTTTGCTTGCGAAGTACTGTCGCTTCCGACACTATAAATAAATTTAAAAAACCTGTTTTAATCCACCTAGCGGTGCAATTGTGCCTTTCTCATTTCTTCAAACTATGACTCCATGGCCGATTATGTTCAATATAATTGTGAAAATGTCTATTACATTCGTAACATTTTTCGCCTACACACGCTCGCCAGCCACGGAGCTGATGTCCTCCTTACTTCCCTAGCTACGCTCCTGTAAAGTCCATAAATCCTATGTCAGTCTAAAGAAAAATAGGTTGACGATTTTCAGAGTGATTGCGCATAACCTTTCTGTATAAGAAAGGCCCTTTTCCAAAATACAGTTCAGTTCCTACTTCTATGAACTCAGGAACCGTCGTAGGTGCGGTCAATGTCAAAGCGACTTTGGGGCGTCATTAGTGATCTAGACTGTTATAATGGTATCAGTTTATATGAGTGGTCGTACTCTTAACCCTCAAAAAGGTAAGCTATAATTGTGACTTCAAGAAGCATCTCTCCTAAGACCCAACGAAATCGTAAGCCTCTTTTTATCGTTTTATCAGTGAGAGAATCGAAGCACTGAAAATATCTGATCATATTTGTATTTCAAATTACAAGTTCCTTCGGGCCTCTGAGATCCCTTGCCTTTTTGAGGGTCAAAGCCGTAACTACGGAAACGGATTCAGATCAACATAAAATTCTATAGCAGCCGAAATTTTTTTCGACATAACATAAAATGTAGTCGTTTCATGCATTTTGGAGATATTTGGCATCGAAAGTACGAATTCGATTTCTGAAATTTCATGTGGTCCCTTTAAGAAAAACCTGTTTTAATCCACTTAGCGGTGCAATTGTGCCTTTCTTATTTCTCCAAACTATGATTTAATAGCTGGTTCGTACAATATAACATTGTGGAATTGTCTTTCATTCTTATTACACTTTGTAAGTATATATAAGAGCACCTATCAGTTTGAATCGGAGTTTTCTATGTGATCGCACTCCACAACCCGTAACTCTGGAGCCGGAAGTCGGATGGAGATGGAATTTAATATCAGTTCGAGAAACCAATATAACCGTTATTCTGAATCAAGATGCTTCCGGATCCATCGATGGTGGCCAGTGTGGCCAAAGAGACTTTGAATGACTGTTGATGACCTAGATCTACAAATTCAACAGTTGTGTTTACATTTTGGAAAAAATTCCACCTTTTTACATTCATCGCAGAATTCGTTAGAATCGGGATTTGCTGTAATTCAGGAACCAGAACTCGGATCCACACAAAACTTAACAGCAGCTGATGGACCTTTCATTTAAAATCGATTTGTCAAAATCGGTTCAGAAAATTCCGAGAAACCGATGTGGACAAATCAACAAATTTTGTTTTGTAACGATTCTCTTCAACTCGTAATCCGGAACAAGATGTCGGTTGAAAATGAAATTCAATAGCAACCTATGGGAATATTATACCTTTCATTTGAATCTTAGTTTGTAAAAATCGGTTCAGCCATCTCCGAGAAACCGATGTGGACATTTTGTTAACAAATCCGCACATACACACACATACATACATACATACATACATACATACACACATACATACATACATACATACATACATACATACATACATACATACATACATACATACTTACATACATACATACATACATACATACATACATACATACATACATACATACATACATACATACATACATACATACATACATACATACATACATACATACACTCATACATACACAGACGCAATGCTCCACTGCATATTTTGCCTTCCATTTGAGACTTGGTTTGAGAAAATCGGTTCAGTCATCACCGAAGAACCGATGTGACTTTAATTGTGGAATACGCCCGGAATTCCGGATTTCCGGAATCGTCGATAGTGGACAATATATTCAAAGAATGTTTGATTGGCAATTAGTGATCTAGATCTACGATTAGAAGTAATTTGGTGACCATTTCAATAGTTTTTAGCCTCTGAGGTATTACGATTGTACCGATTTATATGGGAAATTCCAGTGTATCCTTACTAACACCCCTGTAACTCCGGAAGCAAGAGTCAGAACCGAATGAAATTCAGTAGCAGTCAATGGTATTACTGTATCTTTCATTTGAAATCAAGTTTGTAAAAATCGGTAAAGAATTCGTTGGGGAATAGGTGTGATATTAGCTTAGGAACTTGGCGGGTTCCCCGGGGGCGTCATGAACCGTCATAGGTGGCCAATGTGGTCAAAGCTGCTTTGATTGATCATTAGTGATCCAGACCCGCAAACTAGAGTAATGTTACATCAATTTCAATATGTTTTACATCATTTGAACATCATGGTGGTACCAGTTTATATAGGAATTTGCTGTGTGACCGCACTCTTCAACCTTATGGGACCAGCTTATGGGAGCGTTATACCTTTCATATGAAACTAAGTTTGCGAAAATCGGTTCAGCCATCTCTGAGAAAATTGTGTGAGTTTAAATGACACACACACATACACACACACATACATACACACACAGACATTTGCCGATCTCGACGAACTGAATCGAATGGTGTATGACACTCGGCCCTCCGGGCCTCGGTTAAAAAGTCGATTTTTACAGTGATTGCATAGCCTTTCTTTATATGAGAAAGGCAAAAATACATGATGCCGCCTAATGTGGCTGCAGTCACATCGCTTTCCAAACGTGCTGTCCGACTTCGCTACCGCTCAGTCGGACTTAAACTGACTATAGCCCTATGTTTGAGTAATCCGCTATAGCCCCTATGTTTGAGTAATGGGCGTGGATTACAAGTTTGCTTGCAATGTATCGTCGCTTCCAACGCTATAAATAAAAAAAAAATGCCACCGTCGAATGTAGCTACGCCGCTTTCCTTCTCGTGCTTATGCCAAATGCCCGTTATGCCAAATGACCATTATGCCAGTTGACTTTATGCCAAATGACTTATGCCAAATAACTGTATGCTAAACGGGTTTATGCCAAATGGCTTTATGCCAAATGGCTTGACACCATTCAAACTTGGGTGTAAACAGTCTGTCTATTTTTTGCACTACATCGGATTAGCACCAAGTAAAAACGAAAAAGCTATAATCAAGTTTGCTTTTGGGGACGGAGGCTTATGCTTGGTAAGACATTAACGCACAGGAGCAGGCCATTTGGCATAATTTTGGAAATTGATCACACTGTAGGTTATTTGGCATAATTTATTTTTTCTTCATCATAACGGTCACTTGGCATAATTTCTAATTTTGCGAAAAGTTATTTTAGCATGACGGACATTTAGCATAACGGACATTTGGTATAATAAACATTTGGCATAATGGACATTTGGCACAACGGACATTTGGCATAATTTTGCTAAGTGATCTCACTGAAGGTAATTTCTTATAACAGACGAATGTGTAGTTTATCAGGTTAATGACCCATAAGGTTAAAGCTGCACTACGCAATAATAATAATAATAATGTGTTGTTATCAATTACCTGATTTTTTTTTATTCATTTCGTTTATTTGATAGGCAAAAATGCGTAAGCTTGGGGTTGCCAAATTCTTTTGTTTTTACATTTTGGATATCTTAAAACTAGGAGGTTACAATGTTGAAATGTGTTTTTTTTATGAAAGAGAACAAAAATTACAGCTATCTTAAGGCTAGAAATAAGATTCTATTTACAAGAGATGGGCCAAAAGATTTTTTCCATGAAACATTTTAAAACAAGGAATTCAGTTTGATATACAAGAGGGGAAGTAATAGTTTTTTACGAAATATTTTACAGTTATCTTTAAACTAACAATATAGTTTGGTACACAAAAGGGGGAACAAGTCTTTATGAGAAATTTCACAACTATCTTAAAACTAGGGATATAATTCTATTTATAAGATAGAGGACAATAGTTTTAATGAAGAGTAAAAATTACAACTATCTTAAAACTAGGAATACAGAATACAAATTTGATTTTTTAGCGGAGATTTATGCTTGGTCAAGATATTCTTATTTCCAAAATCGGTGTAACAGCAGTTGCATCAAGGATAGGGAAGAGAAGGCGTAGATTGTGACAGGGAAAGAAGAGCAAAATTTGCAACTTTTTGGCAAACGAGAGATCAGCGAAACAAATTAGCGCCTCAGTGTAGTAGGTCGTCGAGTATCGGATTGGCGAATGGTAGTCATCGGACCTCGAGTCGCTCTCGCTTCAGTTTCATTCTGTGCAGGCGTAGTAGTAAGAGCAACGGGCGGTTACATAGCGGCACTGTGGAGCTGATCGGTTCCACAAGGCAGGAGGAAACTTCTAAAAACGAGAAATAAGAGAGAGGGGCTAAATTGGGATATGTATCGTTTTTATGAAAGTATAAAAAGTATAAATAAGGGACATATAGGGGAGATCGGGATTTGCCAGCATATCTCGAGCTGGGACATTAAGTGGTTTCTCTCGGGCCCAAAGGGAATCCTTTAACTGAGACTTGGCGTCCAAATACCCGGCGCATACCCAGACAACGTTCTCGATGTCGTGATAGCCCTTGTCATAAGCACGCAGACTACTTTCCGCAAGCCCAATTTTCTCTCTTGAGGGTCTTCAGATTCTTGCTCAATGCCAGCCAAAAGAGCAAAGGAATTTTGGGAAGGGTCAGATGGCGAAGCATTGTTAAGAATTTCTGCATAAGAGCGCCTCAAGCGCTCCTTAATGGAGCGCTTAATTTTATCCCCGCGCTGCTGGTACACGGAGCATGATTTAAGATCATGCAGAGTGCCCCCGCAGTAAATACACTTTTCAGTTTCTCTACCGCAAGTGTCATCCTCATGCTCGCCCTCGCATTTGCCGCACCGTTTCTTATTGCCACAATGGGTGGCTGTGTGGCCCATCTGCTTGAAATTGCTGCAGTTAATTACCCGCGGTACAAACAGGCGAACAGGTAGACGAAACTTATCCAGGAGGACTAGTTGGGGAGGGCAGACCCGGAGACAGTTACCCAAAGCGAGTCTGACAATCAGAGTCGGAAAATGTTTTTTTCATTTGCCAAAATCAGGCGAAACTGTCGAAAGAACGAAGCTTCTTTCCATACTACTAGCACTTTGCGAAATCGAAAATCAGACAACGGGCTAGGACAAAGCAAGCATGTAGCAGAGCGTTTTCATTATTCTCTCCGTACGCTCATTTTCGCTTTGAGATTCAGAATGATATTGGTAACTTCGATATTGAGCTTACTGCTGGTGAAATGAAAATACATTAGTAATGATATTTATTTGTCGATGCTCGATTCTGTAGATTTGCGAGCTAATGACGGTATTGTAAGACAGAAGCCTGATCGGTGTGCATTTATCTCATTTAATGAATGAGAATCGCAAATTACTGAGCATGCATCAAAACTAAATTGAAATTTCGGATTGTCATAGGAAAACGAAAGTCGCTGCTGCTGCTACTCGTTTTCGTAGAATCGAGAGAGGAGGGGACATCGCCTTTACTGTTTTATTTTTTCATGCATTTAGCGACGAAAGAGGCAAGGAAAGGACGAAGATGAATTCTCGGAATTTCGTCGTTCATTGAATAGGTATGAGAATTTTAGACTCTGCTGACAATGAATAAGTTGTTTTATTATTCTCAGTTTTTGCTAAATACAATTGTTTGCATTCCAGAATATTCACATGTTGAAGTGAGGGGTCCTTAAAGCAACCAACCCCGTACTTCAACACGTCTTCGCACTTCAAACCCGGTTCGGTGACGACCCCATTGATCTCCACTGCCCTAGAAGGTACATACACCATAAATTGCTTTGTAAAACGCTCGCTGCGAGCAATCTGGTTTACCTGGTCGAGGTCATTCACTAATATGCGTATCTTATTAGCTCTAACACGTGCTATCTGAGCTACGGTCGGGTAGTTAGCAGTCAGCTCCCGTGACATCTCTAAAATATTATTTAGGCACGAGGGTAGCACTTGATGTAAACGAGAGATGAAACTTGTATTCAAGGGAAAGGGATCTAAAAAGTAGTGACCGATCGGGGGAAAGGAAAATGAAAAAAAAATACTTAGCTTATATAGCGACGTGTCCGACTATTCCACTATTCACTTCACCAGCCTAGACACCGGCGAACAAAGGCTGCCTCTAACAATGGTTGACCTTCACTGGCAATGTATACATATTTATTCACTCTATGCACGGCACAAGAAAACAATCTGCTTCGATCGAGAGCTCGAAAACGTGTGTTCAATTACCTGATATTGATTATATTTCGAGTGAATAGATTTTATAACATATTTTGCCTTCTTTTAAATATAAGCAGTTGGGGGTGGGCGTAGCGTATTGGTAAATCGATTGCCTTGTACGCAGCGCACCTGGGTTCGAGTCCCGACCCCGCACATGGGGTTAGAAATTTTTCATAAGAGATTTGTCTAACCCGAAGAGGCGAATGACCTTAAGGTTAAAACCTCTATAATCGAAACAAAAAAATATAAGCAGTTCTTTTAAGTTTCATATTTGAAATTTTCGTGCTTGTTCATTTTTGAAATTTTTATGGATATAGTGCAGATTCACTAAGTTTTTGTTAATGCAGCGCACTAGAACTGCAATCCACTGGAAGTATGTTTTATTTTGGCTATTATTATTATGATTGCCAGGGTGTTTTGGTTTTCGGTACAGCGTTTCAATAATTAAAATTATCCTAATTATCTTTCTTTGTATCATGAACTGTTCTTTCGGCTCCTCGCAAGCAAACCTGTTATCTGCTCGTTGGCTCGGATTACTCAAACATAGGTACTATGAATTAGTTTAAAAACGACGCACAGAGGAGTAACTGGGGTCGACTGGCCAAAACTATTTATTGCGGCTATTGCTGTTATTATGCCTTAATATGAACTACAAATAGAAAATAACTGGTTTTTGGGACTATTTGGCATCTATTCACTTACCAGTGCAGGGGTCAGTCTTCTAGATCCTCCCGAATACTAGTATTTTCGAGGTGATCTTTTTGAATACATTTGTTTTTTCCGCTGCATGAACAGTTGGTCAGTGGAAAAGGAAGAGGAAAAGGGATACCTGTGCACATATTCATAAAGATTCATTTTGCCAAACATAGTTTTTGACCCTACAGCATTTTGGCGTACCTCAAATTAGTAAAATTTTCAATATTTTCAAATCCCTTGGAATTTGTGGATCGGAAAAGATCGGAAGAGATTGAATGTTTTTTGAATAGCCGGAATCTTGTTTTGTAATATTGTTTCAGCAACTTTACCGGATCTTGCCGTATAATATAACTTTTTTATCATTCAAATTTGGAATAACTTTATTAAAAAAGGTGTTTTTAAAGCTGGTCCAACAAACAGCAACACTACTATTTTCGGTTATTTTCAAGCGGAGGTTATACAAATAGTTGTGTTCTATTACGTTCGTTATAATATTGTCTTATTTAATACAGTCATCATCATTTGAAAGCGATTTTGCTGAATATATAATAAAAAATGATTAAAAACCCTTAAAATAGCACCATTTTATTTGGTTATTGGCCAAGAATTTGTTCTAGCTACTCCTCTGTGCGACGGAGCGACAGAGATGTCAGACTGCAGGGGATCTGAAACGATGTGGCGTAGCCACGTTAGGCGTAAATGTTGTTTATTAAATTGTAAAGAAGAATAAACTAGTTAATTTTGAACATTCAGCAGTAGCACGGCTCAAAATTGGGCCGAATGACCTTACTTCTCGTACAGTTTAAAATTATGTCTGTTTCTCTGTAGATAAAAAAATGGCAAATCACCTCTGTAGCGAACTAGGAAAATTCACGACCACCTCCAGTGTGATCACTTCTTAAAATGATGCCGAATGTCCGTTATGACCCTCACTTTACGCAAAATAAGAAATGACCGTTATCTTTAGAATATTAACCCGCCTTTCAATTTGCATATCTTTCGTATCTCTTAGGCTGTGAATCATTTGGAAATGTTTTTTTAACTTTTAGTTAAAATTGGTCAGCTCAAAAGGTATTTTCTCTCGAATGGTAGATTTTTATCGTGAGGGTGGCCTATATCAAATGTTGATATTTGGAAAGTTATTTCGAATGGATAGCTGCTAAAACCATGAGTTGGTCGAGGTGAGAACATTTGTGGACATTTTAATATTTGTTTCTTGCTTACTACATTAAATATGACAGTCATTGTATCCATGCATAAACATCCAAATCTTGAAATAATAGTTTGGTATAGTTTACTAACACATTGTTTTTTTTTGTTACTTTCCAGATCTCCGCCCTGCTTATTTTCTTGACCACCATCAAAGTCGAGTCGGTGGTGATAGAAATACTGGATATGCTCACATCGCTGATAGAGAGCAAACATGCGAAGGATCAAATATTCCTGCTGATGTACGAACCCAACATGGCAGAAGCACTGTACACATTGTTTATGGATCGCCACTTTGGTGGTGAGGTTCACAAGCGACTTCTAAAATTCATCGGAGGAATGTTGAACACGAAGCGTATCTCCAGCAAACATAAAGCCGCCCTGCGTCTGTATGACAGTTCAATCGAGTGCAACAGTTTATATCCTGGGCTGTTCTCGTTTATGATACCGTTCGATTTGCAGCCGGATGTGATACTGGGATTACTGGATTTGAATCTCTGCCAGGACACCGAGATGGGGTACGCCGGGGCACTATGCTTAATCTATCATGCCAATTTAGCCAGTTTGACGCTGAAATTGGAAATTGCCAAAAGATTAATGACGTGCACATTCACAAAATCTAAAGCGCCGCAAATGATCGCCAAACAGGTTGGTTGGCAGGAATCGATTGCCCGTTTGCTCATCAAGAAGCCTGTTGAGAATCGTTCACTTTCGGAGAAAGAAAAGGAAAAGGGGAAAATACTGACCGACATAGAAGAATTTGTTAAGCGTGAAAGTGAATCATCGGTGGGAGTGGGTCAAAATGATTTGATGATTTTCGATGACGAAACTATGGAGTTGAAGGTTCCGGAAACTCCAAAACATTCGAACTCGTTTATGACGGAAGCTGCTACCGTGATTGAACAAGAAATTAAAGAACTCGCCGATAGTGTACAGGGGGCTGTTAAGGATAATATCACATCGTCTATAACCTCTGTTTATTCGGCCATCCGGCAAAAGACCTCGGATATTCAGGATACGTTAGAATCACTGACGCTCAGCTTCGAGGAAGCATCAGGGCGAAAGAAAAGCACATTGTCTTTATCAAGCAGCAGTGAGGAGAATATATCTCTCGACGAGTCCCTGGCAGTCTCTTCGGTGCGAGATGACACGCATTCTACCAGAAGTGTTGACGATTTAGATAGTGCTCTTACCGGAGATGACGATACCAATCCGAGGTATGTGGAGGACAACGACGAAGAGAATCTTGTGTATTTAGTGTCGAATATTTTATTTACCATTTTGTGGCGTGGAGTGGAAAACTCGAATGATTCGTGGAAAGAACGAGGGCAAGTCATGGCGTGTATAAATCTGATAGCACTAAACAATGAATTGTACTGTTCGCATTTGAGTTTAAGGCTGCGCATTTTGGAAATGGGAGTGCAAGCGGCTCTGATTGATTTAAGTGAAAACGCACAGCTCGCCATCACTCATCAGCAGAATGCAGCACAGCTCCTGAGACTGGCATATGATCTGGTGGTTCTCGATCCGAACGAAGATGATACGAAAAAGTGTTCGACAAAGTTACTTGATGGTGTTTTATCACTGTTGGACATTTTGGTGGTGTTTCAGCAAAGCAGCTCGGACGATTGGTCTGAAATGTCTCACTTGTGTTTGGGGCTACTGCTAAAGTGTTCTAATAATCCTAACTCGGGGATCGTAGCGATGGCCACGGCTAAGCTGCACGCTCTGCTACAGAACAGAGTGAATCAAGATCCATCAGAAGCTGGATATCTTCTGTATAGTTTGAACCAAGCCATTAGTAGTGCAATTGAGGTTGGTGATTCAGAGCAGTATTCATTTTTGATTCCCGTGCTTAAAGCCTTGCTGGAGAAATCTCGTTTGTTGATCGGATTAACAACGAATGCGCCGGATCTGCCGGCGACTTCATCGGGACCGGTATTTTTCCAGAATTTCCAGATGTATTGTACCAGCAAGCAGTGGAGCAGTTTCATCGAGAAAAAGGTAAGATCTTTTTAAACGTAAATTATACTTTCCTAAAAAATCGTTCGAAACCATTGAGAAGATTCAAAAATATTTTATTTTTATGAGAAAGGAAATTTTACATAGGATTACGCAAACTAGAGGACATGACATCACACTCAAACCTTTTCTTTTTTCGTATTCTGGCTCAGATTCAAATAGTCATCCTCTTTTTTCGCCTAGAATTGCTTAGATATAATTGAAGGAATGCACAAATAATTCGTTCTATATAATAGTTGCCCGTAGTTTTGTACCAAATTGGTGATGCTTTTAGTAAGCGTGAATTAGAATGTGATATTGTTTATAATTATCCTAGCAGCATAGCCAAATAAACTATGCCGAACGTTTTCAACAAATATTTTTATTTAAAAACAACAACAATAAATAATCCAACTATTTCCTATCGGTCGTTCACAGTCTCGTAGTCCATTCAGGTGTCGCCTGTCTGCTTAGCTAGCAGATCTTTTTTAGTCCTACTATTGGTCAATTTTTCTTCCAGTGGCCTTCTATCAATCGCTCCGCCTTCGCTTTCGTCATCAACATCCAGCATTTCATAGTCCATATTGGCTCTATAGTATCCTCCATTGCGGCGTGTCGGCAGGAATCCATTGTACAGCATCGGTTCAGTATCACTGGTTCCGGCGTAGTAGCTTTTGGAGTTTGACTTCTGTATCGAAAGAATATTTACGTCCTCTAGACCAGCCGGTTTGGATGCAGTCAGTTTCTGATTCGGTTCCATATTTTTGAAGTAGTTCAGATTAAGAGTTTTGAAATCAGATGCCGGTAAAATTTGTGAGTTATCCGAGTAATTCGGATTGTGTGGCGGATTCCGATGGTTTGAGGGTTTACCTCCGTGACCCTTATTTTGCGATGACAGCAACACGAAGTTAACCGGTGATTTGTCTTCCTCGCGTGTCTTGGTAACTCCAACTGGTTTGGAGTGTTTCATCTGCTTTTGTGGTTCGAATTCCAGAAATTCATCTGCACCGATTGCGACTTGGTGGAAATCTGAGCTTGATCCGTATGCGTCGCGTAAATCATCCGTATCCAAATTGTGGCCTACAGGAAAAACAACGGGCTTGGGTTTTTTCTTACGCCGTGACTTATTTCGTTTGGTAGTTGATGAGTAGAGGTTGTCTAGCGTCAGGCTTGCTTCTGTTGGACTCGTAGCCTTTACGGATACTTTTTGTGATTCAGAAACCCCGTCGTAGTACGACGAGAACGGATCATTGTCCGTAATAGTTTGTACAGTACTGGGCAAAGATTTGTTAGGATTTGATTTCGCGGGGTTGTGGAACTGCTCCTGTTCGTATCGATTCGGTAGACTAGGATAGTATTGTTCATCTCCGTCGTCGATTGAACTGTGAGAAGTGCTATGTGTTGAGGAAACACCACTGTTTGAATAGGAATTTTGTGGCTTTCTGAAGTCAAAATCTTTATCTGGCTCAAATAAGTGTGACTTTGTGTGTGACAACGGGACTTCGTAGGAGGTTAATGGTGTCTTATACGGATCCTTACTGTAGCCCTCCAGAGGGAACTGATGCTTCGGACCATTGACTTCTGTTAATTGGCTGTAGCCCGATAAATCCTTATGGGGATTGAAACTGGATCCACTTCCTTGGAATATTTGATAGGGTGGCGATTTGTTATTACCGAATGAGGGCGGCCCATTTCCGGAGAATGTCGATGGTGATTGAAAGGAAGGTTGTTTATTGTAACTATATAGTGTCGACGAAGAAGCTCCGCTAAAACCAGGTATTCTGTTCGCAGGAAAATTGGGTGACGGGTGTTCTGTTAACCCTGGAAATTTGGAAAAGTCTATCCCTTCTAAATTAGAGGAACTAAAGGGGGGTTTTCCAAGCCCTTCAAAATTTGCGCTCTCAATGTTTGGTTTTCCGAAAGATGCCCCTTGATAGACTGTCGTACCTTGACCATAGGCAAATGGTGGCGAGCCGAACGCAGGCGATGGATGAATTGGATTTCCATAGCTGTTGGGAGGTTCTCCGAATGAGTTTTGTTCTGAAAACGTCGTTTCAAAACTTTGGCTAAACGAATCGTCAAAACTGTGCGGATTGTAATGGGATAGTGGCGGATAATTCACGTTTGGTGGCCCATATTTTACTTTTGGCTTCGGTGGTCGCCTTGGTGGTCTTGGCTTCCGACCCCGTGGAATTGGAGGTGGTAGTTTAGGTCTTCTTTTTATGACACGATGTATTTCGATATCCTGACGCTTCTGTCGGCGGAGCTTCGGAAGTTCGTCATCGTTGGTAAATGGTCGCGCTGTGTTGGTGAGATCGTTGCTACTAGCTGAATACAATCCACTTGGGTTCGAAACTTCCACTGCGATTGTTGAGCATATGAAAAGCAGCTGCAAAGAGGCAAACAAACAGGTTTTAAAAGTTCTGTGTTCAATATAATAAATCTAGTCAAGCAACATTGTGAGGTGAACAAGAAGTAAAACAATATTAGGCATAGTTGTTTGTGAAGCGCAACAAATATGTATGAAAAATCGTTTCTAATATTTGTTGTGGCTTTTGCTTTTTGTGCAAAGTTTTCCTTGTTCCTAAATTGCAATCGATGTTATGAAAACAAATCGATTGGACACTTAAATTTGTTAATAAAGTCACGGATGCGTTTCGACTTCGTCTCATCAGAACTCACTTATTGTCGGAACAGATTAGCGCCGGCTAATAGAAGCATTTCAATGCAGACAATAACATTATGGACAATCATCTTACAACAAATCTCCATGTTGTCCGTAATTTATCTATTCGTAGCAAAATACAATGTGATCGATCAATTCGATGAGCATAATGATTAAAGAGGGAAGACTTTTAGCTCCACCAGGCTTTTCTGATTCCTTTCATGGTCCTTAGTAATTGTGCAAATTTTGGTACCGATTGGTTGTGTCTACGGACCCTCCAAAAATTTCCAAGTTTATATGGAAGTTTGTATTGAAAATCGGTTACCATTGAAAATAAATTCTTGAAAAATCACCTCATCATTCAATTAATCAGAACACTATATATTTCTGAAGGTATTCTTCTACTGAACACATTCGGGGAATATTGCAAGTTTATGAAAATTCGTTGAGAAAAGTTATTAACAAAAGAAGCAGTATGACTTCAAAACAAGTGGATTTTATTAGTAACCATAGCAACCCTGTTCGAATAGCTACATCGTTATACCAGTGTAAACTAGACTTGCCACCCACCGCTCGCGCATGGCAGATACAGCTATTCAGACAGGGTTGCTATGATTAATAATAAAATCCACTTGTTTTGAAGTCATGCTGCCTCTTTAGTTAATAACTTTTCTCAGCGAATTTTCATAAACTTTTAATGTTCCACGAATGTGTTCAGTAGAAGATTACCTTTAGAAATATATAGTGCTCTGATTAATTGATTGATAAAGTGATTTTTTAATCCACACAAACTTCCATATAAACTTTAAAATTTTTGGAGGGTCCGTAGACACAACCAATCGGTACCAAAAGATGCACAATTACTAAGGACCATGAAGGGTATCAGAAAAGCCTGGTGGAGCTAAAAGTCAAAAACCTGTTTTAATCCACCTAGCGGTGCAATTGTGCCTTTCTCATTTCTCTAAACTATGGCACGGAGGCTTTTTATGTTCAACATAATCGTGGAAATGTCCATTACATTCTTAGTACACTTTGCACTTATACACAATGGCATGCCAGCCACGAACTTGATGAGCTACGTGTCGACGGTGAAACACTTGAAACAAAAAAATATCATACTCCATTAGCCTAATCAGCATTAGATCAATGTTATCTGCTTGCTAACTCATTTTGTCATGCGGGGGTGGGTATGTGAAGAGGGCGAAAGTCCCATGGACGAACGACTCCCCAGCTTAAATTGGTATGTTTTGTGATATAGTGGTGGTTTAAAGATGATGGGGTTGAAAGGGAGGGGTATGAGGGCTGGATAGGGTGGTGGTCTGAGAGTTGATTTAAGGAGATTTTTAAAGGAGGGGAGCGAACAGTAGAGGGGGGGGGGTGTAACCCCTCTCCGTAAACCATCAACTACGCCCCTGTTAAAATCCAGAAACCCTAAACGAGTCGAAAAAAAAATTTGGCCGGGATTAGGTTGACGTTTTTTTAGAGTGATTGCATAACCTTTCTATATGAGAAAGGCAAAAATGTGCCAAAATCCAAAAAAGTGAATCGTAGTCAAATTTTTTTTTTCGAGTTTGCATCAAATCTCGACGTTTCATGCACCTTGAACACATTTAGCATCAAAAATAAAAATTCTATTTTTAATTTTTCCTATAGTTTATATGAGAAATTTCTGTGTGGCCGCATTCTGAAACCCGTAATTCCGGAACCAGAATTACGATCGATCCAAAATTCAATAGCAGCCGATGGGAAGGTTGCACCTTTCATTTGAGACTAAGTTTGGGCAAATCGGTCCAGCCATCTCTGAGAAAAATGAGTGACATTATTTGACACATACGCACATACATACACACACACACACACATACACACACACATACACACACATACATACATACACACACATACAGACTTTTTCCGATCTCGACGAACTGAGTCGAATGGGATATGACACTCGGCCCTCCGGGCCGGGATTAGGTTGACGTTTTTCAGAGTGATTGCATAACCTTTCTATATGAGAAAGGCAAAAATGTGCCAAAATCCAAAAAAGTGAATCTTAGTCAAATTTTTTTTTCGAGTTTGCATCAAATCTCGACGTTTCATGCACCTTGAACACATTAAGCATCAAAAATAAAAATTCTATTTTTAATTTTTCCTATAGTTTATATGAGAAATTTCTGTGTGGCCGCACTCTGAAACCCGTAATTCTGGAACCAGAATTCCGATCGATCCAAAATTCAATAGCAGGCGATGGGAAGGTTGCACCTTTCATTTGAGACTAAGTGTGGGCAAATCGGTCCAGCCATCTCTGAGAAAAATGAGTGACATTATTTGACACATACGCACATACATAGGGTAAGGTGGGGCAAATCCGACCTAGTAAATGGTTTTGGCTGTAAAATTCTCACTTTACATCGGATCAAGTCGTTTTATATACCAAATTAAAGGTTAGACTCCTGGGCAACTTTCTGTATATAGCATTTTATTTGGATCTTCGGAACATCTTAAGAAACAAGCGTTTTACAAAAATGTTCATTTTTGCTGTTTTCAAAAATGGTGGGGTAAACCCGACCCCCTATGTTTTTGGTTGATTTAGTGCAGATATTACGTAAATTTTATGGTTTTACAATGATAAATCAATGAATGTTGTGTTATTGAGTTGTAACATGAAGAAAATGGAGTTCAATATCAATCTTAGAATGCTAAAATCACGAGCATTAGCACGTAATGATATTCCCATTTGCATCGGAGAAATAGCTTGACGAATACTATAATCATCACGTTTTTATGTCTTTCGTTTGTAATTATGAACCATTTTGCATAAAAATAATAAATAATAACAATAAAAATATATTTCAATTTGATAAATAAAATTTTTCTTAGCAAAAAAGCGGTCGGATTTACCCCAATATTTAGAGGTCAGAGTTGCCCCACCGCGTCATTTTTCATTACGATGCAATTAAAAAATATATGAAAAACGTTGAACTAAATTCATCTATGCACTTTGTAGGACTTAAATAAAAGAATTTAAATCCACTTACATTTATTATGCACTCACTTTAACAATCAGAAATATCCTGTAGTCAATGATGCACAAAAGTCAAATCAAAAGTTGTAAAAACACACTTTTTGTCGTATGAGCATCTCAATGTAGACTAATAAAATGCTGTCATACCACCATTATGATTATTTTCGATGCTCTACACGACAACATTGATATTAGTTCGCGTAGTGCTTCTGATTTTCGGTAACAGAGGGGGGTCGGGTTTACCCAACGGTCGGATTTGCCCCACCTTACCCTACACACACATACACACACATACACACACACATACACACATACATACACACACACACACATACAGACTTTTTCCGATCTCGACGAACTGAGTCGAATGGGATATGACACTCGGCCCTCCGGGCCGGGATTAGGTTGACGTTTTTCAGAGTGATTGCATAACCTTTCTATATGAGAAAGGCAAAATTGAACCAGTCTAATCTACAGTCAGTAGAAAAACCAATATGATAGCACTACAAATTCGAGATTTATTTGTGGAGCGGTGCAAGAGGATTCGAAACATTCTGCGGTAATTTTGTTATTTTGTTCTTGCCCGAAAGAAGGTTCACAGAGCATCCAGTGTCCAATACGCACGCTTCAACACTATTGAGGAATTTCCCGATCAGTATAAAAATAATCTCCGGCACAATACACAAACCCTTATGCTATCTCTCGGAGTCTCCAAGGTTGCAGATTCGAATCTGGTCTCAAGAGGAATTTTTCTGTTAAAAGATCTTCGCGAGTGTCTCTTTTCAATCCCTCCTAACTGTTTCATTCCCAGGTCCAGTGGGTTTGGCTTAAGGTACTTAAGGTATGGTGTTGTTTGGTTCTCTACGGATAACGAACGAAGTTGACCTGGCTGAAATAGCAGTTGTTCGAAATAAGTGGGAGGGCAGGGGATATTGTCGAATTATATTGCCTTCACCAGAATAAAATATTCTTTTACATTCCGTGGAATCCCGAGAAATGTTTGAAGAGTTCTTCTGTTTTGATGAGGCTAGATTAGATTAATTCTGGTTTGCGGATAGTTTGCTGGAAAGTTCTAAGAACCAAGTCGATTACAGACAAAAGCAGTAGTTTTGTAATATCAATGATTGATCATTGGAATTTCGGGCGAAAAAGGATTATAAACTGAACTATGGCTTCCAAATAGTCACGGTGAAAGTTTATAAAACTATATCGGTTTAAGCCGAATTTGAATGACAATATCTCTACGATGATGTTGTCGTTCTGTTATCTCAATATCCCTACAGGGGTGTTGATATATCTGCTCATTGTATCTTTTATTATCTTGGGAATGACATCAATGATCGGTACAGAGAGCATAGACAATACTTCCGTATTGTCTATGCTCTCTGTACTGATACTTTATTTATCTCTAACCGTACCACCTCCCCGATCCTTCCCATCAAGAAAATGTTAAAAAGACAAATCATGACAAGGCACAAGTTTCCGATCGACATGGGCCATTCGAGCCAATCGCTACTGATTCTTGATAGCACATCAAGCATATTTGTGCATCAGTTTTAAAGAACCTCTGACAGACAACAGCTTTAAGAAGGTTATTGCATTACGCCTCGATAGTACAACAAAAAAACATAGCGAAATTCATAAGATTCATCTTATGATGACTAGAAAAGTAGAAAAACTATGTTTTCATAAGATTAATATGAAAAACATACGACTTGTATGATTACCTTAACATTTTATAAGTTATTGCATATGCCAGTCGATCGAATTTCATACGAACATGTTATGATTCTCAAAAACATAAGAGAAATGTATAATATTGTCTTATGATAATTCAAAGATGCCTTATGGAACATGAAATCATAGCAAACCGATTTGACCAAATAAATGCCGTTTCATAAGATAATCTCATGATTTACATGCTACTTGTGGCTAAAAATTATACGATATTCCTATGAAATTCGCTGTATTTTTTGCCTGAGTGTAGGTTTTAGTACTAGTTATGTGTTGTTATGTGCTAGTTCTATGTCTATTTGTGTATGTGATCGTCTAAGTATTTGTGATAGATGGTTCAGGGAACTGGCGTATACGATAGAATAGTGGATAATCCTTCTTGGGATTCGTTGGTCACTTTTTACCGTTGCTCAATTTGTGCATTCGATTTGGTTCATTCGGGATGATCGGATTGGATAAATTAAGGTACGATTGATTCACCGACACGCGTGAATCATCCATTCCCGGTCAACATAGCATGAAAAACTTCTAACGGAATGCAATTGTCGTTAATGGTAAATAAGTATCATTTACTGGCATGCAAATGATTTGAAGTAGTGTGATTGCATGTTACATGTGTTCTCTTCTTCTACTTCGGTACTTTTTTTGTACTTCTAGTAGTTTACTTTTCCACTACTCATGTGTACCAAAAATAGTATCGATAAATTTCGCTTCTACTTAATTTCTTTCCGTTTTTCTTTATTCGGCATGTTATTTTTTCTTATTTGCTTATTCTCTCATATACACTCATAATCTGTCTCATTTCAAACGCACAAACGTGGTTTTCACGATAACGTAAACTTGGTCATAAACGCGAACGCCTGCGATCTCGCCAACATTCAAACACCCCGATAATTAAGCGAACGTTTTACCACCTATAAATTTACAAACGCGGTCTCGAGCATCAACCCACCGCTCGCGCAATCATGAATCGGTACCGTTATTTTTCTGTAAACTGTGATGGGTACGGAAGTCTACTCTTGATCCTAGCAGCCCAAACTCATGCCTTCAGTTGGACCGATAGAAAAAAAACTAGACAACACGTTCCATGGCGACATGATCGTAAACTCTAGTGAAATGGATAAACTCACTCCTTTCTAGCATCTGAACCATACACTAAAAATTAAGCATATTCACGGTCCGCACGCGATCATTAAAGACACGACGCAAACGTCAACATCCAAACGCTCAAGTACTTCGATCATCCACGCACACCTATGCCCACGATCTCGCAAACGGAATAACACCCCGGTGACTAAGTGAACGGTTTAGCACTTATAAAGTCACAAACGCTGTCTTGGGAGTGAACCTTCAAATGCCCGTGTTCGCGCGATCATGAGTCGGTTTCGTCCAGAAGTCACTATCCTCGTCCCTAGTAGAATTGATCCAGTGCTTTCAGGAAGATCAAAAAAGACGCTCATATCCACTAAACAACACATGGCGACATAAAATCGAATTTATACACACGAAGTCACATACATGAGACAAACATGTTAACATACAAATCAGCCCTTCGCGATCAACAACGCACACTTACGCCCGCGATCGCGCAAACTTGGTAACACCCCGGTTTTAGCACTTACGGAATTTCAAACGCGGTCTCAAATGCGAACCTACAAACGCTCATGTTCGCGCGATCATGAATTGGTCACGTTTGGAAATCATCGCATTTGATTGAGCCACTTATGTGGTTCCCATTGACGGTAATGCTTTAAAAATTTAGAAATTTTAGAATCTAGAATAGTGGAGAGGAGTTAGACATTTTTCATGTCAAAATTGCCTAGCTTCTTCATTGTAGAAATAATAACTTCAGGTTCATTTTTAGTAAAACCTATGCCATGATGCACCACTTTCTCGTTTAGAAATTAACAAAATTAACAATATTATGCAAGAGAAGTAGATTTTTTTCCATATTAAAAGTAGGGCTGGAGGGATCTTCATTTACGTGTCTCAAAATCGTGCTAGAAGCAGCCATATTTGTATATCCGTTGAATGAATATTATAAAATATATCTTTCTTAAATTTTAACGACATTCAATTAGCTAGAGATTACTGGGTAGGGAAAGTTATGAAAATTAGAGCCATAGTACTCAAGTGAGAGCAAGGATGTGAAGTAAACAGGTCGGAAAACTAGAAGTGGTAGGGGCATTAGAACAGGCTTAATATCGTGCGGGCTTAATCTTTATCTTCTGTTAATGAGGGACGAGCTTAGGCAGTATAACTACGAATCACCCGAGTTCACTAACATGTGTCCTGGTAATAATAGACGTGTCCATCTTTACCGTGACAATTGACAAAAATTAAGCCACGCAAGATCACCACTGAAAAGCTGTCGACGATTAGCATCAATCTTAATGATGATTGCTGCTGTTCATCTCTGTTTGCCTTTCGAATGCCGGGATAGATTTTCGTTGAACGCCTCCATTTTCGAAAAACACGACTTCGAGTTTGACAGCATGTAAACAATACACATCAATGAGAAAGTGTGCAAAATTTGGTTGATTTAAAACCCAATGGTAAAAACCTGTTTTAATCCACCTAGCGGTGCAATTGTGCCTTTCTCATTTCTCCAAACTATGATTTAATAGCTGGTTCGTACAATATAACATTATGGAAATGTCTTTCATTCTTATTACACTTTGTAAGTATATATAAGAGCACCTTTTTGCATTCATCGCGGTATCGGTTTGAATCGGAGTTTTCTATGTGACCGCACTCCACAACCCGTAACTCCGAAGCCGGAAGTCGGATGGAGATGGAATTTAATATCAGTTTCCGGGGACGCAACACCTTTCATTCGAGACTAAGTTGATCAAATCGGTCTAGCTATTTTCGAGAAACCAATATAACCGTTATTCTGAATTTGGATGCTTCCGGATCCATCGATGGTGGCCAGTGTGGCCAAAGAGACTTTGAATGACTGTTGGTGACCTAGATCTACAAATTCAACAGTTGTGTTTACATTTTGGAAAAAATTCCACCTTTTTACATTCATCGCAGAATTCGTTAGAATCGGGATTTGCTGCGTGATCGTACGTATCACCCTGTAATTCAGGAACCAGAACTCGGATCCACACAAAATTCAACAGCAGCTGATGGACCTTTCATTTAAAATCAAGTTTGTCAAAATCGGTTCAGAAAATTCCGAGAAACCGATGTGGACAAATCAACAAATTTTGTTTGGAACCATACTCTTCAACTCGTAATCCGGAACAAGATGTCGGTTGAAAATGAAATTCAATATCAACCTATGGGAATATTATACCTTTCATTTGAATCTTAGTTTGTAAAAATCGGTTCAGCCATCTCCGAGAAACCGATGTGGACATTTTTTTAACAAATCCGCACATACACACACATACATACATACATACATACATACATACATACATACATACATACATACATACATACATACATACATACATACATACATACATACATACATACATACATACATACATACATACATACATACACACATACATACACACAGATATTTTGCTATCTCGGCGAACTGAGTCGAATGTTATATGAGACTCGGCCCTCCGGGCCTCGGTTAGAAAGTCGGTTTTTGGAGCAATTGCGTAACCTTTCTAGTGTATCCTTACTAACACCCCTGGAACTCCGGAAGCAAGAGTCAGAACCGAATGAAATTCAGCAGCAGTCAATGGTATTACTGTATCTTTCATTTGAAAGCAAATTTGTAAAAATCGGTAGAGAATTCGTTGGGGAATGGGTGTGACATTAGCTTAGGAACTTGGCGGGTTCCCAGGGGGCGTCATAAACCGTCATAGGTGGCCAATGTGGTCAAAGCTGCTTTGATTGATCATTAGTGATCCAGGCCCGCAAACTAGAGTAATGTTACATCAATTTTGAATTGTTTTACATCATTTGAACATCAGGTGGTACCAGTTTATATGGGAATTTGCTGCGTGACCGCACTCTTCAACCCGTAACTCCGGAACCGGAACTCGGATCAACTAAAAATTCATGAATGAAACTAAGTTTGCGAAAATCGGTTCGGCCATCTCTGAGAAAATTGTTTGAGTTTAAATGACACATACACACACACACATATACGTACACACAGACATTTGCCGATCTCGACGAACTGAATCGAATGGTGTATGACACTCGGCCCTCCGGGCCTCGGTCAAAAAGTCAATTTTTACAGTGATTGCATAGCCTTTCTTTATATGAGAAAGGCAAAAAGTTATGCCCTGTTGAATGTGTCGCAATAATTTCGAGTTCGCCCTTTAGTACGTGCAGAGCCACAACGTTCTTATTAGCTATCTGGTTAATTCCGCACGCTATGCACCAAAAAGTCATCAAGGGGTTATACCACTGTAGCATTTTCAAAAAAATCAAAAAAAAAAATTATTGGTCCAAAATGTGCTTTAGGGTCTTGAAATTTGTAAAAAGTTTTCGTTTAACATTTAATGTCTTAATGAAATTTCCTGATGTAATTGAATTCATCTTCGAAATGCGGTGAGATTAAAATCAAATAGTTCGGAGAACTCGTAGAAACTCCGAACCATGGCGATGACAGGACTGTTGGCAGCATAGTCAGTAGGCCTCATTTCAGGAACAAGCATAACTATTTGGCGAAGAGTACGAGCTGGCACATAGAGATGCATTTGTGCTAGTAGGTCAGGAACATCGTATTCACCCAGCAGTATTTTGGCCACAAAGACTGCATGCGATGTCATTCACTTTTCAACAATGGTGTGCAAGCCTAACAAAAGACAGCGGTTCTCGTACTGCGGCAAGTTTTGCGGATCACTCCATGGCGAGAAACGTAGTGCGTACCTGACAAACCGTCTCTGAACGCCTTCGATCCTATTGATCCAAACAGCATGGTAAGGATTCCAAACGACATTGCCAAATTCTAGCATCGAACGCACTAATGAACAGCTTTAAAACACAATGGATCACGAAATTCACTGGATATCTTAAACATGAATCCCAGTTGTCGATTGGCCTTGTCGATTGTACCAGAGAACTGACGGTGGTCCAGTATTATTCCAAAGTCTTTGACGTAGTCAAAACGTTGTAACTGATTTCTAAAAATATTATAATCAAAAGGGATGCTGTGACGTAAGTTGATGGCACTGCATCTGGGAATGCACAAAACCATCATATTCCGCACACACCAGTCGTTGAGAGTATCCACAGCGCCTTGCAGCACCAGGCTGTCGGACTGATTACTAATAACGTAATATAGTTTAACATCGTCAGCGAAAAATAGTTTGCCAGCAGGATTCAAAATACCAGCAACGTCATTAATAAGTAGCGCAAAAAGCAGCGGTCCAAGTATACTACCTTGAGGAACTCCAGAGCTGTTCGAATAGCAATCAGACCGATCAGTGCCAACACAAACAGTATAACAGTATAACGTGGTATAACAAAAAAAACCGCTGGTGACAATAATTGCTAAATGTTCCAAGTTTGAATTCTGCCGCAACGCCTCTTATGACCCCAAGCGCACTGAAAACTTTAACAGCGATTTTCTCGAAACCACATTTTTGGAGTTGGCCGCAAACGTAACTCGAATCAATAATTTTCTATCGTGTTGAAATTTTTACGGTATATTCAGGATTGAATTCTCCTGCAACGAGCGCAGGATTTTAATTTTTTAAAGGTTAGTTTTTTTAACCAAAAATCTTGTTTCGATTTTGATGATATTTTTAGAGTTTTTTTTTACTAAAAAGAGAGCTTGTTATGCTTCAGGATCGCAGCAACCTTAGACGATGGAGGTGGACTTTTTTCGCTCCCGTCAACCTTTTTGCGAAATTCAATGTGCTAATTTATCAAAACCAGTAGAATATCGGAATGGAAAGTTACTCAACGGGATCTGAAGCCATTTTCGGAGATCGACTACCTAACATCGCCAGTTTGGTCGCGAAGGATTGCCCATTAGTTTTACTACGAGTCATTCAGAGTGGCGTATGGATGCTAGGAGGATAGATAAATGAGTCCCTTAAGCACAGGAACTGAAGCGCAAGAAAACATCGACAATGTGGTCTAAGTCGAATATCAATGTACAATGATGTAACAGATAAAGTGATGGTTGGAGGAGTTCCCGGTGAGAAATTTCCATTTTATTTTATTTATATCCTAAGAAATTTATCATCCCACTCTCACCCCACCCCCTACTAACAAATTCTAACATCCGTAATACCTCTGGAGATTGCGTGGTTTCCCCGTAACTTCTTAAGTAGGTATTCAACTAACATTTCCTGCCCTCGTGCGATCGTAAGGACATGGCCAGATGTGCAGTGAACTATACTATTGTATAAAAAGATTTTACTGTATCAGCCGCCTACGAGGAGTGTGATCGTTTTTACTATGTTATGTTATGCTATTTCCTCCAGTCGACTTTCTAAGCTTTTTTATCAGAGGGGTAGCCAACGATTTATATTTGCTACAATAGTTTGACAGCTGATATTCTAGAGTAAATTAGTTGTGACTATGGAACTAGACTTAGCAATAAACCTGCTGTCAGTAGTCTAAGGTTCCATCCGAGAATTTCATTTTAAACTCATAACTTTTGTAATGTATAATGTATTTCCCTTCTGTTAGTCATCAGCTGAACGAAAATAACCATTCTGCCATGCTCCAATATGATATTTATACTTAAATACTAAAACATGGAAATAATAACCTATATTTTTTTCTCGAAATAATCTCCTAAGGACAATGAAAGTTTAAAGCACAGGTGCATGCAAATGCAGATTTCATTTTTGGAACGGAGTCACTCTAGGTTCGCTCTGAATTATCATTTTTATATGGCTTTAATAAATATTAGAGTGTACCTCGGGCGACTCGGATCTAAAACCGAAGTCAACATTAGTTTGAAGGAGAGCGAGTAACCTAGGCTTAATAAGCCAGGACAAGGTGTAAAGACCTCTGTACCATCCCAAAGGACCAAAGAAGTGACATTAACCTTCTTAGCAAAGTCACTCCCAACGTTTTATTCTAACCCCCTATAAACTGTAACGGTCGGTACGGTTGTCCTCGTTTGTTCCTTATTCAATTTTAAAAACGATTCGCTGGATGAATTGTTCATTAAATGAATCATTTAATTGCCGTATAATATTGAAACATCTTTAAACCCAACTATGCACAGTAGGCCTGGCCGTTTTAATATTTGCGACATATAATATCTTTCAAATATTAACACTAAAGAATAACTTCAGTGTTTTCCAGGATGCTTTTCAATACTGGCTGTGTAAGGGTTAGAATAGAATTGAATAAAAAGAGAGCTTGTTGTGCTTCACAACTAGTATTATGAATCCCATTTTACAAGATTCTGATTTACCTCTTCATTGCGCCTAGGAAAAATCTCGAAATAAGTTAATTATTAAGTTAATATATTTTTCGTGTTCTACAATATAGCATATTAAACATGTTTAATGTGCTATATCGCATTTTGTGTTTAAACCCAACTTCGTGAATTTGCACCAAAGTCTATAATAAATACCAGTAATGTTATTCGTAGTTTACATAAACTGATACTATGAAAGCGTACTGATCGATGATCGAACATTTGACATCAATATTCGTTAGAAACCGATTTCAATAAAACAGCTTAGCGAAAACTAGTGTGATAACTTCCTTGGTGAATTAATATTTACCTGGCATTTTTGGTTGTTGTTTGATAGTCGAAGTAAGTCTAACAGGAAAACTCAGCAAATCAAAACGTCTCTACTCGACAGCTTCCCCTACTTCTAACTTACTTCAACGGTTATGAAGGCACATTTGTCGACAACCTAGTGTTAAAAAACGGTTACATAAAACACGTAGTTCAACGCAAAATACGTAACTCGCGCTATGCGAAACTTTCACGAAATTGATCGGAACGACATGGGTTCATCTCTTAAAGTTTGACTTTGTTTTGACTCAGCTGGACTTCGGATACTTTCAAGAGTTTAGACTGCCCATACATCTACACGAAAAGCATTACACGACGTATGTTAATTCCATCGAAGTGATGGTTTATTCGGATAATTATTCAAACGGAAGATATGAAGAATGCCAGTACTTCACCAAAATAGAGAAATCATCAACAGCAGGGGTTTCTTTATCTTGATTCCTAATTTAATTCATTTTGAATAAGGCCGACAGTCGATTTTTTATTCCGCTCTGTGCTATCTGCATCTGTTTGTAGCTCTGTCACGTGAGTTACAAGTATCAACCTTTATTTTCCTCAATCATCATTATCGTTAAAACATGAGATAATCACAGCTGAACACATGATTACCTCTTTGAAGTTCAAATATGGAAGCTATCAATTATCCGGTGCTTAAAAATCACATAATCTCCCTCGCTTGTAACCACGACAGGATCGATGAGAAGAATAGTTACTTGAAAATTATACCATCACCGCCTAAGTGTATTAAAAATCGAAAGCCAACCTAAACATGTTTTCGTGTGTGCAGCAAACCAGTTTTCCTTTTCAATTTCAACTAGCAATGGCCCTGCACCGCAACGACCAGACACCCCGTGGAGTGAAAGAAAAGCCAGCAATGAATGAGAAAAGTAAAAACCAATTCGACCGCTTTTCCGCCGCTCGTTTAATTACCCTTGCAGTAGCTAATATCGCCACATTGACAGTCCTTCGACAGTACGGCGGGCACGGCGAACAACGTTGTCCGCGACAGCTCAGCCGGTAGGTCACCGGAGTCGGAGTCAACCCCCTGTGCAAAACGGCCAACGGCGGAACACACGATAGGGCTAGTTTCGCACAACTTGGGAGCGCGTGGTTGTCATAGCTACAAATTTGAGTTTCCATTGACGACCGTCGCGCATAGGACGCTCAGGCACGTTTGTCGGTTATGCGAGTAACGATAACTTTGTAAGGCAATATTGCTAAAGGTAATGAAAGAATCCATTCTACATGTCGTCAAGGCTAAACGATCGATGTCTGTTGACAACGGCCAAGCCTACGAATTTGATCATCAGATCTTGAATTTTAGAATTTTACCGCCTGTTCGTGCCATGTTCGAGACGTCATAGAATATAACTTATATCTAACATTGCTCTGTACATATGGTTTCAGCTGATGTTTACATAAAGGTACAAGAATCCTAATCACCATTTACAACCGGATTATAATTTACTAAGTAATATATTATACAGTAAACTTGAGTAACTGTTCCTTTATCAGGGACGCCGTTTATCTGTTTACGGCGCTGGTAAACGACGTCCCTGATTTCGTCGCTAGTGGTTGCACAATAATAAAAGCCATTAATTTTTATTGAGTAATGTGTCCTTCTCCATGTGTACCAAAATAGGAAAATCCAACTATTAAAAAAAACTGTGACAATTTATGTAAATTTCAACCATTTTTTATGGTTTTCAGTATTTTTTTTTGATGATCAAGTTTCGCATTGAAGAACTCGAAATTACCTTTAATTTGACATCAATACCATGTAAATCATATCATAATCCACCCTAATGAACCATACATAAACGCCATGTTATGTCATGTTACTCTACACAAAACATTTAAAAGTACTTCAAGAAGATGATTTTCAGATGAATTGACACTACAGTTTTATAATACATTTATAATTAGTAGGTGAACTGGGCCAATTCGGACCTAGTAAGGGTTTATGAGCTATAGAACTGGAACGTGTCAACCGATTCACAAATAAACATTTTTTCCTGAAAGCCTGGTCAATTGCGCACATTTTTTCTAAGGCGACTTTTTCCGATCTTCTGCGGTTCTGCGCAAAAATACATGAAAGGTCCGAATTACCCCAACCCTGTTCCAATTCGGGCCACACATTTCTTATCGATTTTTTGCAATAGAAATGAATTCCTATTTTGGCCTATTTGATTTTCACTAAATATCGGTTTGTGAAATGAAAAATTCTCTTTTATATAAAAAAAATTTGTAGTAAATATACAATAAAACGTTAGAGCTGGGCCAAATTACCTAAAAAGGTTATGAGTTATACCGTCGAAATATGTCAACCGATTTACGAAAACTTATGTTTTTCTGAAAGCTCTTCCGATTGCGCACACTTTCCTCTCAAACGGTTATTCGTGATCGTGTATTAGATCGTATATACGGCAAAAGGTCCGAATTGGACAAACCCATATTCCATTATTCACACACCGATTAAACGAAAACAGTTGATAGTCTCACCCAAAACAAGATATTAAGTAAAAGATATTATCCTGCAGATCCAAAATCACGAAAAAAATCTTCCAAACATTAATAATTCGTATTGTTTCGACTCAAATTTACTAGATAGTACCCACATATTCTTAAAAATAGCTCTTAAATAAATTATAATAATAATATTTTTATAAACTTATGCTTGTTTATTTCGCTGAAAAATGTGCTATCAAAATACTATAAGTTTGATGTAATGAAATTAAAACTTTATGCCTCTACGTAAATTCAAACTTTCTTGTCATTTTTCGCACAAAAAAGGTATGTAACCCCTTAGAAGGCCCTAGCCTAAAAATCTGCTTGATCCTTATTTCCTAAATTTCGTTGGAAAGCTGAGAAAATTTTATTCCAATTTACACTAGTTTACAAGAAAAATAAAGCTTTAAGAAAAAGTATTTTTTAGACTAATTTTGGGTCGCTGAACACGAAAACAATATTCATTTTTTTGTTCAAAGAAGCGATTTTGTGATTTTCTCAAAAAACTCGTTTTTGAGCACTTTTTGTAGTTTTTATTCAATATTTCGTGTCAAAATCATTTAATTAATTTTGTCAATATACTGGTTGAAAGGATCTGAGACTCCCTTTCCAAAAACATATAATATGTGTCGATCATATGTAAAATTTTTAGTGCTGCAAGCGACCAAAGTTTAAAAAAGTGCATTTTTGACCATTTTTAAAAGTTACTCATTTTTAAATGATTTTTTTTACCGAAAAACAATTTTTTTCGGATTTTTTAGAATCCAAGATGACAAATAATATGTTTACGTTAATAAAATAATAAGCCTAATATCACTAACATCGGATGGAAAATGTTGATGCTATGGCACATTGAGCGAAATGGAAATATTATGATTTTAGGGGACCCTGCCTTGGTGCGGCGGTTTAGAGCGTGTAGCACTGGTCTCATAAGCCAGTTGTCAAATATTCGAGTCCCTATCGGGAAGGAGTCTCAGTGGAATCGTAGCACTAGCCACGTAATATTCTGTGAACTGAGAATCTGCTGTGAAGCCTGTTGAAGCAGAAGGCTAAAATTCCTTTAATTCGTAAAATATGTACTCACCAGAGACAAAACAAAACTTTTCCAACGATATTTCCACAATTTAAAGAGCACTTAGTTGTACAATGAATCATCCAAAACCATTCAAATGCCACAGGATGGATGGATGCAAGCTCGAGAAGACAGTACCCAACACAAACAATAACTATCAAGTATAGAAGATTATTTCAGCCGAAAGTATGATTGCGCGAAAAAAGGGTTACAGTTTTCACTCAATGCTTCATGCCATCTACCTTTTTCATCCGACTTTTGTGACCATTGGATTAAAATTTATGCAAAAAGATTATTTATCTCATTAGATACTAAAAGAATTTTCTTCTGTCCTTGATTTATTGTAAAAAAGAAAACTTTTTTCTTTTGTTTACTAGAAACATCTGTGATTGGCGGGTAACAGTTTGTCTGAAATTTCCTTTCAAAGAGAATTTTGACAGTTGGCTTTTAAGCCGTAATCATATGTTTGTCGAGATTTGATCTACGCATATTATACATTTTCGGAAAGGGCACATCAATACCTTTCGAACTGTTTCGATCGGATCCTATTTGAACAAGATATTGACAAATAACTAAAATAGTGCCCAAAACACCTTTTTCAAAGAAATCTTGAAAATGCTTCTTTGAAGAAATTGGACTTGGTTTTCGTATTCAGAGATCCAAAATTAACTGAGGAAACACCTTTATTCTTAGCTTATCGCGATTACCTTAAAATTGTTAAAAACTGTCACATTAGATTCTGAAAATATGAAAAAAATATGTTTCTGTAAAAAAATAGAGCAAAAACAAAAAAGCGGAAGCAAGAGAAGCTGGCTTTGAAAGAAAAATCGACTATTATTTTCGTATTCAGCGACCCAAAATTAATCTAGAAAACATTTTTTCTCGTAACTTCATTTTTCTTGTAAACTAGTGTAATCTTATTTAAGACCAAAAGAGATATGTGAAAAACAGAGCAATTTTCACTCGGTGCCTAATAACATCACCAGTTTTTGTCGGATTTTCGTGATCTGAAGCTTAAAATTCACGTGAGAAGTTTGCCTGTCACATAGGATTTTAAAAGATTTTTTTGCTGATTTATTTTTTTATGAAAAATCAACTAAAAATTAGTAATTTTACCAAACACTACTTTTTTGACTTTGGTTGCTCTTAACCCAAAATTGTTGATATTTTATTCTTACATGTTATACATTTTTGAAATGGGCACATAAATACCTTTCGAATGGTTAATCCGAAGATTTGTTCCTGAGATATTGACCAAAAACTGCAAAAAGTGCTCAAAAACACCTTTTTTAAAAAATCACAAAAACGGTTCTTTGAAAAAGAAAATGGATATGATTTTCGTGCTCAGCGACCCATAATTGGCATAGAACGCACCTTTTTTCTTAATTTCATGCAATTAACCCAAAATTTGTAAACTAGTGTTATATGCAAATATCTTTTAGTTAAATGTATTAAGTGATGTTTTGCTAGTAAAGTACTTCCAAATGAGGGTTTTTCGAGAGCTTTGCATTTTTTCTGGTTAGAGTAATTTCGGGAGAGATGCCGCACATTTCTAAAAATCCATGCAGCATCAAAGTAAACCATACAATATTTGATTAAATTATTTTTATGAATTGCGACAAGTATCTAAAACACAAACACAAATGGTTTCATCGTGAAAAAAATTTCATCAAATTTCCACAAACGTTTAAAAAAATAGGTCAATTCGGGAGAGATGCCGCACCGTTGTCCCAAACTGAAAAATGGTGAATAAAAGTATTTTCTAGCTCTTGTTAATGTTTTCGTGATTGGGCTTCTTTGGCCAAGTTTCATGAAACTTGATTACGCCCAAAAATCGACTTGCACTTTCACTTTTCTTAAAGGGGAAACTCCCGTTGCAAGAAACATTGTTTTATCCAGCAATATACAAATATTTTTCTTTTCTCAATCTCGTGTAATGGTTAAGCTGGAGTTAATTTATAAAGGGCACTATTTATCTATATGTTTGAACCACCGATATACATTTATGTGTTGGAAGGGTTTAGGGTAATCCTATATGTCAAGGTGCAACCTTTACCAGGCGCAAATATAGCAAAATTAATTGTCAGCTATTCAAATTTTTCACAGTAGTTATAACTATCAACTGCGAATAAATCGAAAAATTCGAGAAATTGGTGAGGATTCTTCGATGTGACGAATACTAGAATATTTTTTAGATATTTCAAGTATTATCTACAATAAATACATATTCAAATTGTAACAGCAAACAATAATGCCATCTGGGACATGTTTACTTTCAGAGATTACTATTTGCTTATGAATTTTCTTTCTCACTTGAAAGGTTTCGGAGGTTTGGTCCATTTTGATATATTGATAACTTAATGCATACGCACAAATATTCATCTTTCAACCATTTGAACAGGTCGCCATATTACTTTTTTAAACTTTTTATAAAATAAATCAAGTATTTTCAAGTAGCTTTATTATTACGAATATTTGTTAGGATGATGATTTTTTTGAGAGGAGCGAAGCAATATCGAACACAGTAGAATCAGTAGAACATATGCGCATTCCAAGCACTTGGGGCTCAACCTTACAATGTAATTTTTTTCTTACGGGGAATGAAATAATATAATACTCAAGTAAACTTTTTATGCCGAGGATAAAATAAAAAAAATGCGATAGTTTGTAAATTCAAAAAATCGCACAAGCTAGGAGACCCACAAACTGCGTAAGTTTTTAGTGTTCATAAAAACCCGTATGGATTGGAGGAATCGCACTGCAAGTCATATCATTTTAAAGATCCTCAAAATGCATTACGATAATTTTGTAGAACCCGTACCCCGTACTCTTTTGAAGGTATGGGAAGAAGTACTACCTGCTGACTGGCTAGAGGGCCTCATTTGTCCCTTATACAAAAAGGGACACAGACTGGAGTGCGCCAATTATCAAGGAATATCGCTCCTCAATTCGGCGTACAAAATTATGTCACGTATGCTGTTCAACAGATTGAGGCCGTTGGAGGAGTCTTTCGTCGGCGAATACCAAGGTTGTTTTCGTGAAGGCCGATCAACAACGGATCAAATGTTTACCCTGCGACAGATCCTAGATAAATTCCGGGAATACAACTTGCAGCAGGGTTGTTAATCGATAATTAATCGTCATCGTCGATAACGTTAACCACCCGTCAACGTCATCGGAAACTCCGTTAACGATGATGTATCGTCGGATTCATCGTCATCGTCGATAATTCATCGGTGGTTATCGCGATACATTTTGCGTTACTTTCCCGTTTATTGGAGTTGAAATTGTTGCGGTTAACTTTCAATTGTTTAGAAATAAATAACTATTGAAGGATATGTTGTTGGCAGTTGAAAATCAATAGTTTTGGACGTTTTCTATGCACAGGGGGGGGGGGGGGGGCGTTTCCGACGATGTGTCAAAATGGAATTTTTTGTGAACTTTTCGGGAGTGTTTTATATTGAAGGGAAAGTTATTGGCAGTTGACAATCAATAGTTTTGGACATTTTCAATACACAGGGGGTTCGACGATGTGTCAGAATGTATTTTGTTCAACTTTTGGGGAAAGTTTATTAAATTGAAGAAGCTATTGGTAAGTGAAAATTAATAGTTTTGGGCATTTTCAATATACCGTCGGTGCGTCAAAATAGAATTTTTTCAACTTTTCGTGAACTTTTTATATTGAAGGGCAGGTTGTTGGCTGTTGAAAATCGATAGTTTTGGACATTTTCAATTCACAGGAGGTTTCACCAGTGCACAGTGTTTCCAAAGTGACAAAAAGGTGATATTCCTTGAACCACGAAAAAATATTTTTTAGCTATACACACCTAGAAAAAATCGTGTAAATTTACGTCTCCTGACCATGACATATACGAGCATCAAAAATGTCTTAGTTCTACGTTAGATTTTAAATTTACATGACGTTGATTTTCGTATATCATGTAATTTTACTCCACATATGGTATTTGTTTTGAATGGCAGTAAGTGTAATTTTATGTCATTGCGCATGTAAAGTATATACTTCATGTAAAATTAAACGGAACACGGTAATGTTACTTCATTTCGTGAATTACGGATTGTTAAATTGTATCATGTTTGCAATTACGTCAATGATAAAATTCATATTTTTTGGTGTGTAGTGTCTTCAGCAAAGTTTAGTTATATTTTTTGCATTTAAAAAGTATTAGTTGGGTGATTAATCCCTCTAAAGCTGAAAAGTAGATTTTTGTTTGGTCATTTATGAAAATAAAAAAAAACTATTTGGCAACGTTGTTGAGAATATCTTAGGTATTAACTTCGCTGAAGAGACTATGTGTATATCTGTCGATTTTAATATACATTTGTGTAGATTTCTTTGATATACCCCTGAAAATTGCTTTTTTTTCAAAATACCTTTCCTGGTAATTTTGTAGAATTTCAAAATGTGCCAAGATTTTGTTCTGCATAAAAAAACAATTTTTGTAATGTAAGTTTATTTGTATGTCTTCCAACTTAGAAGTTATCGAACGTTTTAGTGTCCAAAAAGCAATATTTTGGTATAGAAGCCGCAAATTTCCGCAGACGAAGCTATCCCAATACGAGACTGTAAAACAAACACTATCAAAATCGTTTGGTGGGCTCTAGCCTACGTTCAAGTCAAATTCGAGTAAACTCCTTCTTTAGCATATTTTTCTTATCTTAGAGATGTAAAATATACAAAAATAAAAATACTGCACTGTAAGACCTCCTTAAGGGAAATTTTTACTAAATGATCAGAACGGGTTATGAGGCTTTGTCGAGGGACTAAAGAAGAATACTTTAACCGTTGTACAAAAAATTGATAGTTCCGGTTGCCTTGTACGGCCATGAAACGTGGACGTTAAAGGAAATTGATCGTAGAGCGTTCTTCGAACGTAAGGTGCTGCGAACAATACTCGGCGGTAAAGAAGAAAATGGCATCTGGCGGCGTCGCATGAATCACGAATTATACCAAGTATATGAAGGAGTGGATATTGTCAAGCTAATAAAAAACGGCAGGCTGCGGTGGGCTGGACATGTGGCACGAATGCCGGAAGAACGACAGGCGAAGATAATATTCAGTAGGGAACCGGGAAGAGGCCGACGACTCCGTGGCAGGCCGTGTACACGATGGCTGTTTGCAGTGGAAGAGGACCTAAAAGCACTCAATGTCCAGGGTGACTGGAAGAGATTGGCCCAGGATCGGGTCCAGTGTAGGAGAATTCTTCACTCGGCGTACATTCAAAGAAGCGAATTGTTGCCCATCAAGTATGTATACTTTTCATGAACGCAAATCAGTCCCATAAAGATAGGAAACCCCATAGAAAATGGTACAAACATGCGATCATGGGCAGTATATATCAGATAGTTTTTTATGATCAGAAAATTTAATTTCGCAATATGCAGCATAGATTAAAGGAACGTTTATTATACTCATTTGACTAAGCCATAAAAAAAATAGTTTAAAAATGTTTTTTGATTTCAATTCGTGTTTCTGTATTTCATCTGGACTGCTTGATACTTCCTGCATATTCTTCGAAATAAGTTTTATAGGGAAATTATAATCTTTAGAAGAGCTCTTTGATAACTTCACGATTCCAAAACTTTTTATGATAATGGATTTAACATTTAAAACAGTTGTGTGTCAGACGAGTATCTCAGAACATAGGTAATGTCATCGCTTAATCTAACTGCAACCAAGTAAGTCAAACAAACACCTTACTGACACGTTTTTCCACCATTTGCATCTAAAACTTGTTAATACTGAAAACACGGAGCTTCGAACATTCATGTGGAAAACGCAAATATTAGGAAATCAAAAAAGCTTCGAATATTTGCTTCAACAATTTGAATAACGACGCATAAAAGGAGACTTCAGTGTATTAGCAAAAAGACTGTCATTTGTGTAACTGCGTTTAAAGATAATTGTGAATGAATATATAACTTATTGTAACATCATCGTTGTATGCGTACATTAATATCATATTATTAATCCAATGATAGAATCAGAAGATTTAATCTTGATATAAGTTTGCTTGCATTGCTGATCGGTATACTTAACGAGAACACAGTGAGTAATGAATATCAACATGATATAAATTTGATTTGATTCTGTTATGATGTCCTGATCGTGTTAGTAACGCGAAAAAGGATTGTTAATCTCTGCACAGTAATAGCACAATATTAGGCCTTTCTGGCATAATACCAACATCATTGTATCAGAACATAGAGCTTAACGGCTCTGTAAGTCTGCCCTTATGTAGATCTAAAACATATATTAGGGTACGTTATAATGCTTATTGTTTACTTGGGTTATGCATTTCTGTCTCTAGTATATCGTCACATTATTTGATTTCATGGATATTATTATTTGTACCCAAATTCATTTCCCATGTTATCCTATTTCAAAATTATTAACACTGAAAGTAGCTCTATGATTTCATAAATTTGAATTACTTTAACAATACACGATACTGTTCTGGGGGCAATAGAGTGTTAAGAGAAATCAAACACATTTCCATAATACTCCAAATTATTAGAAATGGCATTCAAAAGTTATACAGAGTTCACTCGATGTTATAAACGCCTGATTTTGTGCATCTCCGATTAAATAAACGTTGCTATAATGTTTCAATAGTAATAGGTGTGGTAATGGTGAGCCAAACACGACGAACGCGGTAGCAAAGGGAAGCAAGAAATAAATCATTGTTTGGATAGGATTTACCAACATTCGACCATACGGTTGTTCACTTGTCGAACAAACATTGTACATTCGCTATTGCTCAGCGTCACATTCAAACGTATGTGTAACTATGAATTCGATGCACCCTTGTCGTGATGATTTACAGAAAATAATTGTGGTGTTTGCAAAATTAGTCGTGCGTAAAGTATGGCGAAGAATGAAACTAAACGGGCAAGAGGACAACCATGCAATGAAGAAATTGGGTATTACGAATTCAAAATAGTTACTACGCTTCTAACACATTATACTTCAGCTCCGATATTATTGATCTTCATATGTGTATTTATTAAAACAAATATTCATTTGAGCTGTATTCAACATAACTGCATCGACTGGAAAACGTTGGAAAACTAGGAGCTTTCAGGAAAGCCTTCACAATTCACGAAAGATTTTTGACTGTTGATTCAATCGTGAATGCTTTCGTCGATTTGGCAGTATGACTCTTCTTTTAAGAAATAATCAATTTTCCGTTCGAGATCTAACATCGCTTCCTTAACGACCATTTTACACCACTGCAATTATAAATACATATCTTGTTGTTTACATTCCTTTCGAACGATGAAGTGTGAGATTATTCAAAAGGAAATTCACTACCGGGAGGGTGTTTGGAAATGTAAATTCGTTTCAACTTCTTTTCACTTCACATGATAAGCTATATTTTCGATATTTACCGTGAACGTTAACTGCCGATAATCCATTGTTGTTCCAACCGCGGATGTTTACTAACTATGCGTGAATTCCGCTGGTTAGCTCAATTTTCTTCGCCCGTGGAACACCCTCTGGTTCAAGTTCAAACGGTTTGAATCATTTCTCTTTTCGCACCCAACGTTCCGCTCACTGATTGCTGTTATTACTCGTTGTAAATCAATTATTTCATATGCAATTGCCTTTTACACTCGAATTTTACAGCACTGGGCTTCATTTTAATCCCGTTGCGAAAATTGCTCTTAATGTGCCTGGATTATTAATATCACGTTTCTTTATGGTTCTTTCACTCGGCGCAATATCACCAAATCCAAAACTCGTTTTCGCGCACACTTTTCTCGCTCGTGCGGTACATCGCTAGTGCTGCTACGATTCAGACAGGCTCCTCGAATTTAATGAGGTGAAACGATAATCAACTAAAACCAATGCGCCTGCTTCGGGACGTCTACGAAGATCGCGTTACCACTTTCATCACCAGACTAACCTTCCACGATTGCGAGGATCTTCTTTTATAAAATTTCAGCTTATTCAAACTTGATCTTACGGTGGGCATGCTGTCTAAGACAGCCTGGACCCACTCTGTTGGTGGCAGCATACATCTGAACTCGCGCTTCTTTCCGCGAGAGAAATGCCATTTCACTGCGTACGGGAGAATATGAGCGTTGAGACAACATAGCATTAAGCCAGGTTTTATATGTTTGCACACATTGCCTGGCCAATCTTGGAGGGATAGGAAGTGCAGCATACCCAATGCTGGCTGCATTGGTGGTTCTTTTCGTGACAGGGGGCACGGCAATCTTGTTTTTCCTGATGGGAATTTGGCTTCAGCGTTTTCCTAGGACGGCATTTATGAACGCTCGGCGAACGTCGTTGTTGGAAAGGAGGAAATGAGCGACTTGCAGAATTTTATAGCCCACGCTTGGCAATTGTCTTACACGATCATTTGTTTAGTTTTAGGGAAAGCACATTTTGAGTGAATCTACTATCTACTCTCACTGACCGATGATGATTTGGTCTAATGTTCCCAAAAAAGCAAGTTGTGCGGAATATGTTTATCACCACTAGTTATGGAATTTGAGTTTCGACTTCGACTCATCAGAGGTCGTTATCAACTTGTGACAGGTGACAGGACTAAGCTAGAGCCGGATTGACGCTAGCTCCACAGACGGAGGCACGATTTATGTTACTGAGCTAATTCTTTAACTAATTTAGTTTTAGGTTTTGTGCTTTTCTAGCACAAAAATGGTGCTACCCAATTTCCTCCTTCGGTAATCAGGCATCAGTAGCATTTGGCTTATATGGCACGTTCCGCATGTTGACCGGAGATTTGTGCGGTGCCGTAATTTCTTTTTTCATGATTTTCTTGATGGGAAGGATTGGAGAAGTAGTGAGGGATAAGAAAATTAACGACACAGAGAACATAGACAATACGGAAGTATTGGTTCTCAGAATTTCCCAGAAAACTCTATTGCTCTTTATCACACTGGGTAAGGAACAATTGCATATCCATGAGTTTCCGTTGTCTGTACACAGGTTCATCAATGTATGGAGAACCAAATACGCAATTGCATTACTGCAAGACAGTTGCATATCAATTGATATGAAGTTCCGTAATCGGATTCACAAAGATCACACGAATAATACTCAGCACGCTGAATAGTAACCATGTGATAATTAAGTTTGTAATGCCCAGTCAGTGTCTTAACTAGAATAGTGCAATTTTGCTTGAAAAAATATAGCAAATTTTTAGACATTTTCCGACTCAGATCTGGCAGAAAAGCGTTTTTTAAACGCAAGTTACGCCAACGCGAATCTTTTGCTTTATCCAACTTATCGACAGAGGTAGAAGTGGTTTTGAATAACGAAATCAGTCGTAGCGTCCGCTTTAGCCAATTCGTCCGCCCATTCATTTTCATTAATACCGGAATGACTGTCTACCCATAAAAGGTAGATAGCATTTGAAATGCTAAGTTCTTCGATTTGAGTTCGACATGCCATTACTAATTTCGACCTCGAATCTACTGAACGAAGTGCTTTTAGGGGACCAAATTCCGCAAATTCCGTGCTGAAGTTCCGATTGTACACCACACAGAATCGCGAAGATTTCTGTTTGTAATACAGTAATTTATTTAATCTACAAGTCTCGTTGAATTTGAAACATTTGTACAGAGGCTTTTCCAACCACATCACCCAGAGGATCGAAGAGCATTTCTATATGCTTGCGAGCCAACTTAAATGCCTTCGACCCGTCCCTGTGTCTGTGATTCAAAGCTCCTCTACATAACTTTTTGAGTCGAACAAGTTCGGTATTCCACCAAGCTGTTCCTCTAGAAGCACGCATAACTCGAAGCGGACAAGCCTCTTGGATGCTGCTACTATTAATGAGTTTGTTTTATCTTCATTTATCGACTTCTTCCAAGTTACTTGGAAATTCAATCGTCGAAAGATGCCCATGAAACCTGATAGCCAAGCCCTCTCCGTTCGTAGATTTAGGATTACAGTATGTGACGATATCTAGCGTGACTAAACGTGATCAAAAACGATGTACTTATGATCAGATAACGACGGTTCAAGCTCGTTCGGTATGAGCCAGTTTGCCGACTCATGCGTAATACCGTCAGAGCAGAGAGTTACATTTAACACCTTTTCTCTGCCACTTTGTGCAAATGCCCGGCCATTTCACTAAGTTTATGCAAATTTACACTAAATATTCCATCAATTCGGTGCCTCTCAAATTGACATCTGAGCTGCCCCACATTATGTGAAGGGTATTTGTACCACCGCCGATTATGAGGGTAAACCCATTTCTTCTACAGTATGACACAACACTTTTGAAATCTTCAGAAAATGATGGTTCATTAAATAAAAATTTTGTTTGACTTTTGCTCTCTTTTTAACTGAGCTTTACCGAACCGATAGTAATGAATAGAAATAAAAAAAGGTTATTGATTTGCGGTCCATCATATGATTTATAACAAATATAAATATTTTCCCACGCTGAGCTTGAATCAAACAATATCATACTTAATTAACTAAATTAAGTCTTCTTGCTAGCTTATTTTTGGCATCCGGGTTAGATGTAAAAGGAGATAAAAAATATTATGCTCCCCGTTTACAGTCCCGGTAGTCACGAACGTACATCCTCCGGAACTTCAAACTTGTGTTGGGCGGTGAAGAACAGTAGCCCCAGAAGCTGCCGAAAGTCCGCCTTGACGTAAATCTCATCATCCATGATAAGATAATGAGGCCTCATCAGCATCTGGGTGTACAGTTTCTGAACACGTGACTTTCCCACCGTATTTTGCAATTTGTCGCGATTTAGAGCCTTGAATTAAACCGCCGATCAATACAAATAATGCGTATCCATTCGCCGATCACATGGACATCCATTCACCGATCCCTTGTTATTGCTCATCTTCTGGCCGATTTACAATTTATAAATGAAAATTTTAGTAAATTACTAAAATTTTCATTTATAAACAGCTAATCGGCCAAAAGATGCGCAATAACAAGTGATTGGTGAATGGATGTTCATGTGGTCGGTGAATGGAATTCTCATTATTTGTATTGATCGGCGAATGGCCCTCTAGTGTAGTTGGGCGTTTCCGCTATTTTTCACTTTCCAATAATTCCTTTGTAAATTTGCGTATTTTCCCGTAGTGATGGTTAATGTACTCTAGTTGATAACGGACATCTATTAGATTTCTTTTGATCTTATTTTTTAATGAACTTCGAAAGTTAAAATGAATGTTAATTGATCGAAGATAAGCCTTGCCCGGTAGTTTTGCATCATATAGATATAATTATTCTACCGGTTTATACAAGAATTTCGCTTAAGACTCCATACTTCAACCTGCAACACAGGAACCATAACTCCGATTCCAATGTAATTCAATAGCAGTCAATACGAATGCTGTAGCTTTCATTTGGGACTAAAACTTAGTCACTTTCCCGAAGTTTCCGGCTCCGCCGAAACTTCAATGTGGGTTTGATTGGGCATCAGTGAGCTGAATCTATAAATCCCAGCAATTTTGAACAAATTTTATGCAGTGTTTCACCTTTTAGATAACATGCTGATACCGATTTATATGGGAATTCCATGCGAGCCGCACTCTTCAACTCGTAACTCCGGAACCGGATGTCGCAAATGAATCAAAGCAGTGTAACCTGGGCGAGGTGCACAGGATGATCCAGTTAAAGAAGAACTCAGACAGCGATAATTCGTTCACCGGTAACCGCTGCCGATAAGGCACTGGAGGTAGGCAAAGTTACGGTTGGATGGTCGAGGTGCCCATTGAGAGCCGCCCCACGAGTGAATAAATAAGTCTCCAGCCGCAGAAAGCTTTTTCCGACTGCCATGCAGAAACTGCCAGCCTGTGTGGATGGTCAAGAACTGGATGTGAGTCGAGGAGTGGTGCTGTAACCCTGTTGAAGGAACTAACTACTAAGTAGTTGTATTAGAATGGGTGCTATACACTTTAAAAAGCCCTTCCTGAAGTAATTACCGGGAAGGCATCAGCTTCTGGGCAAGAGCAGTGGTGGCAGTCCAAACCCGTTCCCTGAGACGTTGAGTATTGTACATTTATTCCTGCGTACTTTGTGCTTATTCGAAAGGTTTTTCTGCCTTCAAATAGCACACACACACTCACACATACAAACATTTGCCGAACTCTATGAACTGAGTTGAGTGGTAAAAGAGACTCATCCATCCGGGCTTCGGTTAACCAGTCGATGTTCAGAGCGATTGCATAGCATTTCTATACTGTCCATAAAAGCATAATAGTCCCATATGGATTTTTGTCGAAAATGAGTTATCTGTTCTATTTTATTCTGTATCACCACTGAATCACAATGCACAAATAAGATTACCAGATTTGTTTAGAAAATATCGAAAATATACCAAAACATGGTTGTCCCGTCCATAAGGCTAAATGAAAATGTAAATCTTCAACAGCGTTTTTCTCGCCATGCTGTTTTTCAATATGGGGCTCTTATACTTTTATGGTCAGTTTAATTCACCTTCAAAATTTTGATTTATAGCAAAAATATATTTTCTGGGACCATCGGCACAAAAAAATAGTCCATTTGCAGCCGATTTTCGATGTTTGGCTCTTCTGGAAAGAAAAAAGACCTTTTAAACGGTGTACTATATTCTGCTGTTTTATCAGTAATATTGGGCGATTTTGGGACTGTTGAAAAATCGAAAATCGGTTAAAAAATGATAACGTAGCTCATTTTGTTGTGCCTAAGTCCTCAAAAAATGGCATTATGACATAAATCACAACAGTTCTCAAACATTGTTTTGTATTGCATTTGATGAGACCGACAGCCTATACTAGGTCATTCGAAAAGTTCAAAATACTGTAGTACCGTGTAGGGGAACATGGGGAAACTTGACCAGATTTTCAGTTAAACCTACTTTGATCTCTAGATAAGTTTTCAATCCTTCAAAATTTGTTTAAATGTAATATGAAAAGTATTGTGTGTATTCATGATTTATTGCAGAATTTTCTAATTCTTTTTTTTAAGCTATAAAAGTTTTTCTTTGATCCTTTTTTCTGGTCAAGCTCTCCACCTCCGACTTGACCAAGGTCTGCGGAGATTTGGCCAGCGAATTATGAAAAATTAGAACAAAAAATAATGTCATAAAACTAGCTTTTACCATTTTTTCCATATTGTCGAGATCTTGGATACCAGTAAAAATATCAAATGGTTGCATTTTAAGAATTTTAATGTTTTTAATGTATTTTCTTTTTGGGATTAACTGTACTGGAATCAGCTATATAAATCTTAACTTAATTTACTAATACTATAAAGATATAGACTGATGTTTAATGTTTTTTTCCGACGTGATTAATATTAGCAGTAAGTATCACAGAATAGTAAATATCAGAAATTTTGTATCTTTTATCAGTTAATTGCCACTTAGTCAAGTCTTCCCATAATATATTGGTCAAGTCTCGTCAATATTAGTTCTTGGCGAATTTCGCGCCAAATCGTATTCAGAGTTGGCAGCACCCTCTCAGATTCTAATGAAACTTGAAGACTTTGTCACAAAAAGCCACTTTGCATATTTTGTTTTTCCAAAAATGATCTAGACTGTCTTTTGAAAAGGGCCAAACTTTCTTTTACCAATTTTTTTTCAAATCTATAGCCATTTCCAAAAATGACAAGTCCTACAAAAAAATATTGTAGGAGTGGTTTTCACAAAATTAGTCAAATTTTCGAATAAAAATATTGAATAAAATCTTCATTGACTCCTGCACCGAAAAAAATCAATTTTTAATCATTTAAAGTCGATTATCAAAAAAACCATTTTTGATTTGGATGAAATTTTGTTCCAAGATAGTTAATCATGTTCTCTACCTACCGTAAAAAATTCAAGTTGGCCACTTTCAAGGAAAAAAAGTTATTTGAAAAAAACTTTTCCTTGTCCAAACTGAATTTTTTCTTCAGTGTATTTTTATCGAAAACTAAACCAATGAAAGTCATAATCATCTCAGAATCCAATAAAACTCAGTTTGTGAGAAGATATTGTCTAATTTAGCAACTAAGCATATTTTTATTAAGGGGTTAACTATTTTTTTCATTTTTCATGAAATCGAAATTTTTATTACTTTATCTGAAAGTACAACTCATTGAGAATGTTTTTTTAAAATTTTTATAAAGATTCGAGAAATAGATCGAAAGTTACAACGCTTTCAAGGGCGCTTCGTCTACCAAGAGCAGTGGTAATTTGAAATTTTAAACTCGATTATCTCGAAATGTCGTTTTACTACAAGTGGTTTTTGCCTGATCACGATTGCCGAAAAACTATTCAATCAATTTTCTTAATTTTTTTTTCAATTGATCGTAATTAATTTTTCTCGTACTTTAACGATTCCTTTTTTATTCATAAATTTTTGTTTCATGGATAAGAATTTTTTAATACAATTTTTGGAGTGTAAGCAGCGATTTTTTACTAAAAACGTTCTCGAATGCAGGAAAAAAAAATATTTATTAAACTAATCGTTAAGGTATGAGGTATACTCATATACGAATGGAATTTTTTGAGTTTTGGGATTTTAGATGATCTATTGGTCTTCAATCGCGATCACCGCAAACTCTTAAATAAAAAAGGGTTTCGGGGAAAAAGCCATAACTCCGCCAATTATCAGTTTATTTTTATAACCTTATGCTTGTTTATTTTACTGAAAAATGTACTACAAAAATATTATAAGTTTATTGTAATGAAATCATTGCTTTATTCCTTTACGTAAATTTAAACTTTCTAGACATTTTTATCACTAAAATGTATGTAACCCCTTAATCAAGAATCCCATTGAAAAGAGTTTATGTTGTTAAACAAATATTCCATTATCACTTTTTTATTTTCTTGTTTAGTACTGAGGAAGAATCAAAGAAAGAAATAACCACCACAACATTATGTATTGAATTTTACATAATTATTTATTTATTTTTATATATTATATTTGTCTAAAAACTATCTTCATGCATGTTATTTTGTATTATTTCTATACAAGGAAAATATTTTTTGTTCACCTTCTGAATTACAATACCTTTTCGTCTCTACTTTGCCCCCAGGAATAGGCACAAAATTGTGGAATTTTTGAGTTCCAGATATTGTTTTGGCGTTATTATACAGCTCTTAGAGTTTTTCTGAAATTTTGTTGTACTGTTCAGTGAATATAAAGCAGAAAATTAATTTTGTGATATTTTTATCAGTTTGTTCAACTGCCTAGTTATATAAGTCTCGGAGACTTGTTATGGTATTTCCATAGTCGCGAGCATTCGCTTGTGCCATCAATAGCATCACAGGGTCCTTTTCCAAGGGATGCTGCAACAAAATACCATTCTGCGCTTAACTCATACTTTGACTGGAATCTATACAAGCTTGCAAAGTTTTTCTTATTTTAATATTGTGCTGCTACTTCATCGTCTGATTTAAATAAATTTTAGAAAAGTTTGTCAATTGTTTCATAAAATTTATCACTTTTGAGAGGAACAAATGAACTGCAGTCTACAAGTCTTTCAGTCTTCTTGTCTTCCAATCTTACAGTCTTACAGTCTTCTAGTCTTCCAGTCTTTTAGTCTTTCAATCTTCTAGTCTTCATTCAAGTTTGTTATGAATATATACCAAATTCATTACCGACACTTTTTGCATGTATCAGGCATCTAGCAGGTGGGAAAATGGATTCTGAGATGATTATGACTTTCATTGGTGTAGTTTTCGATAAAAATACACTGAAAAAAAAAATTAGTTTGGACAAGGAAAAGTTTTTTTCAAATGACTTTTTTTCCTTGAAAGTGCCCAACTTGAATTTTTGACGGTAGGTAGGGAACATAATTACCTATCTTGCAACAAAATTTCATCGAAATCAAAAATGGTTTTTTTTTGTAAATTGACTTTAAATTTTTAAAATCGATTTTTTGCAGTGTAGGAGTCAATGAAGAATTTTTTCAATATTTATATTTGAAAATTTGACTAATTTTGTGAAAATCACTCCTACAACATTTTTTTGTAGGATTTATCATTTTCAGACTATAGCCATATGAAAAAAAAAATGGTAAAAAAAATTTGGCCCTTTTCAAAAGACAGTCTAGATCATTTTTGGAAAAACAAAGTATGCAAAGTGGCTTTTTGTGACAAAGTTCTCATGTACAGAAAGTTGCATTAAAATCTGAGAGGGGCTGCCAACAATTGTTCAAGTTGGCGCGAAATTCGTCTCTTACATTCAATATCGTGCAATTTTTAGAAATAACTACTCCAATATTCAAATATTTTAATGTGTAACTATTTCACTACTTCATAAGGAATAATAAGATACATAACCCGATCAGAAATTTACATCAGTATTATATAAAAATAAGATATTATATCATAGCAAAATACATATCTCTATTTGATATAAAGTATGGCTGGATAGTTGTTAAATTTTCAATTTTTTATATCAAGAAAATGTATCGGTTATATCTTATTATATCCCAGTCCCTTTTAATTTAAAACATAATTTTATCTTGTTTTTTTTATATATTTAGTTTATTTGACACGGCGTATAGCGGTAGCTTAACGGAGCCATGGATCTTTTATGTGTTTATAATATGTAAAAAATAAAAATAAAAACAAATATTATTGATTGTCCGTTGGATCTCGTACGCGCAACTTTTTATTGCGAGCGGAGACCTTCTTTCACGGCTCGCCCACTGCATCATGGGGACCATTTAATTCTCTCCTGTCCTCCACATCAAGGTCATCATCGTTAAAAGTGCCTTGGTGCTCGCGACTTCGGCCATCTATGGGAGCTGTCCATCAATGTCAGCTTCTTTCTCCGAACAGCCTAGATAAGCCGTGTAGTGTCGGTAGTGGTTGTTTCAACCGGCTAAGAATTACACTACGGACTACCTGTTCTGGTGGTAACACCAAACAGGGAACCCCAATTCCATAGTGTCATGCGACCCGTGCTATGGGTAAAATTGTTGAGGGGGTTTAAAATATTCTCATTGGCGAACGGAGCCTGGGAAGAGCCGGGCGAACTCCCCAGTAACTGGCTGTGGTCCACTAGGAGGTTGATAACTCTATTATTTTTCTCCGGACAGAACCAGCCTAGAGGCCGCGTGGCATCCGGCGGGTTGAAGTATGTCAGTTATGGAAATAACTGTCAAATTCATTCCCAAAGGTGGCCGCGTCACTTATGAGGAGGCAAAGAGCTTTAGACCGATCAGTCTGACCTCCTTCCTTCTCAAATCAGTGGAACGTTTAATCGACCACTACATTCGGGATGGTAGCTTGGGCGAGCACCCGCTGCATGCAATGCAACATGCATATCAGCGGGGGAAGTCTACTACCATCCTGTTACACAATGTTGTCTACAACATTGAAAAAGCTTTTTCACAAAAGCAATCAAGTTTAGGCAAGGTGCGGAAAACTCGCTCACCGCCATGAGCGTACATGAATTTGTTTCCTTATACATCGTCGGGGGTTTACGCTCTCTTTAAAAAGATACAGACCTACACAACTCGTTCCACATCACACCGTATGCGATTACGAAGAGAGAGAGAATCGGAAATCGTAATGAGTGCCATCGAACATATTCGGCAGCGAACATGTTCGTTCGGAAAAATGATCCAAATCTTCGTGCGCAATCCTGAAACTGAACGATTGAAATATATGGATGGCCTGAAAATATCGGTAGGAGTCAGTGTCCGCCTGGACACCGCACGGAGTGGCAATTCCTGCTGTGTAGGTTCAACTCGCAGTCATTTCCTTGCTGCGTGTTAATTTTATCATGCGCTATACATGTTATCGCTCGTGTTGAACTCTACCATTGTATGCACAAATGCCGTACTTGCGATGTAGACAAGATGGTAATGTAAATTGGGTTAGATTTGTTTGGATTTAGTTTAATTTTCAATGTTTAGGCGCGTTCGGCTCCTTTCATGCGCTACATTCGAGAGGAAACTTAGATGTCTTCTTTTCTATGCTAATAAATAATCTCGAAAGTTGTGCGTTTTATAGCGTATCATTGCGCTAAAATAGCTCACTACTTTCGGTGATAGGCCTTTGCATAGAATTTTCTTGTTTTTAACTGTAATGATAATATCTTTTGCTTCAATCATATGATTATCCACGTTTAGGTGGTTTTGGCATGAGGCGAAGCTGGCCCATATTATAACTCAAATTGATGTCTAAATAAATTAAGTGATAACAGTTTTGGTTGAAACCTGACTCAGTTTCGAGATCAAACAAAAACGCATTCGAACTAGGGCATACGAGTCCGGCGCATAAAGTTCATACCTTTTTGTGTGCATGAAATTAGGTGTGAATAAACAGATAGAAAGGGAATCATATGTATCAACTAATAACAATATCATACAATATAATAGATAAATCGAAATTTTAAAAACAGTTTACCAAACGAAATTTTCACTGAAATGCTGTTAAGTTTATTAAGTCTCTTGGAACTAATAATTGGAATGTGGATTGCGTGAAATTTAGTAACAAGGATCACCGTTCTGGCGAAGTAACTATTGGTGTTTGCTTCAGGCAAGATTTGTTCACAAAAATATATAAGGCTAGTAACTAGGACTATAACCATTCATTTATGCGCTTACAATCGTATTATCTAGAGCACTGCAGTTATTGATATTAGTCTGAAAGGATTCCGCTGTAGCAGTGCTGCCAGGGATATTTTAAGTTAGCTGCGAAAATAAAATTTGTAGATAATTCGTTATATTGCATTATTATTGAAAACTGATAAAAACACATAAACGTAGACTATCTTTGTCTTTTTTCCTGTGCTATGGGCTATTGAACAATTTGGCAGCCCATAGCACTCTGATAGAAGCATCACTCTTAATAATAAGAGGTTTTTAGTGTTTTTTGATACAAACAAATCAAAAAAAATTAGCATGAAAGGTTTCGAGTGATCGGTGTGAATGAATTTGTTTATAGACATCATTCAAAAACCGGGGATGGAAAACGTGTGCAACTTTCGTAGCCATATATTTTTCCAATCATAATAACTGGCCAACAACATTTCGATCCGCCTCAAATTTTTTAAAATCACAGTATTTTCAAATCGATTGGAATTTCTGAATCGGACAAGATCGGTTGAGTTTGAATCTAATATTAATAGAAGACCACATGTTATACAATACTTTCAGAGAAAATCACGGTGTAACGATACTTTCCTAAGATACAAATTTGAAAAATGATACATGGTTAATTTTACGAAGATGCGAATTTTAATCCAGGTCGCAATTCTATAATTGTGAGTATTGTGCGAATTATATTAGAATTTGAACTAAACTGTTCTCATTAGGGTCAGACTCAAAAAAATGTGAAAAGCCTTCAGGCAGCACAGAAAAGCTGTTAGGAAAACTTAGAGTCTCAAACCGAATTACATCTTTGAGTTTATATAAAAAAATGTATGTTTAATAATGTTCTTGTGTGGTGTCAGATGGAAGAAGTGATGACAATCCTGTAAAAGCTTAGCTATCTGCTGAGAATGGTGTTCATTGCGATAACTGGGGCACTTACGACACAGAACTGCGTAGAACTGAAGAACTTATAAATACTATCAATTTGGACAGTCTTCGGCTATCTTTTCCAAGCATCTGGATTTTTGCAAAGATTCTAGGGGAATTCTATTGTGCTTTGGAAAGTAAAAATTGAGTAGTAGCTTATTTCTGAAAGAGAAGCACATACCACAGAGAACAGACGTCCATCTTTAGCGTTCAACTTGTGTAAAAATCACTAACGTTATCGAAGCTAATTGGGATATCTCCACCCGGTGCGTTACTGTCGTCATATTTTTAGTGACCAAGCTCGATAGATTGAAAATCGAATTGTAAAGCCTGAAGATATTTAGGTTTGAAGGAAACCATTTTTGTTGTAAAAATCACTTTCAACTGTCCAAACAAAAGGTTCTTTTGAATTTTTTTTCCAGAAATAGTCGTATTATCCAGTGTAGCGCATTCCTCTGTATTTGACTCCTAAAGTGCATAGACTCTGGGTCTTACTATAAAAATTGATTCCGTTAGACACTAGTTACACTGTTACCAGTTATATTATATATAAATAATACATTTCTTTGCATTGTAATCAATAAATATAACACGTATAGCATAAAGTATAGTTAACCCTTAAATGCATTACGCTGTTTTAAAACAATATTACCCAAAACATCTCAAAATTATCACAGTAATGTATTGAAACTATGAAATAACTTTCACAAAATAAAAAAAGAAATATTTGCGCCTTTGAGGGTTAATATGCCTCCCATGTTTGGAAATAAAGTAAAATGTGATATCAATTGATACAAAAAATATCTGTTGCGTATTTTTAAAAGACCTATTATGTACAACAATAATGTTGCCAAAAACGGAATCCATTTGTTGCCAAAATCTGAGTGTACCGAAAAGGGAGTATGCGAAAATTGGAACGTGCCAAAAACGTAATCTTACTGTACTATCAATGAACAGCCTCCAAGAAACATAAAACACACATATCGTCAATACTTCATCCATTCCATTACACGTTGAATAACCTTGTCAATACGCTCCAGTATTGACAAAACAACTGAACGTGTAAGGACCGCTAATATGGAACACAAACAAGTCAAACATTCTTCACTAGTATATATGATGATTGACAGCAGGAAAAACAAAAAGCACCACAAAAAGGATAAGCAATCAAAAACAATATTTAGAGAACAATATTTAGAACAGATGGATAAATCGTCGTACCCGGAACATCACGTTCCAGATCCATTCTTGACCGCTCATCATTCCGAATTAGATCCACATAACATCACTGTGAACAGTCTAGTGAAAGAAACCGATTCCACGCACCCCGGCTTGGTCACAAAGTCAACTTACTGTACTATCATACTACAAATTATGTAAAACATCAAACTGTCTTGAAAACAAAAACTCCAAAGTCTGTTAATGATTAGCGGCTCTTAAGCGTTCAATAATCCATTGTGGTATAACAAAGTTGGGTTGACGATGTGCATCAAAAATATTGAACCCGTAAAGTCCGCTATTCATTTATACCTACGAGGAATATCAACGATATACAAAGGGACAATCTGCTCGCTTAGCATATTACAAACACGCACATGCACTCGACGGACACTACACCACTTCATCGATACAAAACACCGCGGCAGCGTCAATGCAAACAATCGCAAGCACCGCTCCCGCTCGCGTGCGGTGGGAATTGAATCGATTTTCGATTTAGACGAACATAGATCGCGATCCAAATTTTTGAGGAAGAATCGCATTGCAGAACGGATCCGCTCATCATTGTTCGGATACAATTCCGAACATGTATCGGAAAGAACCTAAATCGCAGCGATCCAAGGTGAGCGTAAGAGAGAAAAAATACGAACATGTGAGCTACCATATTCGCTTGGCTTTAGCCGATCGGGAGCTCAACAGATGACACTCATAAACAAGAAAGACAGAATAAAGCATCGGAGGTGGGTGAGTGTGCGTGAGCCTTGAGTGAGCATAAAACGATGCGATTCTTCCTATCCTTGAGTTTAGGAGTTTTTCTCGATATTGAAGGTGCTTTTGACAACGTGTTTTTCGAATCCATTTTGGAAGCAGCACGAGATCATGGAGTACCTTCATATATCACGAACTGGATACACGCAATGCTTAGCAACCGACATCTGTGCTCATCGTTAAGACAAGTAGAGATGAGGAAACTGAGTGTCTGCGGATGTCCTCAAGGTGGTGTGCTGTCACCACTTCTATGGAACCTTGTCGCCGATAGCTTGTTGATTTGATGCAACAAGCCTTATGTGTTGTTGAGCGGTGGTGTCTTCATGTTGGACCATCAGTTAATCCAAATAAAACCTCAATAGTGCTTTTCACGCAACGAAGGATTGCAACCGGAGCTCGTCCATTGCAGTTTTTTTGACTCTGAAATTATTGTCGAAGATCAAGTTAAGTACGTTGGGGTAATTCTCGACTCAAAACTTAATTGGACAGCTCACATCGATTTCAGGATCAAGAAAGCTTGCATGGCCTTTGGCGAATGTAGACGGGCTTTCGGCAAATCTTGGGGACTCAAACCCAAGTACATTCAGTGGATCTACACAACAATAGTTTGACCAATACTGGCATACGGGTGCCTTGTTTGGTGGCAGAAGGGAGAAGTCATGACAATCCGATCAAAGTTAAACCATCTTCAGAGGATGGTCTTGATGGCGATGACTGGTGCGTTCTCGACAACACCTACTGCTGCTCTCGAGGCACTCTTGAACATAAAACCACTACATGTGTTTCTGAAACAAGAAGCACTTTCTTGTGCATACCGTCTTAGGGTTACTGGGCTCCCAATAGATCGTGTAACTAGCCACACAAGACTGTTGTCCCAAATGGTTACTTGGGATGAATATACACTTGCTCCCAGTGACCTTACACTCACATGTAGTTTTCCTTCTAAAACTTTCAATGTGAGAATTCCTCTTCGTGAGAAATGGCTGTCTGGCTGGATGGAGCGACAACTTGAAGAATACGTAGTTCGTTATACGGACGGTTGTTTGTTGGAGGGCCGAGCCGGTGCTGGTGTCTATTGTCATGAGATGAGATTAAACCAATCTCATTCGCTTGGTAGATACTGTACCGTATTCCAAGCAGAAATCTTTGCGATTCTGTGTGGCGTACAATCCGCACTTCAACAGGGAATTTGCGGTAAAAGAATCTATTTTTGCTCTGACAGTCAGGCTGCCCTGAAAGCACTTAGTTCGGCAGATTCGAGATCGAAATTAGTAATCGCATGTCGAACTCAAATCGAAGAACAGCATTTCAAATGGTATCTACCTTCTAAGGGTACCCGGTCATTCCGGTATTACTGGAAATGAATGGGTGGACGAATTGGCTAGAGCTGACGCTGCGACTGATTTCGTTGGTCCAGAACCAGTTCTACCACTGTCAATAAGTTGGATAAAGCACAAGATTCGCTCTTGGGCTGCATTCGAACATGCCAACCATTGGCGTAGCTTGCAAACTTGCGTTCAAACAAAGGCTTTTCTGCCGGATGTGAGTCCGAAAATGTCAAGAAATTTGTTGCATTTTTCCAAGCACAACTGCAGTATTCTGGTCAGTGCACTGACTGGACATTGCGAACTCAATTATCACATGGCTACTATTCAGCGCGCTGAGTATTATTCATGTGATCTTTGTGAATCCGATTACGGAACATCATATCATTTGATATGCAATTGCCCTGTATTAATGCAATTGCGCATCCGGATTTTTAGTTCTCCATACATAGATGAACCTATGTACAGAGAGCTGAAATTTAAGGATATGCTTTTGTTCCTAACCCAGTGTGGTAAAGAGCTATAGTTTTTTAGACGTATTTGAATGACAATATCTCTTCGGGGGTGTTGTCGTTCTGTTATCTCAATATCCCCTCGGGGGTGTTGATATATCCGCTCACTGTTTGAGTAGAGGTTCTAAATCCCTCCGGGGGTTGGAAGTTTTATTCCTGCTGTTGTAGTACCTGCAGATCGTTCAGCATCACTCCGGGGGTGCAGAATGCTCTGTTTTAATTGTTCTGTGTCGTTGTTTTCCTTACCCCTAACCTTACCACTTCCCCAATCCTTCCCATCAGGAAAATGATGAAAAGACGATTCTTGGCAAGGCACAAATCTCCGATCAACATGGGGAACGTGCCATTTGAGCCAGACGCTACTGATTCCTGATTCCTGATTCTTTCGCGGCTCGCCTACTGCATCATGGGGACCATTTAATTCTCTCCTGTCCCCCACATCAAGGTCATCATCGTGCCTTGGTGCTCGCGACCAGATGTTCTTTCCTGCTTCTTGTACTTACGGGTGACCAATGTAAATCCATCGTCATTGTTATTATCTTCTTCACTGATGTTGCTTACAGTGGTTTTTGGGGTTTTTGACTGTCAATATGGACTGAACAGCTGCCACAAATTTGGCAACCGTTTGTGGTTCAGGTATTGGTATTGAAGACTCTTTTTTGGGTTGGTTTGCCGTGGATGCGTTGGCAATCGATAGAGATGCATTCTACTCTGTATCTTTCGCGCAAGGTTGTCCCTGGGATTATTATATCTTGGATTATATGGGATATTATATCACATGGATTAATATTTCAGATACTTTATATTTCATTGAGAGCGGCGAAAATATCTGGAAATATCAGAATTGTATTATTCTACTTCAAATGTAAAATCATTTATACTGACATATAATTTGCATTACTCACACATTAAGACAATGCGTTAGTGCAACTATGACAACAAATCAAGAGTACTTATTCAAAACCTCCTAAGTGACATTGAGCTCGAACTAAGAAAAACGAGGCGGAAGTTTCATGGACCTAAAACAAATCCCTATTAGAGAACAAATATGCGTTTTGATGGAACAATTATGCCAATATAGTCTAAGCACTATGCTCTTTAGGTAAATAATACTAAAAACATGAAATGTTTAGTGCTAAAGTAGTTTTTAAGCGCTTTAGAATGATGCGTCCTTTTGAAAATTATAGGACCTTTCACATAGGTCTTTTTTCGGGCCCAAGAATCATACGACGCTGAACATACGGCTTTTTCAGCAAAGGTAGCTCTTACGACGAATATTGAATTTCTTCAAAGTTTTCGACAAAATGAGCACCGGAATACGAATGTACTTCATTACTATGGTAAATAGTTGCACTGGATTTAACAGAAGTCTTGCAGAAAAAATTGCGGGAAACTTTAGTTTATATTAACAAATCATTGGCTGGAATGGCATGTTACTTTAGAATAACTAAGCTTTCCAATTATCATTTAATTTATTATACTTACTAAATTCAACTTGCAATTTTGTATGGGAAAATTAACTTTCACAAAATAATTCCTCCAGGAGTCGCCCATTACTTCCTAAAAATAAATCGTTATGTGGCTTTTATAGGAAATTTAACAAAGAAACAATGTCTCGAAAAGTACGAAACGATAAAATTTTCATTTTTTCTATCACCACTGATTTTGGTTGTCCAATTATACGCAATTTTGTTTTACTTTTCTCTTAATGTGTCTAAATCATTTAACTATACTGTTTGGCCACTTCGCAAGTGTTTTGAGGGATAAATTGAGGCTTTTTTGTACATAATAAGAGAAAGTTAAACATTTTGTATATAATTCGGCCATCAGCAGCAGTGACGCTATGAAAAGTGAAATTTTCATCAATCTTCAGGACTTCAATCGGTTTTTACTTAATAACTTTTTCCACAAGCATCAGATCGTTTCGCGGTCTTCTAGACTTTATTTCCTTGACAAATTTCCTATAAAAATCAGACATCTATTTATTTTTAGGAGTTAAAGGGCGACTCTTGGAAGAATTATTTTGCAAAAGACGATTTCCCCATTCAAAATCCCATGTAAACTTTAAATTCTGGGCGCAAAAATACAAAAGATACTCGGAGCAAAATTTTATTTTTTTATATAACCATGTCCACTCTAGTATCCATACAAAGTTTGATAAAAAATTACATCATTTAATGCAAATTTAAGAATTCAGAATATTTTCTATGAGGAAAGGATTTTTTTTTATTTAAAGCTTTAAAAAATACAGGATGAGATAGAAACAAGCATAAAAATATTTAAAAAATTAAGACCAAATAGTTGTTGACCGTTACTGATTATTGTTGAATCTCGTTTCTTGAATCGTTGAACCTTGTTTCTTCAACCAATACTCGGCGTTGAAAAACTCCAAATCGCATACTATACACTATACAAATTCACCAACGTTGGAAAACATTCGCATCTATAATTAGCAATGCACTATGCAACCTGTTTAGCAGCATTCGATTGCAAACAGGAAAATTTAATGGCACGGAAATGAAAAGTCGGAAACGGTACTAAAACCGCTTTATATAGGGAACTAGACCTGGCAATTCTGTCGCTTGTTTCGAAAAATGCGAGGTCTACTAAGCAAATATAATTGATGAAAAACTGTTGTGCCTACCTAGACCTCACCTTTTCCTCGGTGTGCCAAGGCGGATCAGTGCAATGGACCGCAGACAAGTTACTGTTAACCACTTTCCAGTTCCGAAGAAAGCGTTGGGGTCGAAAACTGCATCACCTGGCTGTTTTGGTTCGAACGTACTTCAGTTACAGAGACTAATGCAATGACACTAACTAGTTGCCTTCATTTTAATTTCGCCTTTGGATGGTAACTGAATGAAGTTGATAGTAGTTTTCCTATATCTGTACCCGATTCAATTCAAATTTTCCCCGGAACATCAAGACACCAAATGCTCTAAAAGTAATCAGTTTTTATATGGACACTGGTTCGAAAGTACGCGAATCGATTCGTATTGCTTGTGAACACTAAACAGTTTAATTAAAGCACCGTTGGAAGTACGTATGTTGAAACTAAAACAATGTGTTACTTTGAAAAGAAGTACAAGATAAATATGCAACCAGATTATTTTTTTAAAGTCCGTACTTTTAGACAGATTTAATTTTAGTCACCGTTAGAAACACATTCATTCACCATGAATCGGTACATGCATAGCAGTGCATCACATTTAATCCTCTATCTCAGAAGGTTATAAGTCAGCGACATTCGTCATGCTTCAAATTGTATTATGATTCCGCATTGCACTCGGCAGCTGAGTTTCCTCCCTGAACTTACCCTTTTACTTTGCTTTTTTTCATTTCATTTCAGATTAAGCCTTTGTACACATCGTACCAGAAAGACTTATCCAATTCTCTGTGGGAGCCGCTGAACACATTTTGGGCCGAATGCTACGAGTCGTGCAAATTTTCGTCGCAGCGCCGTGCCAAGCTACAGATGGAAAGCCGGCGGAAGTTCCAGGTATGATAAATGGGCGATCGGCACGGTAGTGGGAGATGTGGCATTTTTTTACTATCAAAGCATGAACCCGTGCTAGAACTCATGCGCTCAGAAATTGATAGTCCTTCAGTCGTTTCTAAACTGATAAATTGTAAAAAGCTCCCATAATGTCACTTACTTTTTCTCTGCGTGTCAGTTATGCTTAATGATGACGATGAATGATTGCTTCCAAGTTCGTTACATCGATTTATCTTGTTACATATAGGAAAGAATATTGATACCCTGTCGGATACGCCAGTCAGAGGAGCTCGCTCGCGTCAATGTGCAGCAAACCCAGCGGAAAGCTAAAGATGCACACGTCGACCGAAGGTGGCACATATTGAAGCGGTTTTTGTATGGGCCCAAAGGAGCGTGGGCCAAACTGTGAGTATAGAGACATTTATTTGCAATGATTTATCCAATCCAGTGTTTTGCATCGGCAGTTGTCGGATTGGATTTCACTATATCACAAATGGAAGCAGAAATTTACAAATTTATTTAGCAGGCATGTCATGGTACAAAACAATCACAACATTGATGAATTGACTTGTTTTATATGTCTAAAAATCTCTGATCCGCACCCAACATCGATGCTTCTCAACGCCCTACTTTTTGTGTTGGTACCTGAACAGATTTTTTGTTGTTGTAGCAGGATGTAAATGTCGTATGTGGGTTAAAAAAATAAAACAACAGATATTGGGTATCTTTTCACTGTTCCGAGCTTGCATTTATTGAGCTAATAAAACTAGAATAACACTTAAGTCACACACAGTCAAACATAACAGTAGAGTGTGCCGGTTTTATGCACCGCTCTTTGTATGCAGAGATGATGATGTTCATATGGTACGTTTACGTTCTTTGAGCGATTATGCTACTATTTACAAATGAATGATTCTAATTGTGTTTTGTACATGGTGTACGTGTTTTGTACGAGCCTTCAATCATGGTCCATAAAACGATTGCGGTGGTCGGTCGACGACGAACGAATAATAATGAATCGCTGTAGATTTTCACAGAATATATGTGGTGTTTTGTGGCTGGGTTCTCCTAGTGGTATTCTGTGCAATCACAACTGATTCTGTTTGAACCAGCGAACTCTACGGTGTTTAACCAACGATGGCTCTGCCGTAGGCTGGATATCCCAGTGGAGCGGCCACCTTGGCGATTGGAGCAACAGCCTTGACGGCTAGTGGTTCGCGGTGTACAACAGCGTTGAATCCATTGACGGGATCAGCAGTGTACTCAACAACACGACGGGTGCCATCGGGTTCAACCAGAGCGTACGATCCAGTGACGACATCCCCGGAGCGGGATTCTTGCTGTTCCTTGTTATCTCCGGTCAGGGCATCCTGCAATACAATCGTGGCAGCACCTTTTTGCAGTTGAACATTACGCTTTACTTACGGCAATGTGGTAGCTGAAGCTGTACTGTGGGTTTGGATCGTAATCATCGACGGCCTTAGCTATAACTGGAGCAGCAACTTTGGCAACGCCAAGAGCTGGATAAGCAGCTGGATACCCAACCCCAACGGCAATAGAGTTTGCCACGGCCACAATGGCGGCGAGCACGATCAACTGCCAATATCAGTCAGTATATTAGCTTATGTCTACCAGTAATTTTAAACAATCAACTTACTTTGAATGCCATTTTGGGATGTATGTGAGCTGTTTGACAACCGTGTGTTGATTATATTCGGTAGAACACTGTCCACTCCTTTTTATAGTCGATATCTTCTAAAAAGTTGCACGCTAGGCACGAATATTATAGAGTCACCTTTTTCAAGTCTGTTCTTTTTTGTTTCTTTTCTGGCACAGATCAAAAGTGCGTGTATAATGGCTGCACTTGTTTTCTATACGCATATGATAAAGGTACAAGTTCAATCTCGCGACATGCACATGTTGCATTCGATAGGCATATCTTGATTTTGCAAACCATATGTTTGAATCTATTTCAATGTTAAGTGCTCGCAGCATTTGATTAGTTTTGGGCAAACTTGCTAGCATAAATTCGATCCTTTACTGTACTCAATTAAACATGCTGGCTTTAGAACAGTCTATGTACTTTACAGTGTTGTGAACCCACGTACTACAACAGACGAGGTGTGGTGCCCAGCAGTTGCTGGAAGGAGATAGGCACAAAACGATAATGAAAAAATCTGTTAAATTAAAATTATCATTCGCCCTTTCAAGGGAAACCTGGTAAACACGCGTGAACCGGCTGATTAAGCAGAGCTATGGTGATTTGATTGTTGAAACTTTTGACACAGTTTAAGTTTGACGGTAGCGTTTGGTCGCGATTAAAATATCGCTCTCTTACCGACCCAATTCCTTTTTTTAATTCTAACATACGAATTAGCGACTATTGACACTGATTTTCGTAACAAAACTTACATTTCTTAAATCTAAGACATACCAATCGTTGTCAAAGCAAACTTTTATTTTTCAATCACTACATCGAGAAGGCTAGATCACATATAATTTGATAAAACCTATGCCTTTAGTATCTGATTAACATTCATTACTTGTCCAAATTATCAGACTGGAACGAATCAGCATTTCAGGAATAGGGCATCTCAATAACTTCAAGATATGAAAGAATTGGCTTCCCCTATCAAAATAATGGAAAAGATCAGTCGCGGGGCTCAGGGTTATTTTTTATTTTAGAGTTGTTTTATATGAAAACTTTTCACAATGAAACTAGCTCACATTTTTTCGTCTAGGTGGTACTGTATACATACGACCATTACTACAAACCAGTTTCTTACGAACAATTCTTGGTCTATAAGTTTGTCAAAAGTTACACATCATTTTAAAATTATCCAGGGAAGTTATTAAAAGTTTATCGAAGTCGATTTTCACAAACTTTCATTCGCAAATAAATGTTTAGCAGTTTTTCCAATAGAATTTGGGTGCTTACGAAATACCATATTTAAAATGAAAAATACAGTTTCAGATTCCACTGTTTCTTGGGTGCCAATGATACTTTATGAAAACAGATATAGAGAAATATTTTCGACATTAAATGTAAAATTTTCGATAGAATATGCGAATGGAGGTTGGGGAGACTTGAGCAAGATTTAATGCAGAGGCTTGACTAAGTAGCAATACACTGAAGAAGTACACAAAAATTCTGATATTTACTATTCTGTGGTATCTACCGTGAAGGTTAATCACGCTGCAAAAAAATCCTACCTTAAACGCCAGTCTATATCTTTATATTACTAGTAAACAAAGTTAGCAGTTATATGGCTGATTTCGTGACGTGTGAATATGCAATGTAAGCAGTACAGCAGGAAATGCATTAAAAAAATCAAAACTCATGAAAAGCAATCCTTTTATATGTTCGATTACCGCATTTTATACAGCAAAACAATTTCAGAAAATGTAAAACATGCACTAGAGAAAAAATTGTGACATTTTTCAAACAAACGAAAATTTATGTTAAACAATTAATTTACAAAAAAAAACATTTTTGAAGTTTTGCATCGTTTCTCAACAATAATCTAAAGGGCATGGAACATTTTTATTGTTATTACATTATGGAGAAAGTTTTTCTAACAATAACTTTAAAAATGTTTTTATATTTCATACAAATTGACAGATTCTAAATGCCGTTTCAAATTAAAATTAATTTAACTAAACTCTTCCAAAATGTGATAATGTTTAAACTTACTCTTTTTTGAAGTTAGTCGCGTTTCTCCATCATGACCTATCAGCTTATACTGTTTATCGTTTTAAACATGAAAAATAATTTTTTGCAGTGTACCATGGAGAAGCTACCAATAAGAAAGTTCCGAACCACTTTTCAAATATTTTGCAGTTAAAAATACTATTTTCTTATTAAATGTGATTCCATTTCAAATCAAAATGATCGTAACAAAAAAATCGAAGATTTGGTAGTTTTCTCCATGATCCAATTTCACTAAACAAATTTCTTTATCATGTTTAAAATGATAAGCTTTTGATTGTTGATAGATCATAGTGGAGAAACCCATGAATTAATTTTTTGTTGAAAGAAAACTCCAAATATCTCGAACATTTTCGCATTTTGAACATTTTTGTTGAATGCATTTTAATATGAAAAGATATTTAGAATCATATTATATTACAATTAAAGTCTGTCAATTTGTACGCAATTTAAAAGCATGTTTAAATCTGTTAGAAAAACCTTTTATTGATAGTAGGAGCACTGCGAGTTAATACTGTACTGGCCACTAACTCGAACATGCAATTTCGATCATCCACTCAATACTAAACCCGAGATCTGAAAACATAAAAACGTCGTTGTGATCAGGTCAACGTTTTAGCACTTACAATTTATAAACGCGGTCCGAAAGCTGTTACCCTTGGTCCTAGCACTCTTATACAATCGAATTTATACACGCGAAGTTACATACACACTAGCACACACGACTTACAAAAGGCCTACGCGATTAAACAAGTTAGCATACAATCGCTCGGATTCTTCGCGATCATCCTAGGCTTGCAATCTCGCAAACAAAAAACGCCCTGGTGATTGAGTGAACGTTTTGGCACTAACGTCTCAAATAGACCTGTGCGCAGCCGCGCCACGCCGCCGCCGCCGGTAATTTTTAACGTACGCCGACGCCGAACGGTAGATCGGCGGCGCGCCGCCGATGCATTTTTCCCGCGCCGACAATTCGCGAACTCCAAAATTGTTGACTCATATTTTATCCACAAATCTAGGAACATTGTCTATGAACCGAATATACGACGTTAACTGATTCATGATTTATCACATATTGATCATTATTTGGTATTAGTGGTCGTCAATTTTATTACAAAATTAAATTAATCTTGATATTTTCTCGAAAACCATTACACGACACTCGATATATAATTCAAAGATCCATTCTTGCTTCGTCAACTGGTTATGATTGTGAGCATATAAGTTTCAATTCACCATACGTGTGCGTGAAATTGTCCCCAAATAAAAAAAACTTCCACTTTCAAGATATATGTGCCTGAAATTTACGATTATGTGCCTGCTCCTAATCTTTGCACGTAATCAATTTCACTGGAATGCAGTGTATTATTCATTGATTTTTTAACCGAATCTTAATTCCTAATGTGCTACACACGATTCACCAGTCGAGCTCGTGAAACTGTTCATGATGTAATTCATGAAGTAATTAATTTTCCACATAATCTTATTATACTTACGTAAACAATTACACTGAATTCAGACTATTATTCATGGATTATTCGCTCTGCTTTTTGGCTTTTTGGAAATTTCTAGGTGAACTATTGTGTACAACTACTAGCAACCTGGGACGGGACCTGCGGATTCGTGTTTTCTTAATCTTTCTTTTTGTTTGTTATGTCTTACTTCTTCGATTCACACACACTAATACTTGGTGTAGTTCAAGAAATGACATGACTTTTTTAAATAACCTTCAAGAATTGAACTTTCAATTTTTTTTCGTGAATCCATTATCATGAAGTGCAAGGTAAAAAATTGCGGTCGTAGTAAAGCGAAAAATCCGGAGATAACTTTTCACCATTTTCCGCTGAATCTCGATTTGAGAGAACAGTGGGAGAAGTTCACAAGAATTGACGATCTCGAAATTAATGAAAGCACTAGCATCTCCACTATCATTATTGATCTAATGATTAATTATTATTAAATAATATATCAAATATTTGAAAAAAAGTTAGCATTTTCTCAATTCCAAATAAAATACTCCCCATATTAATTACTCTGAGGACAGCCGGTTCAAGCTGACATTTGGGTGCTGGATCAATTTGACACGCGTTTTTTTTCTTTCCGCAGGTCCCGTCCCAGCTAGCAACCAGTCTCATAGGCACAAGCATTAGATGCAAAGACATTACTAGGACCTGTAACCCTGCTATTTTTTTGTTAAAATTCAGAGAAATGTTCGGAATTGAATGAAACTGCGCTGAGCAAAATACATTACCTAGCCAGGTTATGTTTATTTGACATAAACACCATCCATTGCATATAGTTTTTTTTTATAATTTTGGGTGTTGTCCTGATAGGCCAGATGTAAACAACCGCAGTTTTCCTATGTATGGTTGCCAAGTTTACATAAGATTTATTTTAAAAAAACAAAAAAATCGTTTTTACGTATTACAACGAATTTTTTTTTTAAATAATGTTATATTATGTATACTGGACCTAAAATTTATCGAATGAAACGGAAAACTATATATAGCTTATTGACCCAATTCATGTCCGTGAAATAATTTAGAAAACTATAAGACACGTGACTCTGTGTAAAAAATCCAACGATAAGCTCAAGACTAAAATATCACGATAACACGACGAGAATTTACGAAAATCATTGCACGTCGTTCAATTCTTGACTGTTTTAGTCAATAAAGTTAATACAAATCAATGTTTCATCGAGTTATGAATTAGAATCATAAAAATATTAAACATATTCAGACACAACCACCTACTAAACATTTGAGTATAATGTCATCTTTTTTTGCGTTAACTAGTTTTGTGAAAACACAAAAATTATTTTCAATGCGAGGTTTATTTATAATTGATTGAATCGTGACCTATTTTAATTTTTTTTCTCGAAGAATAGTTGAGCAAAGTGATCTTGACTTTTCGCGACGCTGGTGCACAGATGTGGCGATGCAGAGGATAAGAATTCTAGTCTCCTAAATTATCATCGTGTGATCTAGCCCCACTCAAGAAAGATTTTCAGTGTCAGTTGCACCAGCCTGGTATCACAGACAAATAAGACGTAACACGAGATGAATTTTCATTACTCGTAGAAAAAAACGGTCGATTTCAATTACAAATCGGTGGTGTTAGTGAAGAGATTTTGACACAGAGCTAAATGCGTTACTTAGTTTTCGCACCCACCCGAAAACGTTACGGCCTTTTTAATCTCATGCAAACCAAAACAAACAATATGGGCCGGAAATGTGAAATTTCTTCTTGTCGAAGTGCCCAAGGTGGGAGTTGTTCACAACCATTTCTTAAGTTACAACACGATGGCGATCGGTGAGTAAGCACATAACAGGATGTTAGTAATCTAATTGATTCGGTGTATCGAATGTACGCAATGGATTAGAATTCGTTGGTCCCCGGAACTGCTGGAGAAACTGGCGGGGTGCAGGTGCTACGAAAACTAGAGATACGCTCAGACCATTTTCAATCAGACTTGTTTAGTGATCAGTTTCAACCTAACAGGAGCTAACATGTCAAGTCGTGGAATGATTATGATTGATAGTAACTGTATATTTAGGTTTCGTCAGGGTGTATGATTCCAGCACATCGAGCATACTTTGCACTTAAGATAGAAGCAGATCGTACGTTGTAAGAAAATGTAGTGCCAGGGAATCATATTCCTTATCATCGTGGCGGTTTTGTACTTACAAGAAGTAAAAGTTAACACCAGCCTGGAAAATGAAGTAATGGGTCTACCTTGAAAGGTGTCCTTACACGATCATTAAAAGTGACATTTCTGCGCAGTAATGCTAATAATAACGCCTCGTTTTAGGGTACCTGATATCTGCGGGATTCTAAAAGAGCAACGGTAAACAACCCAGGGACAACTTGACAGATAGTGCTTGTTTCATATATGCACCACCGATTTGATGGTGGCGCTAGTATGCCTTGTCTGTATGAGTATAACGAACAACAAAACGAAATAGTTTCAAGAGAAGCGTGTTTCGTTACGTGTGTTATGAACGCCGTCAATGCGGCTAGAACAACATTTAGAAAAAGCTTATTCCAAAATATGAATAAAGTAAACTATTATTAGAGAATAAATTTATCCCTAACTGAAAACCGTCAGCAAAGTTACATAAATCTTATTATATATTTAGCTTGAAGTCGTTGTTTTTAACAACCGGCTCTCTTCCTTCCTAAACATGTTTTGTTGTGTGAAGTTGGAAATCGTTAAATCATTGGTGCTTTTCATCTCGAGAAATGTAAATGAAAAACATTTTGGCCAATGAAAGTACATCACCACCAAGCTTAACAATTCGTTTTGAATAGAATTTGTGTTTTTATCAGAATTCTAGCAGCAAAAAGAAATGGTAGAAATGCTTAAATTGATTATTTTCCACAGATATGGAAAATAATAAATGGGATGCGCCTTTTTCAAATTTTACTCCATTCGAGCCGCCATGACATCACCAAATCACCCCAAAATTTGCTTATGAATTCAATATATGGGAGCTGTCAATTGTCCCCGGGCTTACGGTAAAGATGACTAAATAGAAACAAAAAACAATGAAACGACAACAACAATTAATTTCCTAAAACAAAACAAAAACTGTTTTACCGTTGCTTAATTTCCCAAATATAGAACAATAAATAATTATTATGGGTCATTGAAATACAGTCGTTACTCTGCATTCTTCAACTTTGTCCATTGTAATCATTATTTCATGTGAAGTCGTAGTATGCGACATCGACAATTTATCTATTTCGTTCTTCAAATTTTACAACTGTAAAAATAGTTCCACCTTTCATTTATTATCTTGCATTTGGCAAGCAGGGTGGGCACTATTGGAGCTCCAGTTGAAAAAAAAGTTGAAAAAAAAAATTTGATTGCGAGAATTACATTTTGTGCAATGTGTTCAACAGATGTCGCTAGTACATCGTGGGCGATGATTTTTTTAGATTTTCTTTAATCTGTAACGTTTGTTTGTATGTGCTGTGAAGTCTGTTACAATAGAAACCGAAAATTTGGGAAAGGAATTGTACTGTCAAGAATTTTTTTTAGTTACGTAGACGTCAACATTCGTCACGCCGACACACACCGGCGCGCCGCCGCCGATGGGGTCCAACGGCGTGACGCCGCCAACGCCGCCGCCGATTAAAATGCATCGGCGCACACCTCTAGTCTCAAATGCAAGCCTACAAACGCGCGTGTTCGGGCTGTCATGAATCAGTAACGTCTGGAAGTTCCCGCCCTCGGTCCTAGCAGCCTAGATCCATGTCTTCAGTTAAAAAAAATATGCTCATATCCACTAGTCCATACGTCATGGTCGGGAACTCTAGTGATATGGAGAAACTTACTATCTGCTAGCATCTGAACCGCACATCGAAAATCGACCACGTTAACGTAGAGCCTCTCGGGCCTTTCGTGATGATACGCAAAGGAAAACATGCAGTCGCGATCATCCAAGCACAACTACACCCAAAATTTCGCAACCACAAAAAAGTCCCCGATGACTGAGAAGTGATGGGTGTACGTTAGCCTTTCATCTTTGATGACGCCCAAATCTTTTACATGGTAAACGCGTTTCAACTGAGTTTCGTGCAATGTTGTAATTGAAAGTACACAAAGAATCATCATATTTCTTTTACACCAACTGTAAAATGTAGCAACGAGATACTGTAGCTCACGGCAATCGGCTTCTTTCCTTATAACTAGAAATATTTTCAAGTCGTCGGCGAAGAACAGTTTTCCTCTACGCATTAAGATGAAAACCACATCATTCATGAACAGTGAAAATAGTAGCGGACTAAGCGTACTACTTTGAGGAATTCCAGAATGGTTGGAAAAGGATTCAGATACATTGTCACCAATTTGAACAACGACTCCACGGTGAACAAGGTATGATCGAAGCCAGAATCGGATAGTGCATCCAAGTTTATCAAGCTTTTTAAACAGTATCTTATGGTTAACAGTGTCAAAAGCAGCCTTAAGATCTGTGAGATCGTGTCCACTTGCAGTTGTTTGGATATCTGTTCGGTGCAGAAGGACGTAAAAGAGCTCAAGTTCGTCTCAACCGATCTATCGGGGAAGAAACCATGCTGAAAAGTGCTAGTGTAGTGTCGGGAAGCTGAGAACAGTGCTTCGTTGATGAGTGATTCGAAAACCTTCGACTCAACTTGCAATTAAGTTATTCCACGATAATTTTCCATTTTGCATTTGTCACCTTTTTAGTACTCCGGAAACATTACCGAACGCTTCCATTCTTAAGGAAATTTTTGCTGCTGAAGTGACATATTGAAAAGGTGTGCCAGTGGGATCGCTAGAATATCGTAACATTTTTTTTCGAAGCAGCAGAAGGCATAGCACTTAGTCCTGGAGCAAACGACGTTTTCCGGATGGCAGAGAGAACCGATTGTTCTGAAATTGTGAATAGATCAATGTCCACAGTATCAAGGAGAATATCACGAACCGTATTTCCGAGTCCGATAGGAAATGGCACATCAGTCGTGAAAACACTCGATAAGTAACGGACAAATAGTGAGCATTTTGCCGTAGTCGCTATTTCGTCATTGTAAACAATCTTAGATGGAAGGCCAGTTTCTTTTCTTTTCGTGTTAACCAAAGACCAAGAACCTTTCGGATTTCTTCGTAAGTTTTGTTGGATGCGATTCACATATACCTTGTACAGCAGTTTATTGTAACTGCGATACTCTTTACTGGCTATTACAAAGAAGCGCTTGATAAAAGGACATCGTCGATTTGTGTACGCACTATGAGTACGAGTACGTTTTAGATCCCGAAGTATGGCGTTAGACCATGGAGGCTTCCTAGGAGGTTGGCATTTAGGCACGGATGTTTCAACACAGTCAAGCAGTAATCGGTTGTAAAGGTCAACGGCAGCATCTACTTCCACATGATCATATAGTACACTCCGGTCAATGAGCAGCAGGTATCGGCGCAATGTAGCTAGATCAGTTTTGCGAAAATTACGACGATCCACAGCTAAAACTTCTTCGTATTGCAGGGTGCAACTGGTAGAAATTGTTATTTCCAATGCGGCACGATAGTTATCCAAAGGAACGATCACACTAGAAGATTCACTCACAGAACACTCAGGCAGATCAATCCCATTTACGAAGACGAGGTCAAGAAAACGAGATTGGTGGTTGGAGGTCGTGCTTACTTGATTTAGTCCGTGGAAAGCCATCCCGTCCAGTAGTAAACGGCTGGCAGGATTAGTTGTCGAGGATGACGAGGGCTAGGGTAATCGAATCCACGCCTAAACATTGCAGTGATCCTTTGAACATCCTAACTATAAGACCACCCTTATTCCACAAATTCGTCAACAAAATACTAACAAAATCTTCCAAAGACATCATATAGCTAAAACGAAATATTTTGGCACTAGCAGTTTTGTTTTCCTGAATACGGCTTTGGGACTATAGTGCATCGGCTTACGATATGTACTGGAAAGTTAGTGACGTCGTAATAATCGAAAGAGAAAGTAAACAATGAGATACTCTCAATGTTTCAGTGTTGCGCTTTGCTCTGTACGGGACTCTTAAAGTGTACAGACTCCATTCCAGTAAAGTTAAGCCGGAAAATGAGCTGGAATTCTGTCTGATTCCAATTAGAATTGGTTATGTCCTGGGCCGGAATACTAACTAGAACCAGCCAGCATTCTGGCTCATTTTCCGGCTGAACTTACTGGGATGTAACACCATCAAAAGCAATTGATTTGCCTCACACTAGTTAAACTGTTACTAGTTACATTATACGTGCATTATACATTCATATACTTATTGTGAACATTAAATACAATACGTATAATGTAAAATTTAAAAAGCATAACTCTCAAATTTAAAATAGAGTCAAATGTTGTATCATATTACACATTTTTAAAATATGTTTGGCAACAACAATGTTGTCAAAAACGGAGTGTACCAAAAATAGAGCATGCCAAAAACGGAGCGTGCCAAAAACGCAATCTCATTGTATTTCACATTTTTTTCGCAGACATTCGAGCATTCCTATAGAAAAGAATCTAACAGAAAACTTTGTTGTTTACATCTTTGTCGAAAACTACAAAACGAGCTAAAATTATTCGGGGAAGTTATTAATTTTTTGTTAAAGTTTCTAGTTTCGCATGTTGCTTAGTGGTCGACTTTCGCAAACTTTTTCATTTGTAAAAAAAAATGTTCAGTTTAATCGAACAGTTTTTCCGATCAAATTTCAGAGCTAACGAAGATACACATTCAAGCGGAAAAAATATTACTTCAAATTCCACTGGTTCTTGGGCGTCAATAATATTTTATAGTAAGATCTGTAGAGTGTTGGCGATATTAAATCTAAATTTTTCGACTGTTGGAATATAATATACAAATGGATTTTTTCTGTTTTGTTGTCTCTTGTAACAGTAAAGACGACTTATTGCTTCAACTTTGACATTTCGGTGGTACCTTTTTCCAATATGCTGGGTAATACTGCCAAAAGAAACAGTTTTCTTTCATATATTCGTTCACTTATTCACTCATTCTAGAGGATTGATAATGTAATCATGAAATAACCTCCTCCTCCACCAGCATCCGTCTTATAAAATACATTCGGCTTTCTATGTGTACTTTTTTGAGAAAATTTCCGAATTACTTTGGGGTTTTTACCTATTTTCCAATCAACACTGCTCATACGCGGTTACTTTTGCAAAAATATTCAATTGCAAATGCAAATGCAAATGGAAAAGTGGAAAAAAGGATATTGGACTGTGGCCCGCTACTCAACAATTGGCTCGATGCGTAGCTGGCCCAGATCGATGTTTGACTCCATTCTGAAAACCGGCGTTTTGTAAAATCCTCCATAGTGGAGAAATTCTGAAATAAACTACTCACCGTTTTGCTGTCGACTTGCTGATGAACATTGCCGAAGGCTAATCGCGTAGCATGTCCAGGGTTCAAGTCGGAGAGTTTCTTCAGTTTGGCCCATAATTCCACGAAATCAACTAGCAATATCTTCCAAATTGGATTATAGCCAATTGAGAAGCTATTTGTTTTACCGCATATGAATTCTGTTCACAATTCTTTAATAAATGCCACAAGAAAAAAAATAGAAATGTGTCACACGATTCTGGCAGAAATTTTCAACACTCCTAGTTTCATTCTTAACGCATCATGAACGTCCTTATGACTTGCGGATCTCGTTTGTACGGTCTAAAAATGATTTTTTTTATCATAAATAACTTTGCAGGCCAAGATTCAGGTATTATAGATATCTTATTTATTCAATCCAAGCAACGAGCCTTTTTCAGTTTCTTACAGTCAAAATGGTATAACAGAATAGTACTAAGAACCAATATTGATAGCGTTCTAACCGATTAGTGGATGTGCCAATGGATGAGCTAAAGGTCCAAATCTTGGTCCTGCCGGGTACCCATAAGGAGAGACAATTTTGGCAACGGGAGCTACCACCTTAGCTGCAATTGCCCCGCGATGAACGACAGCGTTAAAACCGTTGACGGGGTCCGCGGTGTACTCCACTACGCGCCGGGTACCATCCGGTTCGATGAGAGAGTATGAACCGGTCACAACATCACCCGAGCGTGATTCCTGTTGACTTTTGTTATCACCAGTAACAGCATCCTAGTTTCGTTGTTGGAAAAGTGTGCTGTATTTTAGGATTATTCATTAGATCTTAAGCTACTTACCGCAACTGCATAGCTGTAACTGTAGTGGGGATTGGGATCATAATCCCCTACGATTGGAGCTGCTACCTTCGCTATGGCTGGATACGGATAAGCTGGTCGCAGCGCTGGCAGCGGGCCGGGATATCCAATGGCAACAGCATTCGATACAGCCAAAGCGGCAGCAAGGATCACAATCTGAATGGTTAAAGAAAAAATAACAAATTATCTCACTGTTTAGATTGAGCAGATGTGTTTCCTCACTGTCAGAGTCATTTTATGCGTTCTCGGCGGAATACTTGAAACGATTGCACAGTATGTCGAATTTTTCGTTCCTTTTTATATTGCAAAACCTTTAACTCTGGTCACCGGCGTAGGACATGCATTTTACAGCTACAATGTACTCATTGAATGAAATACATAAATAAAATATCACACAAATCTGATAAACCGTTGGCGACTAAATGCGCCTGTCGAGTATGGCCTGAATGATAGCGATTGGGCGCAGCAAGGAAAGTCCATAAGCTCATTCTCGCCGGGACACAAGAGAAACCAGCAGCCACATGTGTAAATGTAGACGTACATATAATGGTTCTAATGGTCACACTTTAGTCACATGAAAACGTCTCGCATTGCGTTAGCACTTTTTTGCTCAAGTTACTCCTACCCGAACGTCTATGCCATGTATACGATTTTTTGTTTGAAAAGTTAAATTAATCACCAAACGTTTCCCCACGCACAAGTACTCAACAAGCAAGCTGCCAATCGTGAGTGGTTTTGACCCTACCCAGAATGATCGATCTCACCCATTTTTACCGCATAGTTAAAAGTGTCATCCTAGTATAAGAGAGTGCAACGGAGTGGTTTTTTTTTGGATATGAGGCCAAAATTGGCCTGGTTTGGTAGTTTGGAGAGTACGACACTGGAAAGCAGGAAGGATTCTTATAGCGGTAAGCTGCAAGCTATTTGGTACCGCCTCACGGTATTATCTTTGATTTTGGGGCTGAGTTTAATCCGGTCTAACACGTTAGTACCTGTAATTGCAGAAACGGCTGCATCCTGAAGCCAAATGAAAACAGTGTAAAGGGCCGCCATGTTCCTCTTGCATACATCTCAATAATTGGAACCAACTTTTCGACCTTTATGTGTAACATTATGGGCCATGTTGCACACAAACCATATGAGGGCAAGTAGGCAAGTTTTATCCCGTACGAAAAACAGGTATAATCGAGTTAAATGTCATTTTTTTGATATTCTTTATATTGCAGATTAGCAGAAGTCGAATCTTTTTTGAAACAAATCGTAGAATAAAATTTTATTTTATTTTTACATTTTAACGACATTCAATTAGCTAGAGATTACTGGGTAGGGAAAGTTATGAAAATTAGAGCCATAGTACTCAAGTGAGAGCAAGTATGTGAAGTAAATAGATCGGAAAACTAGAAGTGGCCGTCTCATTAGAACAGGCTTAATACCTTACGGGCTTAATTCTTGTCTTCTGCTAATGAAGGTCGAGCTTAGGCAGCATAACTACGAATAGCCCGAGTTCACTAGCATGTGTCCTGGTATAGACAGACAAGTCCATCTTTACCGTGACAACCGACAAAAATTAAACCACGCAAGATCACCACTGAAAACCTGTCGACGATTAGCATCAATCAATGATGATTGCTGCTGTTCATCTCTGTTTGCCTTTCGAATACCGGGATAGATTTTTATTAGACTATTGTCACTGTTCTTACAGTCGTAGTGGGTTTGCTACATTGTGTAAGGCAATGGCTGTGTCTACAGCGGCTACCTACTGCTGCAAAAAAAATTATAATTGGATGCAGAGCTGCATGAAATAAAAATTGTTTTTGTTTTGAGTGAAGCTGTTTAATTTTCCCACAATTTTTTAGTTAGTTTAACAAGAGGAATAGAAAAGAATATATAGTCACAATTTGTACCCTTTTCTAGTTATATCTTCTCACAAAGAACACAATAAGCAAGTGGAAATTTTCTTATATTTTTACTGCTTTCGAAAGAGTCCAAACTAAGACTAAATAAAAGATTGCTAATAAAGCCATACCATACAACCTAAGTAATACTTTAAATATGACGGCAAACAATCTGCTACATATAGTATCATTTTGATCGTTATTTATATGATATAGAAGTATGCTTAATGTTTACGATTAGTGTGCACAGATAGGATGTTTCACTATTTATAATTTTCCATCAGATCTTGGACGATTAGCATTTCCCCTGTAGAATAAATTGTCGTTTAATTCGTAGTGATTGGACAGATATGCACATGAAAGAGTTGAGACTCGACAGATGACTTGGCAAAATTACGCAAAAAGTTGAATACGGAAAAATCGCCTAAATCGTGTCTGAACATAAGGGGGGTCGTGTAAGGTATATCGACAATAAAATTGGATTCTTTAATTTTTTCGATACAAAGATTGTTTGTCTACTCAGTCAGGTGCCACGTCGAAAACTGGTTTTGTGGTGTACATCATAACTCAAAATCTACTAGATCAATCGTTAAGACATTCGCACAGTTGTTTTTCACATCATTCCACAAGTAACTAAGGGAGCTTTTATGTTTTGGTCGATTTTAAAATTTTTTGAAGCCAAAGTCCGATTATGGCTAAAAAACGATAAACATGCTATTGTAAAAATAATAATATTAGGCATTTTGCAAAAAGCTTTGTGAAGAAGAAGAACTGTGCAAAATTTAGAACGATTGTTCCAGGAAATCAGTGTCAGGTTCAATTTGTAAAGTTATAATTGTCAATTCATTATCAGACAGATAGCAGACTATAGGAAGTAATTAATTGTAATTGATTATTTTGTAACTGGGATTTAAAGCTTTCTCAATTTTTACATGACGTCAGCAGAATTTCGTTGAACTGCACGTTTTAGCAATCAAAGGTGTTGAAAACTCAGCAATTTGGATTTAACTCTTTTGACAGATTTACTTCACTGAAAATCAGCTTTGAAATTGTCAAAATCTCAGCTCAATTACTGAACTTTTGGTATTTAAGGCTTGATTGTGTTCATAATTTGAATTGCTACATTTTCAGCAAAGTAGGTCTGCCAAATTCTATATGCATGGTTAGTGGAGTTATTGGATAGGATGGTACAATAAGCCCCACCAGGCTAAAATTTCAGGTTTCTATTTCAAGGACCATATAATTGTCTGAAACATATAAATTATTGAATTTGGCATTTTTCGTGTGCTGCAAAACAGCAAATAATACAAATGTTTCCAGAAAAGGTAAGCTTCCACCATTTTTCTTCAAGCATTTGATTTAATTTGAATCAAGGATTCCAAAATAGTTTTAAAAATATACATACATCAGACTATTAAATGGCATAAACAGTGAATTTTCAATTAACCCCATTGTACAGTTTTTTAACATTGCCGTGTATTGCTGATCGGAACGCAGTAACGCAAATGGCAGCATCATGTTACCGGAAGAAGACAAACATATGCAAAAAATTATCATGCTCCTCTTGCGCATACTTCGTTATTTTCAATCTTCGCTTCGGCTTTCTTCTGGATAAATATGTTGACAAAATTGTTCTCACACGCTATGGCACGAGACATACGACGAAGAAAAGTTATTTCACTGCAAGACAATATCGGAATGAAAAACAATTCTTCATGTTCTCTAATTTACTCATTTTATTTAACTTGAATGTGTTGTTTTTTAACATTGTCGTGTAACGAAGATCAGAACGCAGCCATATAAATGACAGCACCGTTTGGTTAAAGCTTACCAAATATTTTAGGCCGGTTTAAAAACTGTTGGTACGCTTTTGTGCTTACGGCTATGTGTCATTAGGATCGTAATACAACCCATACAATGTTCCTGTATACTAAGAATCGGGTCCGAGATCTGTTGAAAAAGAATGTTCTAAGTTCCACTACGGAACGTAGTACCAAGGTTTTGCATTTCTTTGGGTCATAAAATCGAAAAAAGATAGGTGATACCATTGCTGTATTTGTATTGATTTGTATTTCGATAAGGACATGTAAGTTTAGCCCTAGTCGAATAATATTTTACTGTTCATTACAAATTAAGAGATATATAGTATTATTCTGCGATTTTCAGAAGAGTTGTTCGTCATAATCATGATTCTAGTCGGTCTCCTATATTTTACTATGTTAGATAGTGCATCTGCATTCATAGGAAGCATTGAAAATGTATATGCCAGTGACTAGAAGAAACACGCTATACTATCAAAAGGTAGGTACTATCAAAACTAATAATAATGATTATATTGAGATCACTCAGGTTTTTTTACGCCTTTTTACGCGGATTTCAAAATTTACGCGGTTTCATTTACGCGGATTTTGAATTTTTTTCGCGTTTTTCATTTACGCGGTTTTTGAAATTTACGCGGTTTTCGTTTACGCGGATTTTTGAATTTACGTGGTATCCATTAACAAGGTTCCCATTAACGCGGATTCTTCAATATACGCGGTCTTCATTTACGCACTTTTTTAGATTTCCGCGGTTTTCATTTACGCGGATTTTGAAATTTACGCGGTTTTCATTTACGCGGATTTTGAAATTTACGCGGTTTTCATTTACGCGGATTTTGAAATTTACGCGGTTTTCATTCACGCGGATTTTGAAATTTACGCGGTTTTCGTTTACGCGGCTTGTATCCCCGCGTAAAAAAACTGAGCGTACTTAACACTCGTACGAGTGTTAAGTGCTCAATATAATCATTATTATTGTTTTTGATAGTACCGTTGATATTAGATTAATTAGATTAATAATTTTTTTCTATTTGTTGTTATGTTCAAATTTAATTTTAGGACTTAGAGTTTCGGATTTTTAAGATGGAAAAATCCGTAAAATTGTGAAATTGTAGGAAAATAGAAATAGTTTTCACATACTTTGCGTTATGATCAACTTTTTAAAAAAGGTGTCACCGTTCGTGTTGATTTTGATGAAATTTTCAGTGTTTTTTGTGAACATGTGAGATGAACTTTGGCCAATTGTAGATTTTTTACTTTTACAAAAAGTACCTAATGTAAAACAAACATTGCATATTTCCTTATTTACTCGAAATAATATAAATTCATTTATTTAAAATAAAATAATCTTGCCGATCCGCATACGTTATATGGAGCTGTCATTTTGTCTGCCCAACGGCTCATCAATACATATGCAATGTGTATATGCATACATGTACGATTTTCCATATGATTTAACCTCATTTGGCAAAAATTCCACCTGATTTCACCTCAATCTTGCAATATCATCTTGGTATTCAAAATGGCCTCAGACATCCATACGTCTACTCGTCAAACCCGTTGCAAAAATGTTCATAGTGACGGTTTTTAGAGAATCCCACTGAGCTGGAAGTCTCCATCTTGGTTTTCAAAATGATTCTAAACTTCGCTATCTGAAGTCCACACATCAATCCCGTTCCAAAAATATCCATATTGATGGGTTTTTAGAGAATTTCACTGAACCGGAAGTCACCATCTTGGTTTTCAAAATGGCTCTAAACATCGATATCTGACGTCGACTCATCAATCCCGTTCCAAAAATACCCATATTGATGAGATTTTAGAGAATTCCACTGAACCGGAAGTCGCCATCTTGGTTTTCAAAATGGCCTTAATTATCGATATCTGATGTCCGCTCATCAATCACGTTCCAATGATACCCATATTGATGGTGTTTTAGAGAATTCCACAGAACCGGAAGTCGCTATCTTGATTTTTCGAATCGCTTCAGACGTAGACGTGGAAAACTTGATCAAAAATCATCTAAGTATTTTGCCTTCAAGAGGACTTAGATTATTTTAGTCAAAAACCGTGTTAATCGCGAAATCCGTGCAAAAAAACGTGATAAATCGTCTTTACCTTTAAAAGGACTTAGAACATTTTGCAAAATCCGTGCAAAAAAATTGTTGAGAAACCGACTAAGTCTTTTGCCTTTAAAAGGTCTTTTTTGCGAAAAACCGTGTTAAATGCGAAAACCATGCAAAAAAACCGTGCTAATTGCGAAAACCGTGTAAAAAAGCCATATAAAAAACCGTGTAAAAACCTTAGTGTATATACAATAGAACAAAATGTTGATCGAGTTTGATAAGCTTCCAGAGCAATTCTACCACATCCATAATGTTCAAATATTTACGCTCTTATCATTCTAGGTCATCACCGCCAAAAATTTATTTTCTTGAAGTGATATTTTATGCCTAAACTCCATTATGCCAATCGTCCATTATGTCTAACGTATATTATGCCTATTGTCCATTATGCCTAACGTACTTATGCCAAACGTCTGTATGCCTAACGTATTTATGCCTAATGGGGTACACCCCCACAGAACTAAGGTTTCCGTAATGTTTATCAGACAATACTCGTGAAAAGCAATTATTATAACATTTTGTTTTATTTTATGACAATTTTAATTCCTTACTTATTTGTTCTGATTTTAACCGCAAACCCCCTTCCCCTCTTATTATAAATTCTTCCAAAGCACAACCCAAACGGGAAACGGGAACAACCCAACCCAAGTAACAATTGAAATTTTATAGCACGCTACAAGTGCAATCTAAGTTTTATGAGTGGCTTTAAAACTACCTTAAAACCTCAATTGAGTTGGAAGAAGTGTGCCTTTTGTGGTTAGGAATGAAATTATTGTGTGTTACTGGAGTTCGTGTTCCTCTTATATCGTGCGATCGTTGGTGATATAGTGTGTATATCACATTGTTCTAAGCGACTGATGGACAACCACAAAAGATAACCTAAACATAGGTAACAATGGCAAAGTTTCACATACCAGGAAAAAAGTACGTTTAGTAAAAGTTTCTTTAAATTTCATAAAGTTCAGAGTACTCTAGTTTGAGTTAAAATTTTTCATAACCTAAATCACTCGAAATCGGCGCACAACGTTTGGTTACAGAACTTAGTGCAAAATCATATATCTCTAAATTGGTATGTTATTTAGATGTGTTCGTCTTACCCACTCTAGGAGTACACTTTTCTCGCCCCTACTGACATACTGCAATTTATAGTTTCAACTATTTCTTAGCAAACACAACTAGAATTATGATTGCAGGATGTCAATTCGAACGCTTCTGTTTCATTGTTACAACTCATAAATGAGAGTTGTTCTGCAGAAAACGAGAATGCATATAATCGAAGTGATCGAGGGAACACTCGTGAACATTATTTTTCGGAAGAGTAAATGGAATGGTGCCAGATTCTTTTAGAGAAATTGCGTTTATTTGAACATGATGCGTTTGCATCACATTGTCTAGTTTCTATCATAATTTACACTCTGCTTTAGTCACACAGTCAAGGAAAAAGATGCTTTCAACTGCATCTCGTTGCACACTAGTATAATTAAATTATAATTAAATGGCTTGTATTTACAAACATATACCTTTTGTACACGCGCTTAGTTGAGCTTGGAATAACTAGAAGACTCACTGTTTGTAGCTTTTAGGAAAATAAATAGAAGTATCGAATAGGACAGCAAACAGAAATGAGATAGCAGTAAGACATGATAAATAAATAGAGTTTACGCTAATGACTTTCTAGTAGAATGGAATTTTTTGAAAAGAAGTGAGGAAAGTTTGATAGAGTTAGGTAGATGGTATGAAGCTTAACCAACGATGGCCTTGCCATAGGCTGGGTATCCCAAATGAGCGGCACCTGGGTAACCTAGATGAGCGGCAGCTGGGTATCCTAGATGAGCGGCAGCTGGGTATCCCAAATGAGCGGCAGCTGGGTATCCGAGCGGAGCGGCAACCTTGGCGACTGCCTTGACGCCGAGTGGTTCGCGGTGGACAACAGCGTTGAATCCGTTGACGGGATCAGCAGTGTACTCAACAACACGACGAGTGCCATCGGGTTCAACTAGAGCGTACGATCCAGTTACGACATCTCCCGAACGGGATTCCTGCTGTTCCTTGTTGTCTCCGGTCAGGGCATCCTGGTGAAGACAGGAGTTTAGTCAAGTGTACAACGTTGTTCAACTGATCTATACTTACAGCAATGTGGTAGCTGAAGCTGTACTGTGGGTTTGGATCGTAGTCGTCGACGGCCTTTGCCAGAACTGGGGCAGCAACCTTGGCAATGGCAGGGTATGCAGCCGGGTAAGCAGCTGGATATCCAATAGCAACGGCGTTAGCTACTGCCACGATGGCGGCGAAAACTGCGAACTAAAATAAACCAGGGTAAAGGTTTTAATAGAACAATAAACAATTCCTGCCCTCAATTACTTACTTTAAATGCCATTATTGTAATCCGTGTGTACTGGTTGTCACAACGCTGTTCTGTTAATGATGCTTATGCCGAGTAACAATTCCCTTTTTATACTAAAAGCAATTCTTTAGGGTCGACTCATTTCAATTCCTAAAGTTTAGCTCAGTGAGATTAGGTCTCGCCCACTGTGGCAGAATTTTCCGAACAGGGCGAAGCCGCGAGAGTGAGAAATAATATTTATCATTCTTCTTAAATTGCACACACGCATATTGGAGTTCAGCAGCTGCTCAAAATCAGCGAAAGTCGAAAAACTGCATTGATCTTTTCGAAGCGTATGCTGTATGAGTTTCTATATAGCTGGGGTTGGGTGTTGCTCATATCTGTACGGGTTAACATGCGTTTTATTCGTACATAAAGTTTGATTATAGCGCAGTATACTGGGTCTGCGCAGAATAAACTTTTTTTGTCCTGCCACACCATACTAGAGGTTGTAAAACAACTCATTTGCCAATTCTTATATACTTTTGGCATTTGATCAGAATAAACGCCCATTCACCCAGGTTAGCATTTGACGAGAGCCGATAGCCTCCTTATTGAGAGGCAGTTATCACGATGCAGCATAAATTTCAACCATCGACACTTTAACAACACCGTCGGACGCTTGTAATCGGCCTGTCCCAGTGAATGAACCGATGGTTTCAGGCTACATATCAGTTTTGTTGTACTTTTGAGCAGGCTCTGCTGACATTTCGAGTCAGTAGATCGGAGTACCGCTTGGGGCTGCATGGGCTTTGTTTTAGAACGCAGGGTTGGGTCACTTCACAGAGTTCTAAACACGAAGGTCATTGCCGTAGTCGTTAGTGTTGTGTGTTCGCAACGAAGTTCAGATATAATTCCCTGATTGTAGACCACTGAGATATGAATACGAATGTCCCACTACTCCAACATGAAACTGGTCAGGTTTTCGAGAACATGTGAAGTGTTGCTAATTTTTATAGAGTATGGAAATACTCAAAAAAAAACTTTTATTTTGATTGTACTTCATTCAAGCAGACCAAAAAATATGAATTTGGTTGACGATATAATTTCAACACGGTAGTTGGCAACACGGATTTTTACCACATTTCGTTTTTACATAAAAGAGAATAAAAATACAATAAGCAGTTTCTTTTCAATGTCTGTTGACATAAAGGAAACTTGTCAACGCTTATAAAGGACTCCATCATAAGGTAAAATTATTTGGCTTATAAAAGTAAACCTCAACTAAAATTAAATGAAAATGTCAAAATATGTTATTTTTAATGTCTGGTTCGAAAGGCCTTATTGTTTCAAAATTAGACAGGTCGAGTCTGTCAGGTCGTTGATCTTCTATTTATCATAAGCCAACAAGATTAATATCTTTTCTTTTGTTTGTCCCAATTTTCCACCCTACTGCTACTACTTCGATGTGGAAATAAAACCCCCGTTTGTGAATATCTTTTCCAAACGTAAACTTACAATAAGTATCGATTTTTAAATAGAAAGCGATAAAATATCTGCACGATTTCTAAACTGCGTGTGAAACGGACATGTGGTGGGGGTAAGAGGGACACGTTGCGAAAATAACGACCACAGCACAAAATGTTACAATTTACTGTTTCTAACGGAAGGTTTTGAATATATTGTGGTTCTTAATATATAGGGGAATTATGTTTAAAACCGACACCTTAAGCTTAACACTTTTTCTAAGTTGCCACAAAACCAATAAAATTATAATTTTTATGCAGAATTCTTCTTCAGAAAATTCTTAACAAGACTTAATTTTTTCAGCGCTTCAAAAAATTATATTCATTAAAAAATATTGGTTGTAAAACTTGGAAAACATAGTGGCTTTTTGTAGGCACTCCGGGTAAAACCGACACCCCATAGTGGTAAGATCGACACCCCCTTTAATTTATTTTCTCTCCACTTTATTAAAATCTTTACCTTTATTAAAAATGAGATATATGCGTGATTAATAAAGTGTGAGTATGTATGATGCAAATATGTGCTTTTTATTGCTTCATCATGTAGTGAGGGGAAGAAAGTTCGAAAGCGTAGTACTATAAATAAGAGTATTTTATGCTATAGGATTATTTATTGATATGAGTATTTCCAAATAATCCTTGCGCACATCATTGCAACCTCCAGTGTCATTTTATTTCATAAGAGAAGATTTTCAAGCGTTCTACGTTCTGCTAATTGGATTCATTCACTTATAAGTGACACACACACTTCTTAGTAAAACTATCTTTTTCAGATTTGATTTTTCGGACTCTGATCATCAACGATCTGTTGGAGTATACATAATATCATTGTCTCATTGTGATAAAATTCGTCTATGACAAACCAAGAGAACACTAGAAATTCGGTTTGATGACCTTTTTGCAGAAACAGCAAAAGCTTCGTTAGAATCAGATAAGCAAAAATTCCAATTTTTGATTTTTAAAGAGACTTACAAGAAATAAATACAATAAAAGTATTTCTGTGTATTTCTGCTAATACTATAGTGTTCTAATAGGCTAATTGCAGTGTCACAAAATCCCCAGTATTTTGAAATGAATCGCAACTATACACAACCACCTTAACAGGGTGTCGGTTTTACCCCAACAGCGAACATTTTTTTATAAAAGCAATTAAAAATATTGAATTTTTCAAACTCGTCTTCAATGCAATAATAGGTACTGAAAAATGGGGTGATTTGAAAAGTTTTCGTTCCGTTAAAACCTTAAAATCTACCAACGAAATTTTACATCCGGACGAGTATGAACGCTGCTGTCGAATGTTTTGTTAATTTTTATGACATTCGGCGCTCTAACGTAAATCCAATTTTTCTTCAAATGCTCTAAATAAACGTACTAATAATATTATATCATTATGAAATGAATAAAAATTTGATTTCTAGGAAAAGTTGTGGGGTGTCGGTTTTACCCACAGCGTCGGTTTTTCCCACAATTCCCCTATGTTCTATTTGAGGTGAAAAATAACGTTTAGGGGTCCGTTTTAGAGTTGAAACAAATGATGTATTTTCTAATATCGTTTTTACCGTGGCCATAAAGAGAGCTATACAATCAATTTCAATGATGACGTATAATCGCTTATATATAAGTTATATATTAAATGTTTAATTGGTAACATCAGTTCATCGATTACACGCAGCCAGAGTGTGGGATCTGCACAAAGTTGTCTGCCTTTTCCAGGTTCTAGGAATTCCGTATTTAGCCTGGGTCACTACAACGGACATCCTGCAGTCTACTGCATATGAGACTTCAGCTTACTGGATGGTTCTCCACACTTGACTGCTAGAATTTCGTTTCTATATGCGAGACATTCATATAAGAATGAAACAATAGAATTAATCAAAACTGTCCGCCTTTCCCCACCAGTACACATATTTTTTAAATATTTGCACTTATTCCCACAGTTCACACATAAATCAACTTACCTGTTACTTTTCCACGAAGATGTCCCTTAAGAGTTACTTTATCGAAATAAAGGAAAAAATTCGCGAAAAAAATGATTTTTTCCTCGATAAACCTAAAAATCGGAAACTTGAAATTACATCCGCACGAAGCTGCACTACTGATTATCAATGTTTGCTTAAATTGTACACGTAAATAACCATGTGTCCGTCTTACCCACAGTTCCCCTAGTTCATTGACTCATGACATAAATTCGCGAGCATTTTCCTAGCTCGAGGGGGAACCTGGCGCCCAAAAGGGGCTAACCTACAATCCACACGTATTTTTCTTATCTTTCGTTTAAGAGCTATCGTATCAAGGCAAAGTTGCTGTGTGACATCTAGCGCTTTATTTGATCATTTCATATTGGTTCGGAATTCAATCGCTAGGGCGGCGCTGTTATCAACGTTTTAATGGAAAGAGATAGAAAGATGATGTATATGGCAAAGTTGTATATCAGGTAATTATAAATATATCCTCTGAAGATACCAACTATGTAGATCCTACAGGTTTTGAAATTTGGCGCATTTTTTAAAACATAATCTGCAAGTAACTGTTTCATATAAAACCTCTATCTCGAAACATACAGGACCTACAAAGTATGCATCTTTAAAAGATATGTTTAAAATGATGGGACCTACAACTTTCTCGAAGACATCACATAGCTTCATTAAGAAGTTGCCCTAACGACTGAATTCTGAACTAGTATGATTCAACCAAATAAAGCAATATGTTCCATACAGTAACTTTTCCGAAAACACCACAATGTTCCGTTTTTCTCTTAATCCCTTATTACTCGGTCAACTTTCAATGTAGAAACATGACGCTTTCACTGAAGTTTTCGAAAAAATGTGCTCAATAATATACATTTGTGCAAGAAATATATATTAGACAGAAAATAGTCATACATAGCAAGTGTGTAAGCGATCCTCATCTTCAGGAACGACTGTTTGGGCCGAATCGTCAACGTAAAATGCAATCCAACTAAAAACAGTAGCATATCGAGTGCACCGATTTGTGAGCTACAACATAAAAGTTACTGATGGCGAATCGATAGACTACTTTTTCTTAAAACCTCGAAAGACGAACGAGAAAACTTGAACTTCCATAACACTCAATGTGGGGTTAGCCCCTTTTGGACGCCAGCTAGTACTGGTGACCTTCAAGGTCAACTTTGACTGCTAATAGCAAAAAATCTAAAGATTACTAAGAACTATCCAAAAATGCAGAAATGTCGATTTCGGAATAAATGTGGGTTTGCCCCTTTTGGAAGCCTAACTATTTACGATTTGCTCCTAGAAGTTCGGAATTTCTTGAGTTTTCCTCTTTCATGTAGAACAACGATTCCAAACAGAATTGTAAAAATTTCGGGCATTCCTAAAGAGCTGTTCAAAAAAATTTACGAATAAGGTTTAGTTTAGGTTACTGTTTCTATTTTCAGTTTCTGGTAAATATTACTGATTTTGACCAGGTTGGTCAGTAGAAATCAGTGCCGTATGGGTAAGCTGACCAACTCTGACGAAAAAATCCGTACACCATACCGCAACGAAGCGAAATCGTTCATCACGCTCAGGCAAACGGTTTTCATAGTGTACGGATTTTTTTGTCAGAGTTGGTCAGCTTACGTATGGGGTTATGTTTGGCATACATCGATGTCAGCAGAAATGGTAATGTACTGGGTGATGAGCTAATTTTCGCCATGTTTCTATTATCACCTTATGCATTTGAAGCCGTTGGTTAGAGCAGCGTCTGCCATCTTTGTTCAACGCATTGAGCCAAATGGTAGCGCAGCAATAGGGGCTCTCGATTCGAGTTTTCATTGCGCTCAAACACGAGAATTTCACTGTTTTCAGTGCATTTGTTTTAATATCTTGGTTCTTAACAATCAAGCAAAGCTGTTGATGCCAATTTGTACGCCTTTCAATGATTGTAGGCCAAGCAATTAATGAATTGGTGAGTAGTAGTAGCTTAGTATAGTTTAAATAGGCTCATCACCCTATATTAATTTTGTATATGGTACGATGAACTCGGCGGCACGCTGTCATCTATATACATTTGTCTTATAGCCAAAAATGTTGATTTTTTGATTCGTTTGCCTGTCAGAAAATGCGTTCAAGCTGTGTTCATACCTAGTTTCGTACGACATCGTCTCAGTGCGCAATAAATGTTTACTAAACAAATAATTCTTTTATCTATTATTAAGCTAATTCTACATTTCATAACTTTCTATAATCGTATGAAACGATTACCGATTATTATACACTGGTTTTGTTTTTTAAATTGGTTTTTGATGTACAACTTAACAACAGCGAATTTCTTTCTTGATTTAACCAACTATACGATTTATCTCTACTTACTTCTTAGAAAAAATGCAATTATTAGTGGCTCCTGGACACAACCTACACCACCAATCATTTTTATTGGGTTTATCTAACTATTTATAGTTATTTTTTAAATACTGTCGTATCTGTATCATCCTGTCAGGGTGCAGGTAATACAGAAATCTTTCACGGGGATTGAAATTAAATTTGATTCATAATGGTTACAGTAAAATAACGAAATCATGAATTCCATGTTTCCATTCGTAGAAAAAATGGCTCATTTCCGTTCAGATATTCGGTGCCATAATTCAAAATATGACTGAGTATTACAAGGGTTTGCTCAAAAATTTGAAGTCTAAAGAATTGTGTGCAACCGGAGCCAAGATGTGTTCCCGCGCCACCACCGAATATTTATTCACAATTCGGCAGGTTCTGCAGAAGTGCCGCGAATACAACGTGCCCACACATCATTTGCTCATCGATTTTAAATCGGCATATGACACAATCGATCGAGATCAGCTATGGCAGATAATGCACGAGTACAGTTTTCTGGATAAGCTAACACGATTAGGATAAGCTAACATGATTAGTCAAAGTGGATCAGGTGATGTGCGTTGTTCGAGTATCAGGGACACTCTCGAGTGCCTTTGAATCTCGAAGAGGGTTACGGCAAGGTGATGGTCTATCGTGCCTGCTGTTCAATGTTGCGTTAGAAGGTGTAATAAGGAGAGCGGGGATAGACACGAGTGGCACGATCTTCAGGAAGTCCGTCCACCTTCTTGGCTTCGCCGACGATGTTGACACAATGGCACGGAACTTTGAGGCGATGTCGGAAACGTACGTCAGACTGAAAGCTGAAGCCAGCAGGATTGGACTTGCCATCCCCGAGCAAATGAAAAACCCATAATACCCCTATGGTCATGGGGTTTGACATGGGTGTTTGAAACGGGTTCAAACCATGAAAACACCATCACCATGGTCCGGTAGATCCCATATAAAATACAATATGTTGGTGTATTTATGGGTTATTGAGACCATTTTTTAGGGCGTCTTGATGGTTGTGAATTTTGTCACGGACCATGTTTAATCCTCTCATGCCCAACTTTTGTCTAGTGCATGTATGGTTTCAAAACTGTTTTTCCTTGAAAACAGTGGGATCAAGAAACACGAAAAGCCTTTTTTCATAAAGATAGGTGCTTCCCTTGCAATGCTAGAAGCTGCTCAATTTTTACCTTCTAATGCTCAATGCAATCCTTCTAGAATATTTACTATAGTCCAATTGTGTGGAAAAATTTACCCAAAGACAGTCTAAAATGACAAGTTTTATTAGTTTTCGAAAATATTGCAACATAACAAAGATATATGAAAGATTCATTTTCTGTCGTCAACATAAACTGTTCCTGGCAGCACTGCTACATCCGAATCCAATCAGACTAATTGCAATAACTTCAGTTCTAGAGCTGATCCTTGCAACTGTTAGTACTCAAATGAAGATTGACCTTTTCACATTTATTAGCCTTACTTGTTTTTGTGAAGAAATCTTGCCTCAAACAAAAGTTATAGCTGTTTAAAAACGTTGTTGTCCACAAATAACATGGGCATGAATGGGTTAAGGTCTTTTCAAGGGGCTATGTGATGTTTGAACCCATGAGTATTTGCTCGGGTCAACGTTTCAAAGACAAAATACATGAGAAGAAGAGGTTCTAGAGACGACAATGTGAACCTCCCATTCCGAGTTCGGATTAACGGTGACGAAATCGAGATGGTCGACGAATTCATGTATTTGGGCTCACTGGTAACCGCCGACAATGATCCCAACAGAGAATTTCAGAGACGAATCTTGGCGGGAAATCGTGCCTACTCCGGAGGACGCTCGCCGCCGCACGAAGTTGATCATCTGCAAGAGGCTGATTGGACCGGTGGTTCTCTACGGCCACGAGTCCTGGACTATGCTCGTGGAGTTTTCGAACGAAAATGGTGGCGTGCTGATGGAAGACGGAACGTGGCGCAGGCGAATGAACCATGAGTTGTATCAGGGATGATCCATAAATGACGTAGTATTTTTTGAGCGATTTTTAACACCCCCCTCCCCCTCGTAGCATTTCGTCACAAACCTGTAAATACCCCCCCAGGTAATTACGTAGCTTGACGGTAACTCTGCCCCCCCCCCCTTGTCTCCGCAATTTTTTTTAAAAAATTCTATTCTATTCCCCTTTAAAAAAGCTAGGTAGCATGACATGAGCCCCTACCCCCCTGTCGTCACACATCATCACAAAATACAAAACTCCCCCCTCCCCCATATAATGCTATGTCATTTATGGATGATCCCTCAGCTGCTGGAAGAACCATCCATGGCGCATACCGCAAAAATAGGACGTTTGCTGGACACGTCGTAAGAATGTCGGACGACGACCCGGTGAAGATGGTTCTTGAGGGCGACTTGAGGATCAAGAAGACGAAGGCGCACAGCGGATCCTTCGAAGACTGCGAGGCTGGCAACAAGCAGCAATGGACCGAGTGGAGTTGAGACGGCTTCTGCATACAGCAAGAGACAACAAGGCTCTAGCCTGAACGGTAAGGTAAGTAACGGAGCCAACATACTTTTGGTGAAAGGATTGATGCCAACGTTTTTTGAAAAACTCAGCCTAATCTATCGTTTGTTTGTGCCGATATCTAACATATTATTATTATTCACGGGGTTATTTATAGAGAGCAACTCGAATACATACTAGCTGACGACAACAGCTGACGATGATGGTCTTCATCCACTCCGTCATGTGATTATTACGATGTTTAAAATATTTATCAAAGCTTTTAAGTAATATTGAGAGTTTAAATATATCAGCAGAGGAAGCACCTGCTGCTATATTCATATACCTCAAGAAAACATCGAATTACACCAATAAGTTGTAAGCATGAAAGGTCTGTTGCCAAAGCTTCCTCTAAGAAAATCATTCCAAAATCACCTGCTGAGCATCTTAATCTAGGAAGTATCTCTCCGCGATCTCGATTGACTTTGCTTCTCTAGCAGTGCTAGAAGCTGTTCAACTTTTACCTTCCAACAATAATACACGATGTTTAATACACGTCTCCTGCAAAACTTACAGTAGTTACTGATAAGATTTATCAATTTTCAAAAATATTTCAAGATATCGAAAATGTATCAAAAATGTATTTTTCAAACGGTAACTGAAATTGTCCCTGAGAGCACTGCTCCAGCGGGATCCAAGCTAAATAATTGCCACTTCAGTTCAGCGGATAATTCTTGTCTGGGGTAGTGCTCAATTGAAAGGTACTAGTCTCAGTTAATTATTATTGTAAGCAAATCTTGTCTATCACATAAATTGTGGCTGTCTGAAAACGTTGTTCATCAACGACATGAGCATGATGGGGTTAAATAATGCTTCCTTACAAACTAATCGGTTTTTCATAGTTCCCAGCAAACATAGACAATTTTATTATGCCATGAGACTGGTTTTCAGCTGTACAATGCTTGAATCAAACGGCAGTGTGTACTCACACACATACCTGTACAGGAATGAAAGATACGCACAAAGCAAAATGAGTCAACGCTGATGATGATGGGTAGAGCGAAAGAGACAACTAGTACCACGACGCTTTGTTAACCGTGTTTGCACATGGAGCTCGACTGTACAAGTGATTTTGTGTACGAATTAATGTGTTCGAAATTGTACATAAAAGAGTGCTTGAAACGAGCACAACACAAAAGAAAGCATGGTGTTTGAACGGACAAGCTCAATCGGGTATTGAACGACACTGCGTAGCGTACTTCCACAGCCAGTGGAAGTACGCTACCGTCCACCATTCAACAGGCAACTGAGTTTTTCCGGCCAAATCCGTTCCTTAAATAGTCGATGATGACGTCATTCATAGAAACATTGCGCACTAGGAACATAAATCTGTCGTGCCAGACTTGGGAAGCGCTACTTTCTGTGTGCAAATGCGTGGTATTTCGACTATGTTATACATTATTTAAATTTTGAATGCCATGATATCAAAATCTTTAGGTTTATCTATTGGAATCTGTTGTTGTATTTTGGAGCGATATGTGCCAAAAAATATGATAATTTATCGTGAGATGGATGAATTACAAGCGTTTAGAACCTGACCACTTGTCGTTGCATATCATTTTTGTTGAATTTGCAAAGTGCACCCCGAACTCGAAAACAAAGACATAGTCCTACGTCAATAATGCTCATATCCACTAGACAACACCTTCCATGGCGACATGACTAAGAACTCTAGTGATATTTCTTTTAGCATTACTTTCTTCTAGCATCTAAACCGTACTCCAAAAATTAAGTGTCAGGTTCACGGTCCGCGCGCGATCATCCAGAAATCAGGTAGCATGGTTATAAAATAGAATTTATTCACGCGAAGTTACATACACGATAGCATACGCAACATACAATCACACACGCGATCGAACATGTTGACGTACAAATGCTCGAGGCCTTCGCGATGATACACGCGATCGCGAAATCCCTACGCCCGCACGTATCTGAACCGTACATTGCCTGTCTCGTCTGCAACTGTGGTGTGTGATTCTGACGGGGAGCCCTTCCGAGATCCTCGCTCTACAGCTCCAGTAGGACAATTCTCGAATAAAAATGTTTTGCTGTATTCAGCTCGGTTGTTTAATAGCCTTAAACTTGAAGAAACATTACCGAGTACATTTCGTGCATTATTGCGAACAGCTCCAAGTTTGCTGGCCACATCCACACCCGAAAGTTCTGGTTTTACTTCGAAAACCCTGACGCAGTTTCAGGTCTACTGTACCACTTCAAAGCTTCAATGGCACACTCTAGGAAACAACAAAAGATTGCTTGAAACGTTCCAGAATTGTCCATATGGTGGTAGATCATCACACCCCACTATGTCAGGCTCTCGGTTCTACAATCCTTTTGCGAATTTTGGCTTTCTGTTTCGACAGACTCCACAAATTGTTCTAGTGTACAGACCAATTGCACTACCACTTTTTGTTTCTATTTATTGTCCAGTTTTCCGTTTACTTATCTGTCATAAATTCGTAATTTTAACGGTGTATTGCATGCCAGTGTCATCGTCTGTGTCCAGTTTGCTAAATGCAAGTTTGGTTAAGATGATTGAAAGTCAATTTTATTTAGAATCTAGATCAAACCCCAAGAACCGCGTCAACCGGCAAATTTTAATTTATAGTTGCAAACATTGCTTGTGTGGGGGCTTTCTGCAATTACCAACCCTCTTGTATTTATTATAATTCGCTCCAAAAATACTTCGAGCCTACAGACATATATAAACAACAATGCTCTGCGTTCTGGCAGATGGATGTATATCAAACACATTCTTCTATCAAACGACCACCTACCGCAAAGAATACTAACTGCTTGCAATAAGGTGTTAAATGCAAAACTTGTGGTGATCCCACTACTAGATAGTTTGTCTCTCAATGCTGGGGTTCGTCTCCTACGCGTTTAGAAAGACTTGTGCCTTCGAACCAAAAATTTGGAATAAAATGCGTTTCATCGAGGAGACTGTCTGCGATTGCACCATTTTGTGCGAAACAGTAGAACTGACCTACGCCAAACCTACCTTTCGATTATGTAATAAAAGCTGTGCAAAGTGGCAATATAAGGCATGGGCAAAGTCATTTCCATTCGCTGCTTGTATGTATAGTTACTCGCATACCGTTCTTTAGCTCGGCTCGGATCAAAGTCGAATTTGCCCTCCCGGTCGATTCAATGTTAACGGATGAAAGTTGCAGTGCAGTGCACTAGGGCTGGGCTGCACCGGCTGCTGCATGTGATCCAGTTTAACCTCTAAGAGCACGTGATGTCTGCAGCTGATAGATACATGCAGGCGTGCATAGCCGCTGACGGGCGACACTATGTCAGGCTGAAAGTGAGAATATATGTACAGTACATAACTGTGAACGGCGTAGCATGTGGACGGCGACGATGGCAATCCACGGTTCAGATTAGGTTGGGCCATTGTCGGTTTAGAACGTGAGGCCGTTTTTGTCGATGTCCACTTTGCAAAAGTTTCCACATTCGAACATTCTCAAGTAAATATGATATCGTTTTATATCCTAGTTTTTTACTTATCTGTCATAAATTCGTAGACTATTTTAATCAATGTTTCAAATTCTCACGTCATTTTCCATAATTACTAGATTTGCAAACGATTAATGGTTTCATGAAGAGGTTTTTGCATTTTTTAAATGCTTTTGACAACTATCCTTTCGACTCAGTTCCTTCGTTTATAATTACATTCAATCAGTGTTGCCACATTTCATTCTGTACCTAGAGTAAGAAAATCTTCTACATCTGCACTAATTTTTAAAAGATTCTCTTCTAAAATATGTACCATTAAAAGAGGTAAATGTTCTACACACTCGTTTTATTAGTGGAATAGCATTTTTAATTAACAGTCAGTTTTATACATAGGCTGATACAAACAAACTTTCAATACTCCTCCATTCATAAACAAAATACTGAAAGAACAAAATCAACAATAGTTTGTGAAATTATAAATGGGTTTTCGTAAAAAGCGAACCTGAATTACATTTTAAATTAGAACCCAATCCGAGATGCAGATCAGACCATTCACCTCCTAAATTTGTCATTGCAGCAAAATTATTTATTATTTTTTACTTGAGGCTTTTTATAATCTGACCAAAGACTCCATTCTACATTTTTGTGCAGTTAAGTCCTGTACTAATTTGGACTTTTCCACAAAAATCTGCAAACTGTTCCGTGCAGAATATGTACCAAAAAAATTGAAAAAATGTGCAATTCTAGATAAATCTGTGTGTGTTGCAACGCTGACACCAATATCTTCTTTATTTGTCATTACCGAAACAATAATTATGCTTTCACACGACCTCGAGCTATAACCATAATCTGGCCGATTTTCGATCTATTCAAAAGTTTATTCCTACCCCCTCCAATATAGAGGATATCTCTGATAACATCCAAATTTTCCACAACGACCATAAAAATACATAGAGTAAAAGGCTTTATCAGAAATGGTGCCGTACTATTTCATTAATTACATGGCCTGCACTCGAATGTGTAAAAATCGCCATTAACATATTTGCTTCTCAGAATCGTGATGAAAACTGTTTTAATCGCCTTAATTTATTCCCCAAGAATATGCCACAGTCCCCACCAAAAGACCTACTTTTTGTGTTTCCCTTTGCATGAGGAACCTCGTTTTATTCTGTCAAATAGCTTCTAATTTTTAATTTTCGCAAATGTAATACCATGGATAACAGATGCTTGAGTTGTAATGTGTGTAAACTCCCACAGCTAAAATTCGAATAAAGCAAACGTCTGAAACACGTTTGGCAAACGTGTGTAAACTCAAAACCAACTCGGTATAAATCAGTTACATTAATGTAAAACTTGCTAGCTCAAACTACATGAGTTCTTAAATTGTGCAGAAGTTTCCTTGCATGTTATGTAAGAAACAGAGAAATACGGATTTTTCCTGTGCATTAGGGATATGTAACGGTGACCAAAACACGTTTGAAAAAAACGGAGTCGTGTATCTTTTATATATTTACATTATGTAAAATAAAACAAGCCAGTATATTTGTACAAATATTTAATCTCGTGCGCGAAACTTTGTTTTGCGAGCGGTGACCTTCTTTCGCAAGGGCGATGAATTTTTTTGCTGGTGTACTGCATTCAGTACAGCTTAACTAAATCACCGATACTCGTTAACAAAATCTGCTAAAAAGTAATAATATTTCTAAATGTTCACTTCGCAGAATTTTCCGAGGTTGATAAAATATGTGTGAAATTCGTGAGCAATCTGCTTTCTATAGAAATTGTTAGTATACAGCTAATCTCTAAAGTCTGAAATATTTCCTAAATTCCATACGACCTTCGAAGATCATCCTTAGAGTTCATTGAGGTACTCTGAGGATTGACATAAACAAACTATAATTAACCTGAGTGTCGTACAAGTTATCTGAAATTTTAAGGATCTCCTTATAACCCAAGCAACAATTGAAGTTTTATAGCACGCTACAAGTGCAATCTAAGTTTTATGAGTGGCCATAAAACTACCACAAAACCTTTATTGTTACTGGGGAAGTTAGCAATCTCCCGAAATCTAAAAGACTCTAGCAACTTGTAGGGCGTCTCTAAAGCTTGCTGTTTTTTTATACTTGTAGATTTCCACGGTGAATTTATGACTTACTTAAAGCGTTGCATTGCGTTTCGTAAGCACGGTATACTTCGTAGATTGCAGACTGATGACTCTCATTTCCAGTCAGATTACTTGAGGAGCATTTTTTATACATTTCGTTTATTTGATAGAAACAAATGCGTTAGCTTGGCCGTGCCAAATTCTTTTGTTTTTACATTTTGGATATCTTAAAACTAGGAGGTTACAATGTTGAATTTTATAAAAGAGAAAAAAATTTACAGTTATCTTAAGACTAGAAATAAGATTCTATATACAAAAGAGGGGGCAAAATATTTTTTTTTGAAAATTTTTAAAACAAGGAATTCAATAGTATAGTTTTTTACGAAATATTTTATAGTTATCTTAAAAATAACAATATAGTTTGGTACACAAAAGGAGGGAACAAATATTTATGAGAAATTTCACAGATATCCTAAAACTAGAGATACAATTCTATTTACAAGATGGAGGACAATAGTTTTAATTAAGAGTAAAAATTACAGCTTTCTTAAAACTAGGAATACAGAATACAAATTTGATTTTTTAACGGAGACTTATGCTTGGTCAAGATATTCAGAGGAGGGCTTATTTCCAACATCGGTGTAGCAGCAGTTGTAGGTAGGGGAGAGAAGGCGTATATGGTGACAGGGAAAGAAGAGCAAAACTTGCAACTTTCGGGCAAACGGGACATCAGCGAAACAAATTAGCGCATCAGTCTAGTGGGTCGTCGAGTACTGGATTGGCGGATGGCATTCTTCGGACCCGCGGGGAATCCTTCAAAAGTCATCGGACCTCGAGTCGCTCTCGCTTCAGTTTCCTACTATGCTGGCGTAGTAATAAGGGCGACGGCGGCTGCATAGTGGCAGGCAGGAGGAAACTTCGAAAAACGAGAAATAAAAGAAAGGGGCTAAAGTTTGAGGAGCATTGTTTGGGAATAACAATTGATCCAGTGCAAGCGAGAATTTCGCCTGAGAACCAGCATCGCGGGCCACGACCATCTTCACCGTAACTTGGGATACGAGAAAGAAAGTGTTGATGTGGTACTTACTTAACGAAACTTAACGAAAGGCCCCGACTCAGTGACACTCCCATAAATACCACGGATTGGGTAGTGGGTGGGGTGTTAGTCAGGATTCGCCTCAAGCAAGCGATGCGACTGAGAATATATTTTCGTGCATACAAAGTTTGAATAGTTTGACTATATAATACGTAAATGTTTTAGTTGTTAAGGCGTTTAAACTCTGGGTAACCGTCTATCGAGAGTTTGTTTCATCGAAAACAACTTGAACTCCGGGAGTGTTGTCGACAAAATGGACTATAAACAATGAGTTTAAAAGTGGTATTGTGGACCATTCATAAATTATGTCACGCGAAGATTGTCCAATACTAACTAACTTTCTCTCATGTAATATACGCTCTTTACCTCCTTGGTGTAATCCGAACCAAATGATTTCAATGTTTCCTTTTTTGTAGGAGCACAATACTGCCGCTGCACGCAAAAGTATCCATGTTCTATGGAATTTCCTATATACATCGCACAACCGTGCGTAAAACTGCCGATTGCGTCAAAGCCAGAGCTGCCATTTATATAGATTTATCTGTATTATACAGATTTTTAAGCGCAGTTACAGACCAGATACAGAATACAGATTTAATACAGTTTTTCAATACACAATACACATTTAAACAGATTTTTTGCAATTTCAATTGAAAACGTTTCGGCGGATCCTCCCTGCAGACGTGTTCATTATCAATAATCTATTCAGCAATTAATTGTTGTTAAGTGCTCCATAACTTTTTTACTTTAAACAATGTTGAACACTGATTAGTAGGAAAATACACAAGGCTGATGGCTGGACCGATTTGCACAAACTTAGTCTCAAATGAAAGGTACAACCTTCCCATCGGCTGCCATTGATTTTTTTTATTGATTAGACTTCCGGTTCCAGAGTTACGGGTTGAAAAGTGCGACCACAATTCAAAATCGAATTTGCATTTTTGATGCCAAATGAGTTTAAAATGCATAAAACATTGAGATTTGATGAAAACTCGAAAAAACAATTTTTGGCGAAAATTGGCTTTTTTTGCATAAACGTAAAAAAATCGTCAACCTAATCCCGACCAAATTTTTTTTACCTATAAAGGCTTAGGTAGGAGTATGCAATGGGGGGTTGCTACTTTAAAATTAAAACTAGTTTAAATTTTCTTAATAAGTTGAAAATTTTCGGCAGGGTCCGGACCCCCCCGGATCTTGCTGGTTGATCCGCCGCTGGTTTCAAGCGATGTTTCAGTGTCGACACATAGTATCTCAAGAACTTGGCTGTCGATCCATTGTATGTAAGGTAAAGTGCCTATTTTCGCCTCACAAACTCATTAATTTCTCGGCCTACAATCAATGGAAAACGTATAAATTGACATCAGCAGCTTTGCTTCGATGTTAAGAACCAATATAATAATACAAATGCGCTGAAAACAGCAAAAAAATTGAACGCAACGAAAACTCGAATCGAGTGGCCCTATTGCTGCGCCACCATTTGACTCAATGCGTTGAACAAAGATGGCAGACACTGCTCTAACCAACGGCTTCAAATGGGTAGGGTGATAATAGAAACATGGCGAAAATGGGCTCATCACTTAATGTGCAAATCGTACTGAATATGTAATATACATTTCCATCATTGAATTGAACATAACCAGCCATGGAATCGTAGTTTGGAGAAATGAGAAAGGCACAATTGGACTAGGTGGATTAAAACAGGTTTTTAATGTTTGAATTTATAGTACACAATACTTCAACATTTAAGTGAGAAATAATTACTAAAATTTCTTTTCTTTATTGAATACAGACAGCTTTTTAATAATGAGGATACAAATTTTCTACAAAATCATCAGGTAGCTCTGGTCAAAGCACATGACGTGCTCCCCATCCATATTTTTCATAGCTCTTCCCCCTAATAGCGTGGCAGAATTTACAAATGGTCCTTCATAGGTATTATCACAAGATCCCGTAACTTAAAATTTTCCACCTCGTTCGAGTAAACGTTGCGATATTACAATGAAGATGCAAAACAAAATATCGATGCTGCGTTCCTAAACGATATTAATACCATGCCCGAATCAAAAACATTCCGTTTCCAAATAGTACGTACTAATTCTTAGCTCAGTATAATTGACTGACCATTTAATGGACTAAAAGTAAACCATTAAATATGACAATAAAACATTTGTTCCTCGTGCTGAAATGATTGCCGCTAATTGGTAATTGGTTTGGAATTGTTCTTGAATTGGTAATTGGTTTTGAATTGTCAATTTTCAACCCTCATACATAATTCAAAAGACATCCTTCATTCCGACAAGACCATGCGTATTCCCTACTCGCATTAAAATGGAATCGATTCCTAGTTGGTCAAATAAACACTAGTTTGCTCAGTCTAAAGAAATGCCAGCTCGATTGGCATCAACCGGCGGATTCGTGTTCCCTTACAATGCCATCAAATCAAAAATCATTTAAAATTACACGCAGCAAAATATATGCAATTCAAAATACAACGAAATGAAGACTGCTTAACCCTTAAGGTTGGACAGAGAATGCGCAAAAATCGAAAACGAAAAAAAGCAGTTTTTTCCACACCGTGTGTTAGACCCCCATAAAAATCAATCAGCTTATGGGTCATTCCACGCGAAGTGATTTAATACGTTACTATGATAATTTTAAGGTGGTTTTTGCAATGTTATTTTAAAACAACGTTGCGCAATTAAGGGTTTGCATTAAAAAAAGTTAATTATTTGCATTAAAAAAGATCAGGAAAAAACAGTTGCATAAAAACAGGGGTTCATTTTCAGAGATAGCACTGCTGATGAATCATTTTATAAAAATAGGTGATAAGGGACGCGGACGAAAATAGCTGACCACCACCTGAATTTATGACTCTTGCTTAAAGTTTGAAATACTTTGCTGGACTTTACAGAACTACTCTGAGTAGCACACAACTTCTCTAAAGTATGCAGAAACCCATGAACTTCCAAAAAATTTGTCTTATTTTGTTGAAGTTTACAAAATAAAGCAAAAAAATGTTTAATGGTAGGTGTACGTACTATCGAGGCAAAATATACGTTCTAACAAGGGTACGTACTATAGAGGTATACCTGTAATCGAACAGTGATATATGTAAGAAATGTCTCATCTCACTGCTAGGTGGATAAAGTCGGTTTTTTATCAGATGCAAATCTACTGAGTACCATGCACCTTAATAATAATATGTATCGAATATTTGAGTCGCTTGATAATGGTCAGTATTTTTGCTTATTTCTTTTTTTGGAACGCGATTTGTTCACAAAACGCTAAAAAATCTAGAAAACTCAGTTATTTTGAGTATTGAGCAGACATCATTATAGACAAATCACTCCCACACATCAGGTAGTTTCCGTAGTTTTATTTTCAATGGCAATAAGAATGTTGAACCGTATTGCAAGTCGTAATCATGAATATTTATATATTTGTTGAATGAAAAATAATAAGAAAAAGTCCAGGAGCTGTTGTTCAACGCAAATATTTGCTACTTGGACAATTTCAGCATGCATGTATGTGAGAACTAATCAAAGCAAATGTGGGTAATCCATACCTAAAATACAATTGAGATTGATTTGATACAAGAGTTTTGAATCTGTCTCTTTTGTCATCAAACCCATTTGAGTCTGTCTCTTTGTCTTAAATAATTGAATGAAAGGGGTTCTTGCGACTCGTTTCGCTTCGCTTTTATACGTGACCTCTTATTTTCACCCTAGCTTTGTTATTGTACTTTTTCTAGGGGGTAGCAGCAATACAAGACGGATACAGGTGGGCACATTTTTTTTTCTATGTGTGAGTGCGGTTGTCATTCTTCTTCGATGAAGCCGAAAAAATAAGAGGATTTGAAGAAGAAAAGCTTAACAAATGACGCTGTGGGCCTTTCTGCTTGTTTTGGGTTGGTCATAACTATTTTTAATCGGTTTTTTTGTGGAGGTAAAAATTGTCCTTCGGTAGATTCGAGGTAAAGCTCGGCTTTTCATCATACACCAAAGAATCAGGATGCTCGTTCGTATGTTTATGTTTACTTTAAGGGCCCCGGACGCCACGCTCAATTTTGCAAGTATAAAACTAATACACTCAAAAGTGTTAAATGTTCCCACCTTTCTTTTTCTTCATCGTGGCATCAATACATGCGCAATTTATCAGTTGTATGTAGCGTAAATAACACAAGCCACATTTCCCATGACAAGTGTTCGATTTGCATCTTGTATTTGAGGAAAGATTTCTTCAATTTCATACAACACCATACAGAGTTGATCGAGTTTGGCCAGCTTCCAGCGCAATTTCACATTGTCAAAAAAAGCAAACATACACAATCTTACCATCCGGGGTTATCAGCATCGGAAATGGGTTTTCTTAAGCAATACACCAACATGATTATTTATGCCAGTTATTCATTATGCCAAACGTCCATAATGCCTAACGTATAATATGTTTAACCTCCATTATTCCTAACACATACGAGTAGTTTCCAATCAGTATTGAAAAAGACATTCTTACCAAGCAGGGAAAAGTATACTGTTATGGACGCTGCAAGTCAGATGAACACATTGTGTTTCTCACAAACCACACAATTCTATGAAAATGTAATCATACTATAACGTTTACTAAATGATTCGATCATTGCCACTCGCGCATTTTTTACTTGTATCGATTGCTTTGGGTAGCCGACTACTGAATAATTTTAATTTTACTTGCTTCTTCACCGTGGCTAAAAAATAAAATGTGACGTGGTTGGTTTTATTTCGTAATAGAGTAGTAGAAAAACTAATCCCGTCATATTGAAATATATGGCAATAATACTAATAGTAACCCCAACATATGTTTAAATTTACACGTAAATAAGTGAGGTTGGAGGAAAAAATCATAAAAAATAGCTTCTATCATCCTGCCATTTTTGCCAATCCGTTGATCTAGTCAACGTTTTCAAATGAGTACGGTGATAATGGAAAGGGGCAAAAAGAAACAAAATGGAACAAAATCAGGAAGTTGCTCCCGTTACTTAAGGCACTGTTGCGGCGAGTGAAAACGCTCTAGCCATTATTGAACCATAATCACACTTAATTCATTATCTCAGGGTCACAGTCCAGCTGCCAATGACGACAGGCCGTGACCAAAAATTATGACCTTCAATTTTCACATATTCGTCTATGTAAACTGCGTTAACTTGAACCTTACGCTTTCGTTTTCTGGGACTCATTATGCAACGTTCACTCGCCTGACACCAATTCGCAGACTAGGTGGTACAAATATGTCCAAAATTGATATCCGTGTGATTGATTTGTACGAACGAAAGGTACTATTCGATGAGTACGCCCAGTGGATTACGTTCGAAACTGGTGATGGTTGCGGGGATTATGCTTGGGCCTCACGTACGTACTTATAATGTTCAATTTTTATTCAGTTGCTTCGTCGGTTCGTCACCAATCATGTGTATACCGCTATTTTCGGACATACATTTAAATATAATTAAATAATTTGTCGCAGGGAGCGGGGTACCGCCAGTCAGTACCTTTATAAACAGGGACAACAATGTCAGTGCTATCAAAGTAGTTTCAAACACTGAAGTGTAAATTAGTAGTATTATCCCTTAACTGCTAAAGTGTACCAAAGATACTAAAAATGACCGCAGCCAAGGTATTGGTAATGTTCTGTGTACTTGTTCTACATCAAAGTGTAAATGATCCAATGTGATTTGTTACAGATTGTGTTAGTTGCAGTTTGTGTGCTTGGAGTCAGTCAAGCGGGAATTCTCCTGCCAGGAGCTCGACTAGCTGCAGCACCACTAGCGCCAGCAGTGCCAGTCATCAACACCAACTATGATCCGCTGCCACAGTATACCTATGCTTACAACGTTCAAGACGCTTTAACTGGCGATCACAAGAGCCAGCAAGAAACTAGAGACGGCGATATTGTGAAAGGTTTGAGTGCTTTTAACGAACGAATCTGCAGTTAAGCTTTAGACAAAAAGCTTCGATTTGACGAAATTTCTCTTTTTCGCTCTCTGTAGGCTCATACTCGCTAGTGGAACCGGACGGCACTGTACGCACTGTGATCTACACAGCCGATCCCATTAATGGCTTCAATGCGGTTGTTCAACGTGGTCCATTGGTGCACAAAGCTCTGGTACCCGTGGCACCGGCTCCGGCCGCTGTTGTCGCACCATTTACGAGAGTGTTAGGGTAATACTGGTTCGGCTTAGTTTATAAGTTGCTCACACTTGTAATCACAGACTGACGTAGACCAATCGTCTATACTATTCATAGGATACTGTAATAAACATAATTTGTTGGTTAGTACATGCCTGTGTGTCTGGTTTTAATTCTCCTATTTGAATAATACGTGTATCATGATGCAGGCTATACATTGTTTCGAAGCTTAAACTCATAGAGTTTGGCCCCCTAAAAATGTTGCTGTTTCTGGCTTGCTAATTCATTATCAAAGTAAATACAGTAAAATGAACTGAGGTTGTTCATTATTATATAAAAAAACAAAGCGCCTTGAACTTTCGTTCGTTACGTAATAAGAATTCGAACTAGGATTTTAAAATTCTCAAAAAATGCTAAAAAAAAAGAGAATATACAAGAATTCAAAAACCAAAATGTATTAATAATGCTTCGTTGACACAGAGCCACAGATAGGGTAATATATCTATTATAGCAGTAGAGTCTCTAGTGACCCTACTTTGCACCTCTTGGTATCAAACCAACCGTATGAGATAATGACAATATTTACATGGCTGAACAATGTGTTCAAAAATAAGTTAAATTCTTTATTAGTTATGCACACATATATTTTGAACAATCTGCTAAATCTAACTTTTTATTAAAATAAAATTAGCTTCTTGAATTGTCTACCAAATAGCCCCATTCTCATAGTGAACCGAAACAGGACACAACGGCGCTTAGCAAAACAACAACGGATGAGCGGGCAATACCGCCTCATATCTTGTTATTTTAGCAGGGGAGTACTTTTCTGATTGATTCATTATAAATGCACCGGTTAAACGCTAGGATAGATCTTGTGTTGCAATACGTGATTCAGAAATACGATGATATTTTTTATCGCCAAGTTTGTTTCAGATATACTCCAACTTTCAAAACATCTTTATGCATTCAGCACACAGAAAAGAATCAGCAGCGCGGTCAAACTATAAACATAAATTTTAAAATATATTTTAATGCAATTTCAGATATAAGTAATCAATTATTTCAAGTTACTCGACTGATTGCTGATATTTTCGTCTGTTCATAAAATTGAGATTGGGACAATGCAATGCTTGATGTGAAACTAGTCAATACCAGTTACTAGCCTTCGCATGGTAATTTCCTTCGAGCGCAATTCTCTGAGCTCTTCTTCTAAGAACTGATGAGCTTCACTCATATGTGTGTTGTTTATGTTTGTTTTGATAGGGTGAAAAAGAAGGATGATTAGACATACAAATGATACGATGGCATCCATGATCTGGATACCTAGTTAGAAAATTTTCAGCGTAATGGAATATAATGCATTGTGTTTCAAGTAGATTTTTTTCGATGCGGTGGAATTTGGCACGCCCAGGAGAATATAATTGGTTAGTTGCGGTGAGAATAAATTCACAGAATAGAACATTCAATTCCATTTATGCTGATATTTGAAAATAATAAATAGGGATTAGAAGACAGTACACCGGCCCATTATCCTAGTACCGACATCAATATTTTCCAAAACCAACATTTTCCAAATGAAGCAATCTAAGTTGCAGCATATACCAATTTTAAAGCTCGAAACAAAACAGTTTGAAATTATAAATCAAAGCCGTTCTGGTGGGGATGTGATTGTTTCCCGCTCCAAACATATTATGCAAATGAATAGGCTCAAAGGAATTTGGTTGACTTGAAATACTAATGCTTGAAAGCCTGTGATAACAATACAAACCAATCAGTGCTTTCTCTTGGTTAGATGGCATTACTTTTGGGTCAGCTACCAAGAATCGATACATGTTCGCTTCGTAACATTTTGAAAACAATACATAACTGAAATTGCTCTAACATAACACAATCTCCAACAAACCCACGCCTCTAATGAATGCCGCAAACTTACCTGCAAATCGCCGGAAACACGCTATCAATCCGATTCACACACAAGCATAAAAATAAATTAATTTATCCAAATTTACAAACTCACAAGCAGCACACACACGTCGCACCCTGCAATGTTGATTTTAATTTATTTATTCGTCAATCAATTGTAGATTACATTACACAAACATTAATTGCTTATTTACTATACTGTATACTGTATTCTTATGTACTATGATTTCGCAAAGAGTTGAAAAACTGTTTTAAACTTGTTCGGGGCATGGTAAGGTCAATACTTTCACAATGCTCGTTATACACAGCCATCATCTGGTTTAGTGGTCCGAATTTAGCATAATCTGTACGGTGATGACGCGAACAAATTTCTATTGCGTAATTGACGAGTAGGAGTATATAAATTTAATTTTGACAATATGTAAGATGAGTCAGTACGCTGCATGACTATATCGTTTAGAAACGAGATCATAGCATAGTCCCGACGTTCTTTCAATGTTTGAATATCTGTCATACAACATACAACGTGCTTCATAAGATGGAAGAAAGAATGCTGTCCATCTTAACTTGCGTAGTGCATATAATAGAAACTGCCTTTGAATTGACTCAAATCTCACTTAGTGTTTTTTTTATAAATGGTGACCAAACAATACTACAATATTCTAAAATAGATCGAACATATGCTACGTAAAGAGTTTTAATTGTGTAAGGATCTTGAAAGTGATATCCGAAGCGTTTTATAAAATTAAGCATATTACTAGCTCTATAAACAATTGTGTTGTAATGTTCCACAAATTTTAATTTTTTGTCTAAGATAACTCCTAAATCTATTATTTTATCACATTTATGAACGATTTGATAACCTAATGTAGTTGACACGGAAGTCGTGATTTGTTTTCTGCTAAAAGTTATGAGATTAAATTTTTTAACATTTAATTCCAGTAAACATTTACAACATCATGTAAAAAAGATTTGTGTTTCATTGTGAAAAACATTACAGTCATTATTATTTCTAATTTCTAAAAATAGCATATGATTCGCATATATGAGAATTTTTATGTTTTTTAAAATAAGAGAGATGTCATTGACATATAAAATGAAAAGAAGAAAAGAAGGTCCTAGATGTGAACCTTGAGGAACCCCCGAAGTAACTTAATTATATCAGATTTCATCTCATAGAATTTTAGTATTTTTTGGCGACCTGTTAAATACGACTTAATCCAATTGAGGAGTCTCATCTCGATTCCCAATTTTTCAAGCTTGAAAATTAACATGGGAATGTCCAGTTTATCGAAAGCTTTGCTGAAGCCAGTGTAAAGAGCTTCTATATGATTTCCTTTATCCAGGGCATTTAACGAGTAATCAACAAATTCTAAAAGGTTTGTACTAGTTGAACGGCCTTTAAAAAACCCATGTTGTGCATTTGTAATTTTATGTTTGATTTTGTTGAAAATACTTTTATGTATGATGGATTCGAACTCAATCCAAACCCAACCTACCCTTCCCACCCCCATTTTTAATCATTGTGTACACACGACTCGAACCTAACGTATTTCCATTTTCGTGTATGTAAAGTATCAACTCACGCAATACGCGATAAATTTTTCACACGGCAAGGGAAAGGGTGCAATATCGCGACGATATAGCCATGATGTTGCTTGCCTGGAATGCAAACATCAGACATGAGGCACCTCTATTTATAATCTCGTGGTATTTGATGGAGTCACTAGATGCTTTCTATTGACGGCTCTGCCTGGAATAGATTGACTCATGTATGGTTGGTTTCACATATTCCGATATCTATTTATTTATGGGTTTTTCATTGGTGTACTATTGAAATACATAAACTATTTAGCAATAGAACATTCAGTTAATTTCGAATTGTTTGGTTGTTGCAAAACGTAAATCTATTCATAAATAACAGAGATATTAGCGTTCAAAATAGTGAGGAAAAAAGTGCCATCGTTTGATAGTGCAGCAAGCCATTTTCAATGTAAAAAACAATTTTTTGGGAACTTCGTCACTAACAAATTTGCAATGCTGTCATTCTTCAACTGATTTTCGGTTTCCGATTATTAAAATAAGAAAAATAGACCTTTCCAACAGTATGATATGTAATGTTCTTTTGTTAAAACTACTATGCTGTTTTGCGACAAAAATATCAAACAAATCATCATTTCGTGATTTTTTCTTGAAACATATGTAAATTTCTCAATATTTTTATAAAGAAGCGTCTTGGTTTAAATAGAATTTTGAAGAGATCATTTAGTTTCGCATTTAACGGCCTGTTAATCATCAAAATCGGTTGAAAATGTTCAATTTTTTTTTCTAAATTAGAAACCTGCTCACATGACCTCTTTAGGGGTTAGTGTAGTATTGTCGCGCTCTGTGGGATACTAGAGTTATACCTTCCGATATTTTTTCTATTTATAACTTCAAAATTTACACACATACTTTTGAATGTATAAGTAATCGAGCAAAAAATTGATGTTTTTGAAAATGTTATATGAGACCGTCCCCTTAAAAGTTTATGCGGGCAAATTTCTAATTAGCGAAAACTACATATTTTTCACTGTTAAATTTTTCATTTCAACAAACTAATGTTTGATCGTGTTCAACAACAATTCAAGATTGAATGAAATCAACAATTATATTCTACCGTTGTACCATTTTTTTCTTCTCGTAGATTGTTGCAAAATTGTAAATATAAAAATCATTTAATTAATCCATTGCCGGTGAAGACGGATAAGGAATTCTTCATTCCGATTCCGGTCACCATTCGTATCATTAGCCCGATTCACCTTGCGTCGTTGTAAACCAGACCTTTGCTTGGTTGGCCGTGTATAGTTTTTTCCCTATTCTAGTGGAATTTCGACACTCCTCTTCGAGCATGACAACGACAACTTTAATTGGACGTTTACTGACCATATCCATTTTCAGTAAGTTGGCTGATTAGACCAGTAGCCGTGGTTGCTAACGTTTGGTCATGTCCACCTGGTGGTGATCGGATTTGATGGCTTTCAGTTCGCTCTCTGGGCAATTTTCTTATTGCTGAAGCAGTCGTGGTGCTCGTAGCTTAAGAAATATTTTAACCGTTACTATTTTATTTTTGTTCACGAACATCGGGTAGGTCTCAATTAGTATAATTTGTTTTGAACGCTTTACACTTGCGACATAGTTACATGACAACAATAATAACCAAGGCTCTGCATAAAAGCATAACTGTGTATATGACTTTTATATAATAATTATACCAACGATTTTCGATTAATTTGAAATAGGCTAATTTAAAATACATGAGATGGAATATGGAAGATTTTTTATCATATAATTCCGCTGATTTCTAAATTTTATAGTCAGGAATGTAAGTATTGGTTTTGATTCAATGCAAACCCGATCGTTTGTCAATTTATAATTGAGCGACTGAAAGTAATAGTTAGATTGACTTTAAAATGTCAAGCCTAAAAATCGCGCAAAGAGCCCTCGGCATAGAAGACGTTACTGTAGACTGTGGAGAATTCTTTTTTAACCGTTTTAGATTTAAAAATTTTGATTAACTACTTAACACTACAATTGAAAGGGTTTCACGAAGTAGGGAGCAAAATAGTTGTGGATGAACAATTCATTGAACTTATGCTAATCTATCTGATTAAATGTTATAGGTATTGATTTTCTATAGTGTTTCCAAATACATATGTTCTAACCATTCTCCAAGCTGATGTCACAGTTTGATTACACAATTGTTCAAGTTTTTCTACCCAATACCTTCATGGAAACCCTTACGTAGAAACTAGAGCTTCCATCCCGGGAATTTATTTCCCGGGAATTTATTTCCCGGGAATCCCGAGATATTTGGATTTCCCGGGATTCCCGGTTCCCGAGAAATTGTGTTTTCTCATTCCCAGGAATCGGGAATCCCGGGAAAAAATATTTTTAAATTATTCCAATAGACTCAGATTCTGCAAATGAAATTCTGTAGGAAATATCTTTACCGGCAAACATTTGGAGTGAGCAGTGAATGCAGATTGTGCTTTTCCAACTGATTTGCAGACTATTTGACTTTAGTCTCACTGATATGTTTTCGTGATTTTTTTAGGTATAAAGTCCACGCCATACTCAAACCACTGCTAAAGAATGTTGATTTTTTCATCCAAAATTGGATTAATTTGCCGACCGTTGTACCGAACCATTTCCTAACAGTATCGTTAGTGATGCACACGATAATCCGATTGATCAGATTTTGTAACAGTTCTTTTTATAGTTTATTTTAATAATTAGATTTTGAATGAAAGGGCTTGCAACGGAAATTGCGTTACTTGCTTAAAAAATCGATGTGTGTTTGTTTCAAAACTTGGTATGCTCTGTAGAGATATAACGCAAACGCTATTTAAAATAAGGAATGTTTCTAGATCGTCTGCAGAAATATTTGGTCGCATATTTCGTCTTATTTGTTATACCGTTATTACAGTTAGTCATATCTGTAAATTTTTGGATGTATGAAAAGAAATACATAACGTTTTATCTGTCCAATATCATGCGCATCCAAACTCTTTGAATGTCACTTTCAAGGATGCAGGCAGGATTTTTGAAGGGATACTATCAAGCAATCCAGATACTTGCCCGTAACAGAAAATCGATAGTTAGCTTCATCCATCGCTGCACAGTTCGTCCATTATCTGCTTGATTTTGATTCACACTTAATTCGAAATGATGCTGATCCTACTGTGACGGAAATGGAACTTATTGACGAGTTATAAAATGATTGAATGATGTGTAGGCCACCAAATCGCCATCTTCTGACAATTGCTTTAGGACAGATATACAATGTATTATACATGCAATCAAACGGGTTTGAAAACTTTTCAATTTATTCTTTTGTTTTCAAGAAAATCATTCACCTTTTTATTTTTATTCTGTATTCCCGGGATCCCGGGATTTCCCGGGAAATTTATTATTTAATAGCTGAAAACCGTCGGGAAATGGAAGCTCTAGTAGAAACCAATTCCGAAATATAATGCAAACTATAATTTTTCTATTTCCAATCATCAGACATTTTACAGCTAACTTATACATATAGAAGAGAGGATAGTACGTAAGGATTCGTAAGATTAGTGGAGGGCAAATAAGTTTTGAGAAGGTATTCAGGAGGAGGGAGAAGGGTGAATTCCTACATCTGGGTATCAGAGACAGGGGGATGGGGTGTAGAAAGATATCAACTTTCAGTTTCCGCCTTCGGGAAATCAACGGTAAGGATTACAGACTCGGACGATATCATGTACTGGGGCGCCAGGAGGTCTTCCTTGAGCCGGCCGGGGTTCCTCCAGACGATTGTGTAGTACGGCTCAGGTGCGACATTTTCAATACACAGGGGGTTCGACAATGTGTCAAAATGGAGTTTTTCAACTTTTGAGGAAAGTTTGTTATATTGAAGAAATTATTGGTAAGTGAAAATCAATAGTTTTGGGCATTTTCAATGTACCGTCGGTGCATCAAAATAGAATTTTTTTTTTAACTTTTCGCGAACTTTTTATATTGAAGGGCAGGTTGTTGGCAGTTGAAAATCGATAGTTTTGGACATTTTCAATTCACTCGAGGATCCAAATTGGCAAAAAGGTGAAAGAAATTCTTTGAACCACGAAAAACATTTTTAGTTATAGTGTCTTCAGCAAAGTTTAATTATTTTTTTGCATTTAGAAAGTATTAGTTTGGTGATTAATCCCTCTAAAGCTGAGAAGAAAGTTTTTGCTTATGTTTATGAAAATAAAAAAAAAATTCTTTGGTAAAGTTGTTGAGAATATCTTAAGTATTAACTTCGCTGAAGAGACTATGTGTCTATCTGTCGATTTTAATTTACATTTGTGGACATTTTTTTGATATACCCCTGAAAATTGCTTTTTTCAAAATACTTTTCCTGGTAATTTTGTAGAATTTCTAAATGTTCCAAGATGTTGTTCAGCATAAGAAAATACAGAATTTTTGTAATGTAAGTTTATTTGTATCTCTTACAACTTAGAAGTTATCGTTTAGTGCCCAAAAAGCGATATTTTGGTACGGAAGCCGCCAATTTCCGCAGACGAATACCAATACGAATCTGTAAAACAAACACTATCAAAATCGTTTGGTGGGCTCTAGCTTACGTTCAAGTCAAATTCGAGTAAATTCCTTCTTTAGCATATTTTTCTTATCTTAGAGATGCAAAATATACAAAAATAATAATACTGTACTGTAAGACCTCCTTAAGAGATTTTTTTACTAAATGATCAGAACGGATTATGAGGCTTTGTCGAGGAACTAAAGAAGAATATTTTAACCGCTCCGGTTTATTATAAAGAAAGAAAAAATATATGTTAGTCCAGATGTTTGCGTTTCGACTTCGTTTCTTCAGAACCAGAAAAAACATGTGCCGATTTTGTCAATATCATCGTTTTATCAGCCTATAATTCGCCAAGGGGCTGATAAAAACGGGTCTTCACTAAACGTTTAAAACTATTATGAGGCCGTACATAAATTACACTACATATTTAAGGGTAAAAGAAAGAAGCATGAAACATCTTGTTACATAGTGGAGAGAAGAAACGGAGGAGGGGGCTAAAAGCTTCCTAACTAGAAAAGGAAATCAAACATTGGAAATATGTATGTATATTCTCCTTTTCAAAATCCGAAATCTTCTGGTTTAAATTAATGGCCTAATAATAGTGGTTTAGTAGTTTTTTCAATATATGTTTTTGCGTGCTAAAAATTACTAATTGCACAATAGCTCAAAATTTGTTTTCTTCATGGTCAAAACAATATTGATCACCTTTTTGCCGCTTGGAAACACTGTGCACCTGGGACTCTTCTGTGCACCAACTTACTCGAAAAGTTGAAAAAATTCAATTGCCTTTTAACACATCGTCGAACCCTTCTGCGTATTGAAATGTCCAAAATTATTGATTTTCAATTGCCAACAACTTTCCGTTCAACATAATACATTTTCCCGAAAAGTTGAAATAATTTCATTTTGACGCATCGTCAGACCCCGCTGTGCATAGAAAATGTCCAAAACTATTGATTTTCAACTACCAACAACATGTCCTTCAATAGGTATTTATTTCTAAACAATTGAAAGTTAACCGCATTAACTTCAACCCCAATAAACGGGAAAGTAACGCAACATGTATCGCGATAACCGATGAACCGACGATGACGATGAAGGCGACGATACATTATCGTTAACGGAGTTTCCGATGACGATACATTATCGTTAACGAGTAACGCCGATAAATTATCGTGAAAAATGTATCGCATTAACAACCCTGGTCCAAACTCTCCATTACTAAAGGGCGAACACGAAATTATTGCGACACATTCAACAGGGCATAACTTTTTTACCATTGGGTAAAAATCAACCAAATTTTGCACACTTTCTCATTGATGTGTATTGTTTACATGCTGTCAAACTCGAAGTCGTGCTTTTCGATTCAAGGAAAATGGAGGTGAACCAACGCGAGTCGAGAGAACAAATTCTTTCCAAACACCTGGAATTTCCTGACCTGACGCACCGGCAGTTGGGAAAAATGTTGAACATTCACCATTCAACCGTCTCCAAAGTGTTGAAGCGGTTCCAGGAGCGGTTGACGTTGGACCACGGCAAAGGAGCTAGAAGAAAACCGGGACCGGAGAACAAAAAGACGGAGGGAAAGGTGAAGCGGATGATTAAAGCAAATCCCAACGTCTAAAGCCGTGATTTGGCTAAAAATATCGGCATGTTGCAGAGCTACGTCCAGAATGCAAAGAAGAGAGCTGGACTACATACATACAAGGTACAGAACTTCCCAAACCGCGATGAGCGGCAACAATCGACGGCTAAAACTCGGGCACGGAAGCTCTACGAGAAGATGCTGACAAAATATGGCTTCTGTGTGATGGACGACGAAACGTATATAAAAACCGATTTTAAGCAAATTCCGGGGTTGGAGTTTTTCACCGGCAAGAGCAAGTTCTATGTGGACGACAAATTTAAGAAGAAGAAAATGTCGAAGTTCGTCTCCAAATATCTCATTTGGCAGACCATCTGCTCTTGCGGACTGATGAGTGAGCCTTTCGGGACAAAGGGCACAGGAAATGGCGAGATCTACAAATCTGAGTGCCTCGAGAAGCGCCTTTTGCCGTTTCTTGCAGCAGCACGACGAAGCTCCGCTATTTTGGCCAGATTTGGCATCATGCCACTATTCTAAAAGTATCCTGGAGTGGTATGAGGCCAATTCTGTCCATTTTGTTCCAAAGAACATGAATCCGCCAAACTGTCCGGAGCTGCGCCCGGTGGAGCAGTACTGGGCAATTATGAAGCGGGAATTTCGGAAGAGCAAGAAGACAGTCAAAGACGAGAAGGACATGTTAAGAAAATGGAGAAAAAAAACTGAGAAACTGGTACCGGATGACACTGTAAAGACTTTGATGGAGGGCATCAAGCGAAAACTCAAGGCTCCATCGATTAACTTTTCTTTTGATTTTTGAAGTAAATATATGTATAAAACTACCCTAAAATTTTGGTTTGATCGCAATATCGCAATAATTTAGTGTTCGCCCTTTACATGATCATCTCCGCCAAATTTCTAGCGTCTTCTGACGAAAGATATTGAAAAATTCATTGAAGCAGATTGGTCTTTCGTATATGTCACCGTCTAAAGCGCCCGAGTTAGCTAAAGAGTTTGCTTCATCACTGTCTGGAATGAAGAAATGCGAGTAAACCCCAACTAAAGTAATCTTGTACGATCAAAGCATGCAGGAGCTCCCAGATTTTCTCCAGAAAATTTTCGGGATAATGCTTCTGTAATTCCACTGTAGAACAGTGATTAAATCCGTGACCTCGTTTGATGAATTAGGCATCGAAGGATAAAATCGCTGAAAGGAGAGGCTATTTCGCAGTGAACTGCATCTAAAATGTTTTTACTGTGGGGAGAAAGCTTATCAAGATGCTTTTAAGAGGGTCAGAAATATTTAGTGCTGTAAAAATACGGTCCACAATATCAGAGAAATTTATTAAGCCAGCGCTGGTTTCTTTCTCTGGCTGAGATATGGGAACTTGATGATGGGAGATATGGTTCTTTGGTGTTCCTGGAATGGCTGGTAACTCCTTTTTTGAGCTCAGGTTTCTGAGACCGGGAGCGACTTGCATCGGTTTTGCATCAGTTCTTCTTTGAGTGATTATTGCAGGGTGGCCTTGAAGAGACACCTTCTGGCCTTTCTTTTTCTATTGCTTCTAGGCACAGCAGAAGATGTTCCCTCCTGGGATTCATCACAGTCGCCTTCGTCAGTAGACAAGTTGGTATAGATGTTCGTAGAGGCCGGTGGCGTAGCTATCTTAAGCATTTCTGCAAAAGATAGCTTAGAGCGTCCCTGAAGGAACGCTTGAGATTCTCCTCGTGCTGTTTGTACGTGGGACATGAAGGAAGATCCTGTGGGTTTCCCCCTCAGTAGAGACACTTTTCGACATCCCTTTCACAGGAATCATCCGCATGATTCCCACCGCATTTCCCACAACGGGCCTTATTGCTACAATGGGAGGCTGTGTGTCCCAAGTGTAGCAATTGTACCAATTAATACAGTTCATGACCCGCGGCACAAAGAGGTGAACAGGTAGACGAACCTTCTCAAAGAGGAGGTAGTTGGGTAGAGCAGAACCGGCGAAGGTCACCCGAGTTAATGTATGTTTTCTTCCCGTCAGCTGCGACTGATGCTGACGTTTGCACTCTAGGAGCTTCACTGGCTTAAGCATGGGGTCTTTGAAACAGCCAGTCCCATATTTTAGCAGGTCCTCGCAATTCAGGCTCGAATCGGAAACGACCCCACTGACTTCAACCTTGTTAGCTGGAATATACACCCTGTACTCCTTCGTAAAGGGCCCGTAGTCTGCAATATCGTTTGCCTGAGTCAAACTGTTAACAACCACCCGAAGCTTATCAGAGCGAATTTGCGATATTTCTGTCACGGCTGAATACCGATCCGTCAGAAATCGAGAAATCTGCAACAGATCACGAAGGGCCCTGTGGCCGAGCTTAGAAATACTTTGAGCCGGGGAACCGATTTTGTTTCGACGTCCATTTCACCTTGAGATGAACCGCCCAATGCACGTTAGTAAGAGAACCAAGAATGTAAACTAATACTTAACTTGTGTATGTAACGGTATCCAGATGGCTCACTAGAAGAACACTGCATCACTGGTCACTGACTGGCTAACGGTACTCAGAAACAGAAACACAAAAGAAGGGAAGAAACACTGTAACCTCGACGATGCGGAGAGTGCACAAGATAACCTAGAACGCGGATTAGCACTATTCTTTGTCGTTATAGACTGCGGGGACTGGCAAAACACTTCTGTCTCGACTGATATAGTTCACAAAACAATATACCGCAAATCAATCACACTTTTCAGGAACTTGGTTACGATTTTCTTAAATCAGTTCAGAACGAAATTTTTCCGTGTTTCAAAGTTTGGCACTTAAGATGTATATCTCGTAAATGATGTCGCACATCCAATACTGAATATCAAGAGCATTTAGTAACTATATTACTTTTTAAAATAGCTAAAAACGACAATATAATTCTTGGATACATTGTCCGAACCAAATTCGGTATTGAGGCAATTGGCTACATGGACAATTCGCAATAGAAGAAAACCTGCTCTTATAATTGAATTACAACTCTCTAAGAACTAGATCAAACTCCAACTAGCATTATGCAATTTCCTAACTGTATCTGTTTTGCTTCGAAACCACCTAATTTACTAGACTCCTAGTAACAAAATAATAGCATTCAGCATATTACCCTGCTCCCCTGCAGCTGCTATGCAATCGATATTATTTGCAGCATAATTTATTATTGAGCGCGTTTCTTTTTTCAATCTGGTCTCAAACGTATATGTCATTTCATTGATGCATTTTCTAGAACATGAAACCTGCTTCAATTAAACCACTTTTCAGTGAGTTGATAATTTCTTCGGTTCATTTTCTATGACTAAACTAGTGCAGCGTTTAGACACGGTCTGAGCATGGCTGCGAATAGCTCTCAGTTCTGCAGTACCAGTTCAAATTTGGGAGAGTCAAGCAGTTGAACTCGCAAAACGTATCAGCTGTTTAGTGTCTCCAATGACTTGCCATACCTCTCCAGGGCAGCCTTTTAGTACTTAACCATTGCAAACTGGTCTTTTCATTCACTGCCGACCGATGACCGACCGGCAGAAATGTCCCTACAAGAACTACGATTCGAATTCGTTCACAGCCACGCAAAACCAGTTGTGCGGCAGCTAGTGGCGGTAAATCATCATGATGGCAAATGCAGAAAAACGGTGCTTCTAATAGAGCTAGTTACACGTGGTGGGAAGGAATGCCAGTAGGGAGTTAATCTTATTCTCATGCAGACGTTCGATAGGACGAAACACATATTTTTGAAAATTTGTTACTAATGTAGTGCTTCAAACAAGTTTCAAAACAAATATTACAATGGATCCATGATTAATCCGTTATTGAATTAATTTGAGATTCAACTTAACACCGTCAAAATGAGTGGAGTACCGCTACCGACAGCAGAGTGTGTACGACTGATAGAAAAGTGTAACATATCTTTAAGCCAACTTTTTCCTTGTACAACTTTTCCTCCCCAGAACGTTTCCAACGAGAAACCGCTGAGAAGTGTATTTATAAGACTGTCCTAGAAGATTTCATCTCATACCAAAGAGATAACCTACCCGGTATATTTGCTTGGCAAATATTCTAACAGAGAATCATTTATTCAGTTCAATAGTTTGGAAAAATATTGTGTATTTGTATTGCTGGCTGGATCCGACATGATTGGAAAGGTGATTGTTTTTAGTGTACAGAAATATTCTTCCAAGTTTATTACCGAATTTGTGTGTGTGTCAAGCAAATCCGTCTATGTTCGGTTCTTCCATTTGTTTAAAAGGACTGTTGTTATTTTCTAGGTGTACGAACGCCAATTTTAAGATCGTCGAATAAAATATTGAGATAAAAGTGGATACGAGACTATCTTGTGTTTCTGTGTTTTTTTTTATCAATAGTGCATTTTAAATGCCGGCTATCATTGATGGCCGAGAATCTCTATCAATTATTCAATGGTCAATTTACATTGCCATAGGTACGTTCTAATTGCGTTGACTGTACCCATAAAACAGGGATTAAGTAGTGTTAGGTTTTCAGAAATATTACTAAAAATGCGCAAGATTTACCTACGTACATGTTACCACAGCAACAACTCTGAGAGTTAGCTTCGCGATGCATGTACCAATTGTCTAAGCTTAAATCCGCTGTTTGCTCATAGATGGCGGTAATAAGTGTATGGTTTGTATCCGCCTTTTTTATGTACCATGAGTTTGTCATCTGTTGACATCGATCAAAAAATTTATGAAACGTGCATTTATTCTTCGATAATCAGCCTCAATTCTTTACGTATAATTTTGTATGTATTTGAATTATTTAGCTTACATTACATTTCTAATTCAATACATTAGGTGTTCAGTCACATATGCTTTTGCAGTTAAGTGAATTTTGCAGTAAAATTTTTTGAGACTTTTTCGTTTTCAAGTTTCTCTCAGTGCGGATGACCTGCACATTGCAGTGTTTTTGTGTTTTTCTATTTTTCATCGGTATATTTCGCTCTTTATGCACATTAAGCAAATAACAAGCCTGTCGATGGGTAAGATAATTTTTAATTTTTAAATATTATATAAATTGGAAAATTGAAATCCCACATTTTGGCAATCAATCCTTTATGCCGAACACTGTCGAAGGCTTTTTCGACGTCTGGAAGAGCAACTCCAGTGGAATAGCCTTCAGAGATAAATAGAATTCTTATTGATATATGGCTTCATTCTAATTTGGATGATTTTTTCAAATAAATTATTAATAGGAGAGAGTAAACTAATTGGTCGATAGCTAGACGCTTCTGCTGAATTACTATCTGGATTCAGATGAGGAATAACCTTGACATTTTCCATCCTTCAGGAAAGTATGCTAATTCAAAACATTTGTTGAATATTTTGATTGCAGGAAGGTTTTTTCAAGAAAAATGTTAAATATTCCATCATTACCTGAAGCTTAAATATTTTTTAAATTTTTCATGATGGATTTGATCTCATCATAGTTTGTTTCGACAATCTCGTCTAGAGACAATAGTTAATTTGAAACATTTTAATAATTTGGTGAGACTTCGTTTTCAATAGGACTCACACCGTTAAGATTAAAATTATGAACGCTCTCAAACTGCTGAGCAAGTTTTCGAGCTTTTTCCACATTTGTAACAAGTATGTTGTCAACTTCCTTCAAGGCTGGAATTGGTTTCTGAGGTTTCTTAAGAACCTTAGAAAGAAAGATTTCATAAAGGTTTAGAATGTGGCTTGATTTGTTTAACCTCTTTCGCAAAATTTTCAATTTCTTAATATTTTGAAACTTCTCTTAATTTTTTTACTGGACCCTGATAGATACACTCCATTGCAAGATCGCGAGAACGTTGATATTGACATCTTCAAGCATTCTTCAAGTAGAAGATAGAGACGCTCGGGTTTCAATTTTTTCGAACCCGAACCCGATCCGAATCCGACAGCTTGAGAATTGAAAAACCCGAACCCGACCCGAGCCCAAAATTTTAAAAATTGAAGATCCCGAACCCGGCCCCAGCGCGGACATTTTAAAATTGAAAAACCCGAGCCCGACCCGAATTCTACAATTTCAAAATTCAAAAACCCGAATCCGACCGACCCGCGCCAGAAAATTTATTATTTGAGAAACTTGATTTGAACCGGGCTTGTTAATACGGAGAATCAACCAAAGATTTGGCAAATCGTATTCGACAGTTTACACGACGTCACCCGCGTTACTTCTTGATGTCACATCATTAGCTAAAATTAAACTTCTTGATGTTCCATCATTAGATAGTACGGTATGCGCGCCAGTGGAGGTGCTTCGACATCTCCAGTTGAGTTCTCGGAACGACTCCAAACTCCGAATCCGCTAATGGCTTGAACAGAACACCAAATTTGTGAGTTCAATGTATGGGAATTTCCAAATTGTCCTCGAACTGCAACGGCCTCTGTAGTCAATGGATCGCAACTATGCTAAGAATATACAAATCGTGCTGCATTTAAATTTAATTATCATTTTAATTCATGTTTCTATTAACAATATACATAGTTAAATCTTAATGTACGATTATAATTTATTATGTATCAAAAATTACTGCTATTCAGAGCCCTCGGGACACTTTTGAAAACTATTCGAATGCTTGCGACAGTCTAAACGACAAACCAGGAGCGGATCAATAGATAGTTTTGTATTGTCTCTACTTCCCGTAGATTTCTCCTCGCTTGAACCAATTATTTCTGATAAATTTTCTTTGACTTGGTTTATTGATAGTAGCATGAAAGATAAATCGCATAGGGATTTTAGATGCGAAATACTTATCGTTGAATGCTCTTTCATGAGTGCTTGTTTGTAAAATAAAATAGTTCGAGCAGTTTGATGAAAAGAAATTTTATATATGAATAAAAATGGTTGAGCATTAGAAAATATGACGACTTTAGCGATTCAAAAGTGGTAAAATTTAGTACGGTTCGTATCACGAAGTAAAGTTAATGACTGCAAAAAGAGACTGGTTGTATAGACGTAAAAAGCATCAAGAAATGGTTGGGTGTGATCTGCTCAAAATCCGAACCCGACCCGAATCCGAAAATTCCAAATTCGAAAAACCCGAACCCGACCCGTGCCCGAAAGTTGAAAATTTCAAAAAGCCAGATCCGACCCGAACCCGAGAAATTCAAATTTGAAACCCCGACCTGAACTCGAGAAGTTTAAATGTACAGAACCCGAATCCGACCCGAAAATCGTCGGGTTCAGATCGGGTCTGGGTTTCGGGTCCAAAAACCCGAACCCGACCGTCTCTAGTAGAAGATCGCCGTCAATAAAACGATTATTAAATTTTATCTGTTTTAGGTACTGATAAATTTCTAGCATCAGCTATAAAATCACTTAAATTTTGTAATGCTGCATCAATGTCAGCTTTATTTTGTAAATCATGATCATGATTAAAATTATTGTCATTATCAGATCAGGTGATCAGAATCAAAGTCAACATGTGTAATCAATTTGCTACAAATTTGACTTGATTTGTCAAAACCAAATCAATTGTTGATGGATTCCTTACAGACGAATAGCAGGTATGTCCATTTGGGAACAAAATTGAATAAGAACCAACAGAGCAATCATTAAAAAGTAGTTTACCCTTGGAGTTGTTTTTAGTATTATTCCAGGATCGCTGTTTAGCGTTAAATTCATGGATTATAAAGAATTTCGACCGATTTCTTGTAAGTTTTTGTAGGTCTCCTTTCAAGAAATTAGTTTGCTGACCAGTGCATTAAAAAGACAAATACGCTGCATCAATAAAAATGATTCCAAGCTCGGGTTCAACTTCGACACCCAAACTCGCGATCACCTTGGTGTAAAGAGACGGCAAGACACGATGCTTGATTCTGCGATTAATCACTATTGCGATTGTCAGCCGACTTCAACAATTCGATTAAATCGCTTAATAATAAAATTAGAGTTACAATTCGATTTATTATTTGGTTTAAAAAAAGTTTCGATCATAACGGCTATATGCACATTATGTAGCCCCAAGAAATTGAAAAAGTCGTCTTCGCATACTTTTAATGAACGAGCATTCTAATTTAATAAATTTAAATGATTATTTCAAGGAGGTAGAGTTTAGCATTGCATTCATCAATTGAAACATTGATTGTTGCAAAAAGTTCAAATTTTCTTCCCTAATGCTACCTACATCGGTTGGAGCAAATGAAGCGTTGTATGAAAATAAAATTGGAGGCGTGGTAGCCATCGCTATTTTCGCCGTGTTATCTGCCGTGGTATAAGATGACGCACCAATGTAGTATGGTGTGACGGAGATAGAAGATCCTTGTATTGGGAGAGAAGTTGTTTTTCTATTTTGAGGCGGATTAACACATTCAAATATTTTTTCTAGGTTTACTTGAAGAAGTAGGTAATTTTTTATTTGTTGCTTTTGTTGCTTTACACGAGAATTTATATTTTTCTCGAATTTGTTTTATGGTTTCCGCTACATAGCGCATTTGAAACTTTCTGTGGTTTCTTCCACCGGACGAGCGTCCTTTGTGTGCAAATTATCATCACAGATACAATATTTCCACTTTACTCGTACGTTGAACACAAGACATGCTTTTTCTAATACTCTCAAGTCATGGATCTTATAACGGTTAAAATGAATTAAATAAGGCTCCTGCGTAATTCCAGAGTGTGCTGACGTGATAGCACCGCTATGCCTTTCTCTTCAAAAGAATAACTTGAGAAGGAGAAAAGCTAAGTAAATTTTTCAATTCGTTGGATATTTCGTCCAAACTTTGACCTTGCGGTAACCCTTTCAAGACAGCCTCGAATGACCTTTATATCTTGAATTCGTATGAATAAAATATATAACTTCTCCGTGAGATATAGGAGAAGTCGTTTGTGACCAATCAAGTCATCTGTTGTAACTCGTCATTCTTCTCTTTGGCCAATCTGAGGAAGAGCCTTTCACATCCGAAAGGAACGTCAAAAGCTCAATTCGAAAGGCTTTAAAGTCGGAGATCATCACTGTTATTGGCGGATTTTATTGCTATTTCTTCTGAACTAGTTTAATTAGGCTGAATTTTTCTTGAAAAACAACTTAGTCTTAAAAAAGACGGATTGAGTAGAAAACGTGGGTAGTTTTGAGAAAGGCTCTTAGTCGAAAAATAAAGTCTTGAGAAAGACTGTTGCCGTTGAAAAATTCTAGGCAAACCAGGAGATATCAAGATTTGTGACCGGATCGAACGAAGGTTCAAGCCGGACTGAGCGTTTTAATCCTCTTTATTTACTCTGATGTACATACCATCCCTACTCAAAATTAAACATTAGACTCGAGATCCGCACAAGCTATCTAGAACCCACGCAAATGTGCAAATGAACACATGGTTATACAATTTAATTTAGACACGCACAGTCACATACACACTTGCAAACGAGACATACAAACGCTCACGTGAACATACAAATGTCCACGCGATCAAGCATTTCAACATACTTTCGCTCGAATCCGCTCATCAGAGGGTCTCGGTGATTGAGTGATCGTTATAGCACTCATAAATTTATAGACGCGGTCTCTAGTGTGCACTCGTTCTCACGTGATCATAAATTTTTTACATCCCCACCTCTGAGCTCTCTTTTCTTCTTCAATATGCAAGGAGCAGACTTGTCACCTTTCCCTAAAAGGCGCGTGATACCACCGTATCACAAAAACATCCACTACAATCCCTTCTGCGGAATATTCGCTTTCTGTTTCAACAGACTTCGCCACCTATTCTCAGGGTACAGGACAATTGCTACGATTCTACTGGCACTGATAATCTTTCCTGATCAGGAGTCGAACATGTTATGACTGAATTAGTTATGGGATTTGTGATTCGACTTCGCCTCACAGAATCCGACACTAACTTTGTAACAGTACTAAGCTATCGTCGGATTGACGCTAGCTCCAATCTGCGTAATAATTGAGTGGTTGATGCAGATTGCTTTCTCTGAGTTGTTTCTACTATTTATAAGTTTCAATCTCAAATCTTAAAAGTCGGTTTTCCGAAATATGGCGCTTTGAATAAGATAGCACAACGACATGTAATATTGTTAACTAAGAAAGTCGGAGCTGCTTAACGATCCGCTGATAGGATGCATTAGAATTTTTATGGCGACTGTGCACATTTCTTTCACATATTTTTTTCTTTTTTGATATATCGTGATTCACATAATCTGTTGCGGTGAAACATTTTCAGTGAAGGTTTCAGTAATTTTGAATCACACAAACTCATACCATTTTATGCGTTGATTTTTTTTAATTGGAATCTTTCAATGTATTTTGATTGTATTTGTTTTGTTTTGTTTGAATAACTTTGTTACTCGACACGTTACTTGAATAACCCGTCACTGTTACTCGACTTTAAGCACAATTCTGTGAGTAACGTTAGTAGTGTTTCCTAATAATATAAAGAGGACGTTCTTTCGTGTGATAGTCTAAAGTGGAATACTTCACTACTTTCATGATTGCACAACTTTTCGTTAATTAAATAAGTTGCTTAAACATTAATTTTTACAGCCAAATTGGTAATAAACTTGATAGATATGAACTAGTGTTGTAACCAGCAAGTAGAAATCTAAAAAAAGCATTTCTCTTTCGTAGTTTTTAGCATTGGCAGCGACACTTGCTGTAGCAATAGCCTCTCCGGTATATGGTCCAGTTTCCTACGGCCCCGCTCTTTCCTACGGATATGCAGCAAAGGCAATTCAACCTCTGCACACGGTAGCAGTGGCGAAACCGGTAATCGCAGCTGCCTCGTACATCCATCACGCACCTCTCATTGCACATGCCCCGGTCGTTGCACCTGTTGTGAAGCACGTGGAAGCCTATGATCCCAATCCACACTATAGTTACAGTTATGGAGTGGCTGATCCTCATACCGGCGATTCCAAGCATGCCGAAGAAACGCTAGCTAACGGAGTAGTGCACGGCAGTTACTCGCTGACGGAACCAGATGGCACAATCCGCAAGGTCACCTACACGGCGGACAAAATTCACGGTTTTAATGCCGTCGTGGAAAAATCAGGTCACGCAGTTCATACGGCCCCAATCGTCAAGAAGGTTGTCGCTGCTGCTCCAATCGTGCATGCGGCTCCCTACGGCTACTATCATCATTGACCACACTGGCGCACCAAAAACCACCCTTTAGCTCAAGCTGTATGAAAAGTGCAAAGTCTAGTATGTAAAAATAGCCTATAAGTATAGTAAATTAAAGCAAATTGTCTCCGTTTCACTGGAGATGGCAAAAATCAAACAAAAACCAATAAACATTGAATAAAATTCAAACAACTGCTAGGTTTACTGATTTAATGTAGTACAATTTTTGCATGTACATATTCACTGCATGGTGGCACTTGTACATTAGAGGTGTCTTGTTACAAGACAGAAAACTACCGACTATAATACGTCTCGTTTTGTCTATGCCTTAAGCACAAGAGTGGCGCACGACTTGCCGTAATACCCGATTCCGATAGCATTGCACTGATCCACGACACTGGAATACTTGATGACCTATGTTTCATCGGCCAACCATGCCGTCTAGTCGGGTAAACTTCTTACTTCGCAACCCGCACAATCTACGTCAATTGTTCAATGACACCGTTCACTGTAAGCCATTAGTTAGGTTTCATCTTCGTTCAGTGACCAGCAAGGATCGATTGCATATTTTTAGACGACAATAATTAATTGATTAGCATTGCTATCGAACAGCGTGAAACCTTACAACTCGGGACATCCAATATAAAATGTTCGAAGGAATCGAAATGACGGCAAAATAACCAGGAGTCCAAAATAACTACAATAAGCTGAGGAGAGATGTTTTGTACCGAAAATCTCTTGAATATCATTTAGTACAATGAGGATACACGTAATCATTCAACCGCGAAACTCAGACTTTTTAATTCGCGGGATTACATTATCCCTCATACCGGTTTCGTACGAGTTCTGACTTAACGAGCCATCCTTGGTACAACATTAGTCAGAAAATTGACATATCAAGCGCTTGATTCGTCTCCACCTCCAGGACAATTTATGCAATTTATAACTGGCTGCGCACCGCATGTCGCACGTCCGTTGGCAGACTGTCGTGTGGTGATGGCCTCACGGGTTCTTCGTGTTGGACGAAACATCGAATTTGGGTCACTCGCCTTTTCGTTCGATTTCTATTTCGGTTGCACTCACTCAACCCGCACCGAAGGGCTCGTTTTTGACCGACTTGTGCGGAATTTTATATTCATCGATTTAAACTCATTTCAATTCCACTTGTATCCATCGAACTTTGGATGTTACTACCTGAATGACTATTCACTTTCGTTCGAATCGTACGTGCTTTAGTGATTTTCGTGGTGTCGATTTATGAATAGCCCCGGTTTCGTTCGATATCGTTGAATACATTTCATCCGCATCAGATCTCAGATGCATAATTTTATATACATGTTAACACATGTAAAGTCCCTAGTCATAGCCTCATAACCCTTTCTGGTTATATAGTATAAATTTGGGCCTCCAGCTCTCCAGCGTAAAATTTAAAAAAAAAATAATTTTTACGTCGTTTGCATTTTTAACGTAAGAAACATATGCTCAAGAAAGACTTACTCAGTCTTTTAACTTAATTTGTCTGCTAGAGCCCGTTAACGGATTGTCTTGGGAGGTTGACAAAATCGGGCCAACAGCTGATAAAATCTGGGGTTGACTTCGCTGTATTAATATTCTTTAGTATCTCACTTCCACCGTAATTTAAAAAGAATGAAAGCATTTTAATTACCCGGTTCTGGTTGTGCAAGAGGTTAGGCGCCATGAATACCACGGACAAGATGTGATCATAGTATAATCAGATCATCAGATCATCAGAACTACATAACAAAAAGTTAATAAATCCATCTTGATACTTAATACTCAATAATTTAATTTTTTAGTTGTTTTATATTATTATCATTAAATTACCGATTTTTTAATTGATAACAATTTTTTGATTGATAATGATGCGAAAAATTGATGTTGCCCAAACCTGACTACTAGCCTGGCCGCGATTTGTTAAAAAAATTCAAGATTGCCATATCAACCAAAAAAATAAAATTAATTGTCCCGAAAATGAATTGAACCAAAGGCAATTTTATTGAAATTTAGCATTTTTTCGTTTTTTTTCTTTATATAAACTATTTTAAAACTACTAAAATTAATATGAAATTGATGCGAGAAATAAATTACAAAATTAAAATTTCGTGCGGGGTCGATGGGCCTATGTTGATGTACAGTCGATGACAGTAGTCAACATATGGTGGGCTAAACCGCTTGTAGGCTCGTGCCTCCCATGCTCTTGCATTGGGTTGTTTTAATTGAAAAATGGCCGTCTGGCAGGGGGCTGTTCCTAACCTGATTGCGTGAAGTTGGTTACAAAGATTGGAAAATCTTCAAACTCCTTCTCTAGGACGAACCATCAACAGAATTTGCGTCGATAATGCTGCTATTCTTGCAGCAAATTCCAAGCTAAAAGCATCTAGTTCCACTGATGGCGTTTCTGCGATATTTGTTAAAAAGTGCATCAGAGGGCTTCTTGAACAACTTCGGCGAGGCTTTGTGCTATAACTCACTATTGGAACATTCCCTTCCTGCTGGAATGCAGCGCACATGTTTCCAGTTCACAAAAAACGAAACAAATCGAACATTGATAATTATCGCAGAATCTCGTGTTTAAACCGGATCAAAACTATTCGAGCTGGTTGTTTTAGATCCTATTCTCTTTCACTGCAAACACTACATTGCAGACTACCAACACAGTTTAATGCTTAAACGAGCGACAACGACCAACCTGCTCTTGCTCACAACATATTCGATGGACTCGCTGCCGGATTGCATTGCATTGATTTACATGTATCTATCGGCGGCTTTCGACAAAATCAAGCATAATATTGCAATAGAGAAGTTTTACAAAATCAGTATTCATGGACAACTCCTGCGCTGGTTTCGTTCCTACCTAGATGGAAGGCACCTCCAAATCAGCATTTAGAAGGAACGAACAATGGGACGAAAATCGAAAGCGAAAAAAGCAATTTTTTCCACACCGTTTGTTAGATCTTGTTTCAGTACTGCTGATTGATTTCCATGAAGATCTAACAAACGCACAGTGGCCGGAGACCGAACAAAACCTATGTTTCAAATATTGATATTTTTTATTTTTCCTGGGTTTCTTATGTATAGAATGACATATTCTCCAAATTTTGTGAGAACTGAATGAGAATTAGATTTTTAATAGCAATTTAAACATCGCTGTGTCAGACACAGAATTTCATTTTCTAACCCACAGTATCGATGTTCACTTCAAAAACCTGTCACTCTTTCAATTTTAATCCGATTGGAGCACAGATAGTTTCATTTTAAAGGGCATTTAAAGAATTTTGTTGATCATTTCAACATGTTTGCCAAATTTGATTCTAACAATGTAATATTATTACAAATATATTTCAAGTGGGTTGATAGCAAATTTTTTTTTCGCAAATGTATTCTGTACAATCAGGTGGAACAGATCGGAACGGTCACTTATTATACATTCTATGGGAAACCATCGCTACTTTTAGAATTTCAAGGTCTCGTTTTATATATTTTTTTATCTCGATTGGGCATTTTTGCCCAGAGTGGTTTAAAATCGACATTTTAAAATGTTTGCTGACATGGAGGAGCATGGTGGTTAATACAAAATAACAACTAAATAAAACGTAAACAAATACTTTTTGTAGAGATTGGAAGAAGTTTTATCCAATTATTATGTTGCTAGGATATCTAGTTTCAGTTATATCTAATCAGTAAAAACCTATTTTAATCCACCTAGCGGTGCAATTGTGCCTTTCTCAATCATGAATCACGAGAATGTGTGCGTTGTTTATATTCATTAAAAACATTTAAATGCATTTATTACATTTCATTATTATACATCACATGACAACTATATACAGGAAAATAAATCATTATTCGAGTTCTAAAATTTTGAAAAAGAAAAAATAGCCACGGTAATATTGAACTGAAAAAAGGTGCGAAATCGGCAAAGTCCCAAAAAGTCGATTTTTATAAAAAAAATTTTTCGAGATAACATAAAATCTCGACGTTTCATGCATTTTAAAGATGTTTGGCATCAAAAATACGAATTCGATTTCTGAAATTTCATGGGGTCCCCCCTTTGAAAAAAAATTTGAGTTTCGGCTTATATGGGAATTTCATGTGTGACCGGACTGTTCAGTCTATATTTCCGGAACCATACAAGCGATCCGTGCGAAATTTTACAGACATCTGTGGGGATAATAGAGCTATGATTTGGGACTAAGTTTGTGAAAATCGGCCCAACCATTTCCGAGAAACTGATATGAGTTTGCTAGTTATGAAAGATGGCCGCTTTTCCCGGGCACTTCCGGAACCGTCTATGGTGGTCAATGTAGTCAACGAAAGTTTGTTTGGCCGTCGGTGACCTAGAACTGCAAAGTTAAGTTATTTGAGAGACATTTTAGCGAAATTTTTACCTTTTTTGCTTCCATCGGGGTATCGGTTTGAATCACAATTTGCTATGTGATCGCAAGCCACAACCCGTAACTCCGGAACCGGAAGTCGGTTGGGGATAAAATTTAATAGCCATTTACGGGGACGCAATACCTTTCATTTGAGGTCAAGTTTAGTCGAATCGGTCTAGCCATCTCCGAGAAACCGATGTGACTGTTACTCTGAATTTGGATACTTCCGCCGGGGCTTCCGGAACCGATGATGGTGGCCAATGTGACCAAAGAGACTTTGAATGGCTGTTAATGACCTAGTACTACAAATCGAAGCAGTTGTGGTCACATTTTGGAAAAATTTTCACCATTATACATTCATTGCAGAATTTCTTAAAATCGGCGTTTTCTGCGTGATCGTACTCATCACCCTGTAATTCCGGAACCGGAAGTCGGATCCATTAGAAATTCAATAGCAGCCTATGGGAACGTTGCACCTTTCATTTGGGACTAAGTTTGTAAAAATCGGTTCATCCATCTCTGAGAAAAGTGAGTGAGATTGTGTTCGCGTACACACACACAGACGCACATACACACGCACATACATACACACACACACATACATACACACACAGACATTTGCCGAACTCGACGAACTGAATCGAATGGTATATGTCACTCGGCCCTCCGGGCCTCCATTAAAAAGTCGGTTTTCAGAGCAATTGCAATACCTTTCTATTGAAAAAGGCAAAAAGGTGCGAAATCGGCAAAGTCCCAAAAAGTCGATCTTTACAAAAAAAAAAATTTCGAGATAACATAAAATCTCGACGTTTCATGCATTTTAAAGATGTTTGGCATCAAAAATACGAATTCGATTTCTGAAATTTCATGGGGTCCCCCCTTTGAAAAAAAATTGAGTTCCGGCTTATATGGGAGTTTCATATGTGACCGGACGATTTAGTCTATATTTCCGGACCCATATAAGCGATCCGTACAAAATTTTATAGACATCTGTGGGGATATTATAGCTATCATTTGGAACTAAGTTTGTGAAAATCGGCCCAACCATTTCAGGGAAACTGATGTGAGTTCGTAAATTTTGAAAGATGGCCGCTTTTCCCGGGCACTTCCGGAACCGTCTATGGTGGTCAATGTAGTCAACGAAAGTTTGGTTGGCCGTCGGTGACCTAGAACAGCAAATTTAAGTTGTTTGACAGACATTTTAGCGAAATTTTTACCTTTTTTTGCTTTCATCGGAGTATCGGTTTGAATCACAATTTGCTATGTGATCGCACGCCACAACCTGTAACTCCGGAACCGGAAGTCGGATCGGGATGAAATTAAATAGTTATTTACGGGGACGCAATACCTTTCATTTGAGGCCAAGTTTAGTCGAATCGGTCTAGCCATCTCCGAGAAACCGATGTGACTGTTATTCTGAATTTAGATACTTCCGCCGGGGCTTCCGGAACCGAGGATGGTGGCCAATGTGGCCAAATAGACTTTGAATGGATGTTAGTGACCTAATACTACAAATCGAAGCAGTTGTGGTCATATTTTGGAAAAATTTTCACCTTTATACATTCATTGCAGAATTTATTAAAATCGACATTTTCTGCGTGTTCGTACTTATCACCCTGTAATTCCGGAACCGGAAGTCGGATCCATTAGAAATTCAATAGCAGCCTATGGGAACGTTGCACCTTTCATTTGAGACTAAGTTTGTCAAAATCGGTTCAGCCATCTCTGAGAAAAATGAGTGACATTTTTGGTCACATACACACACACATACACACACACATACATACATACACACATACATACACACACAGACATTTGCCGAACTCGACGAACTGAATCGAATGGTATATGTCACTCGGCCCTCCGGGCCTCCGTTAAAAAGTCGGTTTTCAGAGCAATTGCAATACCTTTCTATTGAGAAAGGCAAAAAGGTGCGAAATCGGCAGTCCCAAAAAGTCGATTTTTATAAAAAAAATTTTTTTCGAGATAACATAAAATCTCGACGTTTCATGCATTTTAAAGATGTATGGCATCAAAAATGCGAATTCGATTTCTGAAATTTCATGTGGTCCCCCCTTTGAAAAAAAAATTGAGTTCCGGCTTATATGGGAATTTCATATGTGACCGGACGGTTTAGTCTATATTTCCGGAACTATATAAGAGATCCGTACGAAATTTTATAGACATCTATGGGGATATTATAGCTATCATTTGGGACTAAGTTTGTGAAAATCGGCCCAACCATTTCAGGGAAACTGATGTGAGTTCGTAAATTTTGAAAGATGGCCGCTTTTCCCGGGCACTTCCGGAACCGTCTATGGTGGTCAATGTAGTCAACGAAAGTTTGGTTGGCCGTCGGTGACCTAGAACAGCAAATTTAAGTTGTTTGACAGACATTTTAGCGAAATTTTTACCTTTTTTGCTTTCATCGGAGTATCGGTTTGAATCACAATTTGCTATGTGATCGCACGCCACAACCTGTAACTCCGGAACCGGAAGTCGGATCGGGATGAAATTAAATAGTTATTTACGGGGACGCAATACCTTTCATTTGAGGCCAAGTTTAGTCGAATCGGTCTAGCCATCTCCGAGAAACCGATGTGACTGTTATTCTGAATTTAGATACTTCCGCCGGGGCTTCCGGTTACCGAGGATGGTGGCCAATGTGGCCAAATAGACTTTGAATGGATGTTAGTGACCTAATACTACAAATCGAAGCAGTTGTGGTCATATTTTGGAAAATTTTTCACCATTATACATTCATTGCAGAATTTATTAAAATCGACATTTTCTGCGTGTTCGTACTTATCACCCTGTAATTCCGGAACCGGAAGTCGGATCCATTAGAAATTCAATAGCAGCCTATGGGAATGTTGCACCTTTCATTTGAGACTAAGTTTGTCAAAATCGGTTCAGCCATCTCTGAGAAAAATGAGTGACATTTTTGGTCACATACACACACACATACACACACACATACATACATACACACATACATACACACACACAGACATTTGCCGAACTCGACGAACTGAATCGAATGGTATATGTCACTCGGCCCTCCGGGCCTCCGTTAAAAAGTCGGTTTTCAGAGCAATTGCAATACCTTTCTATTGAGAAAGGCAAAAAGGTGCAAAAAGGTGCAAAATCGGCAAAGTCCCAAAAAGTCGATTTCTAAAAAAAAAAAATTCGTGATAACATAAAATCTCGACGTTTCATGCATTTTAAAGATGTTTGGCATCAAAAATACGAATTCGATTTCTGAAATTTCATGGGGTCCCCCCTTTGAAAAAAATTTTGAGTTCCGGCTTATATGGGAATTTCATGTGTGACCGGACCGTTCAGTCTATATTTCCGGAACCATACAAGCGGTCCGTGCGAAATGTTACAGACATCTGTGGGGATAATATAGCTATCATTTGGGACTAAGTTTGTGAAAATCGGCCCAACCATTTCCGAGAAACTGATATGAGTTTGCTAGTTATGAAAGATGGCCGCTTTTCCCGGGCACTTCCGGAACCGTCTATGGTGGTCAATGTAGTCAACGAAAGTTTGTTTGGCCGTCGGTGACCTAGAACTGCAAAGTTAAGTTATTTGAGAGACATTTTAGCGAAATTTTTACCTTTTTTGCTTCCATCGGGGTATCGGTTTGAATCACAATTTGCTATGTGATTGCACGCCACAACCCGTAACTCCGGAACCGGAAGTCGGTTGGGGATAAAATTTAATAGCCATTTACGGGGACGCAATACCTTTCATTTGAGGTCAAGTTTAGTCGAATCGGTCTAGCCATCTCCGAGAAACCGATGTGACTGTTACTCTGAATTTGGATACTTCCGCCGGGGCTTCCGGAACCGATGATGGTGGCCAATGTGACCAAAGAGACTTTGAATGGCTGTTAATGACCTAGTACTACAAATCGAAGCAGTTGTGGTCACATTTTGGAAAAATTTTCACCATTATACATTCATTGCAGAATTTCTTAAAATCGACGTTTTCTGCGTGATCGTACTCATCACCCTGTAATTCCGGAACCGGAAGTCGGATCCATTAGAAATTCAATAGCAGCCTATGGGAACGTTGCACCTTTCATTTGGGACTAAGTTTGTAAAAATCGGTTCATCCATCTCTGAGAAAAGTGAGTGAGATTGTGTTCGCGTACACACACACAGACGCACATACACACACATACATACACACACATACATACACACACACAGACATTTGCCGAACTCGACGAACTGAATCGAATGGTATATGTCACTCGGCCCTCCGGGCCTCCGTTAAAAAGTCGGTTTTCAGAGCAATTGCAATACCTTTCTATTGAGAAAGGCAAAAAGGTGCAAAATCGGCAAAGTCCCAAAAAGTCGATTTCCAAAAAAAAAAAAAAAATTCGTGATAACATAAAATCTCGACGTTTCATGCATTTTAAAGATGTTTGGCATCAAAAATACGAATTCGATTTCTGAAATTTCATGGGGTCCCCCCTTTGAAAAAAATTTTGAGTTCCGGCTTATATGGGAATTTCATGTGTGACCGGACCGTTCAGTCTATATTTCCGGAACCATACAAGCGGTCCGTGCGAAATGTTACAGACATCTGTGGGGATAATATAGCTATCATTTGGGACTAAGTTTGTGAAAATCGGCCCAACCATTTCCGAGAAACTGATATGAGTTTGCTAGTTATGAAAGATGGCCGCTTTTCCCGGGCACTTCCGGAACCGTCTATGGTGGTCAATGTAGTCAACGAAAGTTTGTTTGGCCGTCGGTGACCTAGAACTGCAAAGTTAAGTTGTTTGAGAGACATTTTAGCGAAATTTTTACCTTTTTTGCTTCCATCGGGGTATCGGTTTGAATCACAATTTGCTATGTGATCGCACGCCACAACCCGTAACTCCGGAACCGGAAGTCGGTTGGGGATAAAATTTAATAGCCATTTACGGGGACGCAATACCTTTCATTTGAGGTCAAGTTTGGTCGAATCGGTCTAGCCATCTCCGAGAAACCGATGTGACTGTTACTCTGAATTTGGATACTTCCGCCGGGGCTTCCGGAACCGATGATGGTGGCCAATGTGACCAAAGAGACTTTGAATGGCTGTTAATGACCTAGTACTACAAATCGAAGCAGTTGTGGTCACATTTTGGAAAATTTTTCACCATTATACATTCATTGCAGAATTTCTTAAAATCGACGTTTTCTGCGTGATCGTACTCATCACCCTGTAATTCCGGAACCGGAAGTCGGATCCATTAGAAATTCAATAGCAGCCTATGGGAACGTTGCACCTTTCATTTGGGACTAAGTTTGTAAAAATCGGTTCATCCATCTCTGAGAAAAGTGAGTGAGATTGTGTTCGTGTACACACATACAGACGCACATACACACACACATACATACACACACACAGACATTTGCCGAACTCGACGAACTGAATCGAATGGTATATGTCACTCGGCCCTCCGGGCCTCCGTTAAAAAGTCGGTTTTCAGAGCAATTGCAATACCTTTCTATTGAGAAAGGCAAAAAAGATTTTTCATAAAAATGATATTATGCTTATAAGAAAGGTTCGATAGCACTGTATGGCAAAATTTATTGCATCTTTTTTAACTTTTGATATTTAAAATGAGTTCAGCACCCCAAAATTACCTTAATATGTAATTTTCAGCCAGATTGGACAACATTTTTGGTTTCGTCCGACTTTTATTCGAAGTCCGGCCACTGTGAAACGGTGCGGAAATAACTGCTTTTTTCGTTTTCGATGTTTGTCCGTTTCTCTGTTCAACCTTAGGAACTGTCTATCTGCACCATTCTTCGCTACATCTGACATCCCACAAGGAAGCCATCTCGGTCCAGTAATATTTCTCCTCTACTTAAATGTCGTCAATATCACATTACAAGGATCCCGCTTTTGGACAAATACGCAATAAAAGTGATGCTTTAGTACGTGGTGTGATCAAAACAGAATCGCTTTAAACCTGAGTAAATGCTCAATCGCATTACGTTCACGCGGAAACGCCATCCGATTCAGTTTATTTACCATTTCTTCGACTCGAGCATTCCAAGACACTCAGGTTAAGGATCTAGGAGTGATCATGGATTCGGTACTAATGACTAACGTTCAATCCACATATTTCATGCATCGTGGATTAGGCACCAAGACAGCTTCATCTTCCGAATAGGGAAAAATTTTAGGGACGTATACTGTTTAAAATCACTCCATTGCGCGTTGGTTTGCTCAACACTAGAATATTGCTCTGTTGTTTAGAATCCGCACTACCAGAGCGGCGTTAGCAGAATTGAAGCCGTCCAACGCCGGTTCATACACTTTGTACTCCAACATCGTACTTGGCAAACCAGATTTCAGCTGCCGACCTACGAAGACGGATGTCAGTTAATACAGCTCGACACTCTAGGTATCCGGAGGGACTGCTCTCGAGCCCTGTTCGTCTCGGAGTTACTGTCTGCCAGCAGGGATTTCCCTACAATCCTCGGACGCCCGTATCTGCAAGCCCGTGTTCGAGCTCGACGCAATAACTCTCTTTTGCGAGTTCCGTTCAAGAGAACCAACTATGGTCGCCAAAGCGCTGTTACCGGTCTTCAGCGTATTTTTAACAGTGTGGAGACGGCCCTTGACTTCAACTGGACGAGGAATTCAATTAAAGCTAAAATATTAACTATTCTGGCCAGGGGTCTGTTGGTGTAAGTAAACAATAAATAACAATAAACTCTATTAAAATTGAAACTACCCAATGCAAGAGCATGGGAAGCATGGGCCTAGAAGCGGCCGAGGCCACCATATGTTGACAGTAGTCATGCCACTCCCCTGGTTAGGAATGATCGATCCAGCGCGAAATTTATATTTTATAATTTATTTCTCGCATCTATAAAAATATTACATATGCTATTTCATATTAATTTAGTAGTATTAAATAAATAAATAAATAAATAAATATAAGGAAAAAAAGCGAAAAATGCTAAATTTCAATAAAATTGTCTTTGGCTGCCTTCAATCCATTTTCGGGTCCATTAATTTTTCTTGGATCGGCTTCAATTTTTACAGGTGTTTTTGTCAGGCTAAAAGGAAATTTTTTCAGCCCGGTGCTCCTCGAGATCGAGTGATGTTTTATTCATTTTTATTCATATTTCATTCAGTTTCTTCATTTCATTAATTTGATTAATTCCGTTAAGTCATTCCTTTTCATTTTTCTTTTTCAAAAAAATTGTTGGCTTGAAACAATAATTAATTTAATAACTTTAATATTGTCTAATTTTGCATTTGACGAGTTGAACTAATTTGATTTATTTATTTTTATATTTATATTAATCATTTTACTTATTTCATGAACTTGATAACCTTTTATTGTCTTATTAATTTTTTGATTTTGAGTTCATCCCACATGTAGTTGGGTACCTACTTCGCATGAGGTCTACAAAATAATGTATGATTCAACAGTAATATGCGTAAGAATTGTCTCAATTTATTGCTGGGTTGATTTGATCGGTTTTTTTCGTTGGGATTTATTTGTCAACAGATATAGTTGATCTAAGTCAGTTTTTGCTTACATAAATTGGAACCAAAGTTTTCAAAGTGATGCTTTGTTTATCAAACATACTCTGTCGAAAACACCAAACTTTCATGATACATATCTGGAGCCCAAGAAAGTTCGTTCAACGAATGTAGCATCTAACCTCACTGTGGCCCGAGATGCATTATAGTAAAGGTGTTCACATTCGTCATGTTTGAGTGTGCTGGTTTGTTGCTAGTGAAATTAATCATGACGGCCCAGGACCGCGAAGCACATAATCAACAAATCGAAATGAAGCTTGTAAGCACGTGGTAAAATTAAGTATGGCGTCCGGGACCGCAAAAGAGCAAATGTTTACATCACTAACCAATCAGAATGAAGTATGGGACCACGTCCTTCTGTTTTCTTCTTCATTTTTTCTTGTTTGCCCGAAAAAAGTGACAGCTGATGCACACATAGAAAAACCTATTTTAATCCACCTAGCGGTGCAATTGTGCCTTTCTCAATCATGAACACGTGAATGTTTGCGTTGTTTATATTCATTAAAAGCTTTCAAATGAATATATTACATTTTATTATTATACATGACATGACAAATATACAAGAAAAAATCACTATTCGAGTTCTAAAATTTTGTAAAAGAAAAAACAGCTACATTAATATTAAATTGAAAAAAGGTGCGAAATCGGCAGTCCCAAAAAGTCGATCTTCATAAAAAAAAAATTTTCGAGATAACATAAAATCTCGACGTTTCATGCATTTTAAAGATATTTGGCATCAAAAACGAATTTGATTTCTGAAATTTCATGGGGTCCCCCCTTTGAAAAAAAATTTAGTTCCGGCTTATATGGGAATTTCATATGTGACCGGATGGATTAGTCTATATTTCCGGACGCATCCAAGCGATCCGTACGAAATCTGTGGGGATACTATAGCTATCATTTGGGACAGTGTTTGTGAAAATCGGCCCAACCATTTCCGGGAAACTGATGTACGTCAATTTTGAAAGATGGCCGCTTTTCCCGGGTACTTCCGGAACCGTCTATGGTGGTCAATGTAGTCAACGAAAGTTTGGTTGGCCGTCGATGACCTAGAACAGCAAATTTAAGTTGTTTGAGAGACATTTTAGCGAAATTTTTACCTTTTTTGCTTTCATCGGAGTATCGATTTGAATCGCAATTTTCTATGTGATCGCACGCCACAACCTGTAACTCCGGAACCGGAAGTCAGATCGGGATGAAATTAAATAACCATTTACGAAGGCGCAACACCTTTCATTTGAGACTAAGTTTGGTTGAATCGGTCCAGCCACCTCCGGGAAACCGATGTGACTGTTATTCTGAATTTGGATACTTCCGCCGGGGCTTCCAGAACCGATGATGGTGGCCAATGGGGCCAAAAAGACTTTGAATGGATGTTAGTGACCTAATACTACAAATCGAAGCAGTTGTGGTCATATTTTGGAAAAATTTTCACCTTTATGCATTCATAGCAGAATTTATTAAAATCGACATTTTCTGCGTGATCGTGCTCACCACCCTGTAATTCCGGAACCGGAAGTCGGATCCATCATAAATTCAATAGCAGCCTATGGGAACGTTGTATCTTTCATTTGAGACTAAGTTTGTCAAAATCGGTTCAGCCAGCTCTGAGAAAAATGAGTGACATTTTTGGTCACATACACACAGACGCACATACACACACATACATACATACACACATACATACACACGCTCAGACATTTGCCGAACTCGACGAACTGAATCGAATGGTATATGCCACTCGGCCCTCCGGGCCTCCGTTAAAAAGTCGGTTTTCAGAGCATTGCTGCGTGATCGTACGTATCACCCTGTAATTCAGGAACCAGAACTCGGATCCACACAAAATTCAACAGCAGCTGATGGACCATTTAAAATCAAGTTTGTCAAAATCGGTTCAGAAAATTCCGAGAAACCGATGTGGACAAATCAACAAATTTTGTTTTGTAACCATACTCTTCAACTCGTAATCCGGAACAAGATGTCGGTTGAAAATGAAATTCAATAGCAACCTATGAGAATAGTATACCTTTCATTTGAATCTTAGTTTCTAAAAATCGGTTCAACCATCTCCGAGAAACCGATGTGGACATTTTGTTAACAAATCCGCACATACACACACATACATACATACATACATACTAGGGTGGGGCAAAATGATCGTTTTTTCAGCACAGCACTTTTTTGGTTTCTTTTGGGGTCCCAAACAACTGTGCAAAATTTGGAGTCGATTGGTGTTGACCCGGCGTAGCGCATTGCGTTTGAAATTTGTATGGAGATTAGTATGGGAAAACCTACATTTTTGCATTT